>NC_067488.1:59982347-60311097 GCF_947179515.1 Apodemus sylvaticus | reverse complement strand
AACTATTCCACAAAATAGAAACAGAAGGAACACTACCCAATTCCTTCTACGAAGCCACAATTACGCTGATACCAAAGCCACACAAAGATCCAACAAAGAAAGAGAACTTCAGACCAATTTCCCTTATGAACATCGATGCAAAAATACTCAATAAAATTCTTGCCAACCGAATCGAAGAACACATCAAAACGATCATCCACCATGATCAAGTAGGCTTTATCCCGGGAATGCAGGGTTGGTTCAATATACGGAAATCCATCAATACAATCCACTACATAAACAAACTCAAAGAACAAAACCACATGGTCATTTCATTGGATGCTGAAAAATCATTTGACAAAATTCAGCATCCCTTCATGCTTAAAGTCTTGGAGAGAACAGGAATTCAAGGCCCATACCTAAACATAGTAAAAGCAATATACAGCAAACCGGTAGCCAGCATCAAACTAAATGGAGAGAAACTTGAAGCAATCCCACTGAAATCAGGGACCAGACAAGGCTGCCCCCTTTCTCCTTATCTTTTCAATATTGTACTTGAGGTACTAGCTCGGGCAATTCGACAACATAAGGAGGTCAAAGGGATACAAATTGGAAAGGAAGAAGTCAAACTATCTTTATTTGCAGACGACATGATCGTCTACCTAAGTGACCCAAAGAACTCCACTAGAGAGCTCCTACAGCTGATAAACAACTTCAGCAAAGTGGCAGGTTATAAAATCAACTCAAGCAAATCAGTGGCCTTCCTATACTCAAAGGATAAGCAGGCTGAGAAAGAAATTAGGGAAATGACCCCCTTCACAATAGCCACAAACAGTATAAAGTATCTTGGGGTGACTCTTACCAAACATGTGAAAGATCTGTATGACAAGAACTTCAAGACTCTGAAGAAGGAAATGGAAGAAGACCTCAAAAAATGGGAAAACCTCCCATGCTCATGGATCGGTAGAATCAATATAGTTAAAATGGCCATTTTGCCTAAAGCACTATACAGATTCAATGCAATGCCCATCAAAATCCCAACTCAATTCTTCACAGAGTTAGAAAGAGCAATTATCAAATTCATCTGGAACAACAAAAAACCCAGGATAGCTAAAACTATTCTCAGCAACAAAAGGAAATCTGGGGGAATCAGTATCCCTGACCTCAAGCAATACTACAGAGCAATAGTGTTAAAAACTGCATGGTATTGGTACAGTGACAGGCAGGAGGATCAATGGAACAGGATTGAAGATCCAGAAATGAACCCACACACCTATGGCCACTTGATCCTCGACAAAGAGGCTGAAAACATCCAATGGAAAAAAGATAGCCTTTTCAACAAATGGTGCTGGTTCAACTGGAGGTCAGCATGCAGAAGAATGCGAATTGATCCATCCTTGTCTCCTTGTACTAAGCTCAAATCCAAATGGATCAAGGACCTCCACATAAAGCCAGACACTCTGAAGCTAATAGAAAAGAAACTGGGGAAGACCCTTGAGGACATCGGTACAGGGAGAAAGTTTCTGAACAGAACACCAATAGCGTATGCTCTAAGAGCAAGAATTGACAAATGGGACCTCATAAAATTACAAAGTTTCTGTAAGGCAAAGGACACCATCAAGAGGACAAATCGGCAACCAACAAATTGGGAAAAGATCTTCACCAATCCTACATCAGATAGAGGGCTAATATCCAATATATATAAAGAACTCAAGAAGTTAGACTCCAGAAAACCAAACAACCCTATTAAAAAATGGGGTACAGAGTTAAACAAAGAATTCTCACCTGAAGAACTTCGGATGGCGGAGAAACATCTTAAAAAATGCTCAACTTCATTAGTCATTAGGGAAATGCAAATCAAAACAACCCTAAGATTTCATCTTACACCAGTCAGAATGGCTAAGATTAAAAATTCAGGAGACAGCAGGTGTTGGAGAGGGTGTGGAGAAAGAGGAACACTCCTCCACTGCTGGTGGGGTTGCAAATTGGTACAACCACTCTGGAAATCAGTCTGGCGGTTCCTCCGAAAACTGGGTACCTTACTTCCAGAAGATCCTGCTATACCACTCCTGGGCATATACCCAGAAGACTCCCCACCATGTAATAAGGATACATGTTCTACTATGTTCATAGCAGCGCTATTTGTAATTGACAGATGCTGGAAAGAACCCAGGTATCCCTCAACAGAAGAGTGGATGCAAAAAATGTGGTATATCTACACAATGGAGTACTATTCAGCCATTAGAAACAATGAATTTATGAAATTCTTAGGCAAATGGATGGAGCTAGAGAATATCATACTAAGTGAGGTAACCCAGACTCAAAAGGTGAATCATGGTATGCACTCACTAATAAGTGGATATTAACCTAGAAAACTGGAATACCCAAAACATAATCCACACATCAAATGAGGTACAAGAAGAAAGGAGGAGTGGCCCCTGGTTCTGGAAAGACTCAATGAAACAGTATTCAGCAAAACCAGAACGGGGAAGTGGGAAGGGGTGGGTGGGAGGACAGGGGAAGAGAAGGGGGTTTGCGGGACTTTCGGGGAGTGGGGGGGCTAGAAAAGGGGAAATCATTTGAAATGTAAATAAATTATATCGAATAAAAAAAAGAAAATGAAAAAAAAAGAAAACAACAAATAAAAAGTAAAAAGTAAAAGTAAATAATAATTAAATTGAAATATTAAAAAAATCCTATTGCAGAAGCTGTACTGTGTCACAGTGTATCACATACTATATACCTTTTTCCCCCAAGCAGCTTTAATTGCAAGTGTTATTGTAATGAATCATTGGCGTGGATTGAGGCCTCTGGCTTCTGCTATCCTATCAATACTAGTCTGCCCCAGGCCTCCTCTCAGATCTCCTGTTGTTCCCCTGTGTCATGGAGGTCCTGCAGCTTTGGTTCTGCAGGACCAGCCTCTTCATGCATACCTTAATAGATGGTATGTTGGAGTGGGCCAACTCAAAGACCTAGATCTGGGCCCGCACAGTAGATGAGTTGGTCAGCCCACCTGCTCTCCTGTGCCCGCCCATCAGGGCCAGCTTTCCTCCTTTGACCAGAGGAACGTCAGGGTCAACTTGACCTTCCTCTTTTTTGCAACAGCTGGCAAAAAACAAGACAGGCTCTCATGCTCCAAGGTCACCAGTACCAGCTCTCCTACACTGCCCAGGTGGAGGGCAGGGCCAGCTTTCTTGGACTCATGCCTTCAGGGTGGGCTCACCCACACCCCTGCCACCAGGGCCAGCTCTACTGTGCTGCCCAGGTGAAGTTCAGGGCCCTCTCTCCAGAGTGCTGTGTCCAGTGAAAAGCAGAGCCAGCTCTCCTGCTTTTAGAGAATTTTGTATTTTTTTTTTACTGAATAGCACTTATATTTTAATAATAATTTAAGAAGAGAAACTAGCAAAACCCAACAAAAATATAGGATTATGCTCTGAAGAGATTATGAAGTCCATTTTTATTAAGGAACTGTAATAGAACTTGGTTTTGTGTTTTGCTTTGGTTTGGTTTTTTTGCTTTGTTTTATTTTGGTTTTAAGATAGGGGCTCACCAGTAGTTCAGGCTGGATTTGAATTTACCAAGTACTGTCAGGCTGGCATCAAACTCAAGAGCTTCTGCTGTCCGATGTGCTGTCCGATGTACTCCCGGCCACAAATTACTGGAATAATGACTTAGTATCAAAATATATCTAAAAATACCTAGGACATATAGCTAGGCTTGGTCCCCGACTAGCTAATAATTTAAAATAACCCATTTATATTAATCTACATTCTGCCATGTGGCTGCTTACCTCTACTCAGATACCATGTGTCTGTCCTCACATCTTCCCCTGTGACTCTTCCAGTGCATGGCTCTATCCCAGAATTCCTTCTGTTCCCAGATGTCCCACCTTCTATTCTACCCTTTCCTATAGGCCACAGGGCTTTTTAATTGGCAGGTGGTGCATCCATACAATACACAAGACATTCTCTCTACAATCTGGCTATATCAGCTTCACGAGACCTAAAATTACTTAAACGTGCAGCAGACCGTTACATTGTTTTTGTGCTTTCCTAACAGTTGACTTCATTTTCTTTCTTTTATGACCAATTTAGCTTAGAAAAAAATGAAGCAATGGTTATGTGAAAATTACTGACATGAATTTTCAGAAATTACTATATAGACACTAGAACGTGTTTGTTGTTTTGAATTTTTGCGACAGAGTTCCTATTGCCCAGGTTCCTTGACCTCCTGCATAGTCTTGCCTCTGTATCCAGCAGAGGATCACAAGTGGGCACATCACGCTTAGTGCGAATTTTGCTTTTATTTTCCCCTTTCAGTTTATAGATAGTACTCTCGTAGAGGATAACCTGTTATTCCCAATTTCAGTGACTCTTAAGAAGAAGCACTTCCTAGCCTCACAACACCTGCTCCAGGGCTTTGGGGAGCAGCCTTGCCAAGCAGCTTGGACTTGAGATTTTTACAAGAAGCTGTAGTCTGAAGACAACTGGGCTCCATTGCTCTGCAAGCTGGCAGCTTCCCCGAGTAGCTGCCAGGCTGTTGCTGGCTTTTGGCAGAAGACCTTAGTTTTTATGTTAGCCTACCACCAGATGCTTGAATGTCTTTTTGATACTCGGAGGGCTACTGGCAAACAGCAAATAGGAAAGAAAAATATAGCTCCAGATGTTGTACTTCCTACCTGGACTCAGAATCCTGGAATGCCTCACCACACACGGCATCAGTGAGAGGAAATGTAAGCTCCAGATGTTGAGGTATGGCTGTTACAACTGGAGCACAGGTCAGCATCAGGGCACTTATGAACCTTGCATGCACAAAGACTTGGGCTGCAAAACAGAGATGTAGATGAGTGCTTTCTTTTTTATTTATTTATTTTCATAGAATACATTTTGAGGATATTCCTTCCTTCTTCCCCCAATCCCTCCCAAATCTGCCCTACCTACCTACCCATCCAACTTCATGGAGTCTTGCTATCTTATGCTCTCTCTCTCTCTCTCTCTCTCTCTCTATATATATATATATATATATATATATATGTATATATATATATATATATAAAGCCAATAAAACAACCCCCCCCCCAAAAAAAAACAAAACAACTCACTGGAATCAAAAGTAATATAGAAAAAAATCCCAAATAAAACCCTCACAAGCAAGAACTAAGAAAACAACGATAAAACATGGAGTCTGATTGGTGCTGTCCATCCTGGGCATGGGGCCTGCCTAGGCCTGCCTTGAAGTGTGGCTAATATATCATGTGATGCTCCACTGGAGAACACCGTGGTTAGTGGTAGAATTCTGTATTGCATCCCCTTCTCAGAGCTGGGATTTATGTTTTCTGACTTGAGCCTGTGCATGTCTTAGGTATGCTGTCACAGTCCCTGTAAGTTTATATGTTATGTCCGACCGATGATGTTGTCTTGGAGTCATCCGTCACCTCAGGCTCTAAACAATCTTTCTGTACCCGCTTCCCTTGAGCAAGAGGTTGATAGAGACACTCCCCCATTTAGAGCTGAGTGCATTGTCCAGTTGTGGGTATCTGTGTTAATTCCCTTCTACTGCAAGAAGCTTTTATGATGAAGACGGTGCAGTGATCTGATCTATGTGTATAGCAATACGTCATTAGGAGTGAATGTATTGCTATGTTTCTTTAATAGAAAATGGTAGGTTTTTTTTCTATAGCCTATGACCTATCATGTTCAGTCTGTTGCTACATATTGTAATGCGAAATTTTGTTACTGAAGGTCTAGGCCTAGGTGTGAATTCTTAGGTTTATAAGATTTTGTTGTGTAAATCTTGTTTCTTGATTTAAAAGGATTGTTTAAGTGAAATTGGCTACAGCCAATTAGTGGAGGGATTAGAGGTAGGTGGGTTTTGAGTTTATCTGGTTTCATCATTTGAGAATTCTCTTCTGAGTTCTGTACCCTGTTTTTAAATTGTCGATATTTTTACTTCTTTATATATTTTAGATACAAACTCTGTATTGGATATGTAGTTGGTAAAGGTCTTTCCCAATGCTGTGGCCAGTTGCTTTGCTCCAATGATGGATGCTAGTGTCCTTTGCCATATAGAACTTTTTCAGTTTCATGAGATTCATTTATTAACTGCTGTTCTTAGTGTCTGCACTTCCAGTGCTCCATTGAGAAAGTCTTTTCCCTCAAAGAGTTAACAAAAATATTATACTAAAAATACTTTGCAGTAAACCTTGCAAAGGAAATGAAAGACATTTCCAATGAAACCTTCAAAACTCTGAAGAGATAAACTGAAGAAGGTACTAGGCAACGGAGAACCTTTTCTGCTTCTGGATCTGGAAGAATCAATATTGAGAAAATGACTGTCTTACCCAAACCAATCTACTGATTCAGTGAAATGACAACCAAAATTTTAATGCATTCTTCATAGACATAGAACAATAACCCTTAATGCTCACACAAGGAAGCCCCAAAGACCCTGTGTGTCCAAAGCAGGCCTAAGTAAGAAGCACACAGAAATCCAGTTACAATCATCTGATTTTTTTAAAACAAGAATCCAAAAATATATATGGAAATAAAAACAGTATTTTTAAGAATTGTGCTGGCAAAACTGGATAGTAACATGGAAAAGAATGAAACTAAACCATTGTTCCACATACTGGATAAAAGTCGACTTCAAGTGATCAGAGACTTTTCTATAGCATTCAAGCTCTAATACTGTTAGAAGTAGTAAAAATAGCTTAGGAGACAAGCATAGGAAAGGGCTTTCTGAATAGGACTCTGGTCATTCAGAAAATAATGCCACAACTGAAAAAAAAATGGAACTTCGGGAAGTAAATGTTACTGCCAAGCAAATGAAACCATGAATCGAAAGAAAAGAAAGCCTGCCACACTGGTTCTCAACCTTCTTCCTCAAGCTTTGACCCATTAATACACTTCTTCATGATGTGCTGACTCCCAACCATAAAATTAATTCATTGCTCCTTCATAACTGTAATTTGACTACTGTTATGAATCATAATGTAAATATCTGATAGGCAGGATATCTGCTATGTGAGCCCCAAAGGGGTTTTACCCACAGGTTGAGAACCAGTGGCTTACAGACTGGAAGGAAAGTCTTTGTTAGCCTTATATATGATAAAAGATTAGTGTCTGGAATATGCAAAGAATGCAAAAAAACACTAAACAAGAAGTTACATAACCCATTCAATAAGTAGGCTAATGAAAAGAGCAAAGACTTCTCAAAAAATAGAATAAAAAAAAGCCAATAAGCAACTGGAAATGTGTTCACCCTCACTAGATACCAGAGAACTAGGAGGAAAGCCCACCCCGAGCTTCTCGCTTCCTCAACTCAAAACAGCAGTAACTTAAAAACAAAACAAAAAACAAAAACAAAACAAAACGACAGCAATAAGTGCTAATGAGAATATGGACAGAGGAAACCTCTACTAATGACAAACCATCCAGGCCCAAGGTGAGCGTAGACAACTGACATGCTGTAAACACTAGGGAGGTTCTTCTCCAGTCATCACGAACATATTAAACCACTTACAGGAAAATAGGTGCACCTGGAGTTGCTCATATATGTCAAATGAAGCCAGTCTCAGAACGATACATACCATAAAATTGCATCCGCACATAATCAAAAAGAAGAAGTGAAAATATTTAGGGAACAAAGCAGACAAAGGAGAAGGACTAAAGAAGAATCGGGAGTCGGGAGCTATGAGAACACAACCTTGCACCCACAGCCTGAATAGAGCCACACCCTTCTGCATCTCTCTTTGAGACAGATTTAAGAAGCAGGGTGAGCTGTGACTTGACAGCTCTCTTTTTATGGCCTGCCCTACCTCCATGCTCCCTGTCATAGACCCCACGCTGAGCTAATTATGCAGTGTGAAGCTTTCCACAAACATTGTTAAATGTTGGAACTTTTCTTCTTCTGGAGGTTTTTGGTCCAGAGATGAAGGCTGCTCTCTGGTCTGGCATCCCAAAGTGCTACCTCTCTCCCCCATCTCTCTCAGGGATACTGTTTCTCTCTCCTTCTCTCTCTTCTCTTTCTCTCTCTCTCTTTCTCTCTCTTAATGAAGTGTCATGTTTTAATGAGAAGTCTCTTCTTCATCTGAAAGCCTCTGTGTATCTAGCCCTCTATAAAGACGGAATTGTTTCTGTCTAATTCTCTTCCCATCTTGTTATTTAATAGATTTCACTGAAAGGAATAGAGTATCTTCTTCCTTTGTGGACTGATGACTGCAGGGTTGTAAGGGTAAGTTTAAGGTGCAATATACACTTCTATGAAAATTTGGGGGGGGGGGCTAAATATTAAAGAAGTAGACATTAGAGACAAACTACCCGTATGTTATAAATTCGAATAAAGGAGGCTGCACCACAGGAATCCCAAATACAACTTCAAAAACAAAGCAAAATGGTGCCAAGAATTCCACACATGTCACTATAACCCAAGGGTGGAAAGGGCCAAAGAATATTACAGAACTGCCATTTTATTCAGCTACTAAAGGAATCATCCGTCCGTCAAGGGTCATGATTTCCACAATATGGGAGAGCTCCTCTTGCCCCCAATCACCCCACACTGAATTCCACAAGGAGGACTCTAGTCCTTGTCTGTCTTGTGCCTGCACTGGTTATAAAACCCAAAGCCCAGTAGCGATACTAGTAACTTGAGTCATGAACCCTTCTGGCTACATTCAAGTGTGATTAGTGTTCTTAGCACTGCAACAGATTACAGAACCAAGCCTACCGAATACAGGGCAACTGCTCTGATTTCTTCAGCTTTCATGGTGGAAGGTTTAAAAAGAATCAGCAAGTTTGCTATTTTGAGCATAGTGTAGTTATCACTGCTGTTCATTTAGAAAGGGGAAATGTAAGTAGCTAAATTCCTCATACTGCACAGCAAGAAACTGTGGCGGCAAACCGAGGCAGTGTCTACTGTATAGTTGCATCATAGTTACAAAAAGTAGGTAAACTGTTGGAGCAGATGCTATAGAGAAGCGAGACAGCCAGCTCGGGGGAAGATGAGCTATTGGTAGCCATTCTTCCCTTTGAATTCTTTGAATTAGAAGAAAAAAATCTACCTTTTAACTTTAAAAATTATATTAGAACTTTAAAAAAAAAAAAAAGGTGAGCTCTCCAGACACCTGAAGAGGAGAGTGTGTGTTGGGAAGGCAAAGGTACCACACAGCACTTTCGAATCTACTTCCTCTGCAACATCTTAGGGTGTGGGATGCTTTCCAGCCAACTAGTTTACAACAGCTCTATAATTGTCTTATCTAAAATAAACTCCAGTGAATATAAGCATCGCGAGGGGCTTTGCTTTTCAATACCTGAAACAGGCTCTCACTTCTGTAGCTGGGTTTGACCTCAAACCCTCAAACCCACAAACTTGTGGAAATCTGCTGTCTTAGCCTCCTCAGTGCTGGAATCGTAAGTGCATGCTACCATGCCTGGATTGTGTGTGTACATATTACTGTGTGGCTATTCATGCTCATGTGTGTACCTGTAAGTGTATATGTTTACATGTTCATGTGTGTGCATGTTAATGTATGCATACATGCTAGAATTTGTGTGTGTGTGAGATGTGTGCACATATGTAGATGAAGACAAAAAAAAACCCTGATACTAGCTCAGTTTCTCTCCACCTTATTTGTTGAGATTATCTCACTAAACCTAGGGGTTGCTGATTCGGCTAGAATGCCTGGCCAGCAAACTCTGGGAATCCACCTGTCTCTGGCCCGATATCACCCACCTGACCATGGAGGCAGGTATACAGACACATCCCTCTGCCTTTTTATATTGGTGATGGAGATCCATCTTTAGGTCTTCGTGTTACATGACAAGCACTTTACTGACTTGGGCTATGTCTGTTGACCCCTGCTTTATCATTTTTAACTTGACCAGACTACCCGATGATCACACTTTTTCCATCTGTTTTAATCATTATTGGTCATGTTACAGTGTTCCTTTTCAGCAAGAGATAGAGTACAAGCTAAAATCAGAAAGGCCAGTTGAAGCTTGGACACAGATATTCTGTGAGCTTGCCACACAGTATGTCAGTTCAAAGCAGTATCCCCTGCCACCATGACAGCATTTAGAGCTGTTGTTGCTACCAATGTGATTTTCACACACCTCAGTGCAGTACCCATTAGCATATTTATTAAGCAATGCCAAGTAAACCTTATATATTAAGTGGTTTCTTCACATTGGTTTGTGATGGATGATAAACCATCCAATAAGTAGCAAAACCAATTGTAACTGATGTAAATTTTCAAATGAGTAAGAGTCAGCCACCTTCCATATGTGCATTATGCATAGAATTTTTTTTAACTTTAAATTTCTCCTGTATCATAATCCCATATGTAACCAGTCCCCTCTCTGTTTGACGGACTAATTTGTTCCATAGTATCATCATTTTAAGACAAGAAGCTTAGGAGTAAAGTAGTCGACAGGAAGGGTTCTGCGGCAGATGGAATGGATGTTACTTTATATTTTATTTGCTTATTTCCTTCCTCATTTTGTGTGATAAATAAACCTCAGCTTTTACTACAGCTGGACATTGCTTCCACATTTTATTAATTCACTTACGTACCTTAAGCTCAAAAAGAATTATTAGCTGCCTTTCAATTTCACCTTGTAAAAACTTCCAGGATTACAAGAAAGCAAAAGTACTTTAAAATCTCAAGATTACAAGCAGAAATCAACTTGGAATAACATCAGAAACCAACTTACATGCAAGTTGTATTGGAGAAAAAAATCAACATGTATATCCTTGTCCCAAAATAAGCCTATTTTAAAGACATATTATGTTACTTTTATTTTTAAACTAATTACATCTTATCCATGTGTGATGTACACATGTATGTTTGTATAAGGAGGGGGATGTAGGTGAGGGCCAGGGCATGTGTGGAGGTCAGAGAAAAACCTGTGAGAGTCAGTTCATTCTTTCCACTGTGTGGATCTCAGTTATCAAACCCGAGTCCTCGGATGCAGCAGCAAGCACCTTTACCTGCTGAGGAATCTTCTGGAAATCAATAATTATATTACATTTTTGATGAATTAAAAGACTCTAACATAGCAACTTATATTGAGATCACCCTAGAACACCTGTGAGGGCAAGGGCTTTAACTTAAAAAAAACCCTGCAAGTGACAAGCAATACTAATGGATTCTTTTAAATTCTGTCATGGAAATATATTGTTTATGTCAAAGGCTAGTTCTTATCCTAAGGGAGAAGAGGAGCTCAAATAAAAATAGTCCTTCTGCTCCATGAATTTCTAATAAAATTAGAAATGAAAGGGAGCTATCACAATAGAAACCAATAGAACTCAGAGAATCGTTGATTGGGATATTCTTGGAAATGCATATTCTATTAAGTTGGAATCTAGGAGAAATGGATACATTTCAGGACTAATATGACCTTCCAACTTAAAACAAGAAGATTCAAATGACATAAATAGATGTACAAGAGTTGAGATTGAGCCAGTTATATAGAGAGCTTCCCAACTTAAAAAAGAAAGGAAGAAGAAAGAAAGGAAGGGAGGGAGAGAAGAAGGAAGGAAGGAAGAAAGGAAGGAAGGGAGGGAGGAAGGAAGGAAGAAAAAGAAAAATTCCAGGCTTAGATATTATAGCAAACTTGTGCAGACCTTCCAAAACTAACACCAAAGTCCCTACACTATTCTATAAAACAGAAATGGAAATAGCATTAGCAAACTTCTTTGACAAAGCTGGTAATGTCCTGATACCAAAGTTGTATATAGACATAGTAAAGAAGGAAGAAAGGAAGGATGTGAGGAAAGGATAGAGGGAGGGAAGAAAGGAGGGAAGCAAGGAAGAAAGAAGCAAAGATGCAAAATTCTCAACACCTGCAAGCTAAATGTATTGGCTGGCGTTGTGTGTCAACTTGACACAAGCTGGAGTTATCATAGAGAAAGGAGCCTCCCTTGAGAAAATGCCTCCATGAGAACCAGCTGGAAGACATTTTCTCAATTAGTATTGGGGGTGGGCAGCCCATTTCGAGTGGTATAATCCCTGGGGTGGTGTCCTGTGCTCAATAAGACAAGTTTGAACAAGCCAGGGGAAGCAATCTGGTAGGCAGCACTTCTTCATGGCCTCCGCATCAGCTCCTGCTTTCAGGTTCCTGACCTGCTTGAGTTCCAGTCCTGACTTCTTTGGTGATGAACAGCGTTGTGGAAATATAAGCTGAATAAACCCTTTCCTCCCAACTTGCTTCTTGGTCATGATGCTTCGCTGCAGCAATAGAAACCCTGACTAAAATTAAATTAAACCATACATCAAAAGGTCATTCACCATGACCAAATGGCTTCATTTAAGGATAAAAAGATGGTTCAATCTATACATATCGAAGCATGCAATCTCACATAGATTCAAAGACAAAATCTGCACCAATACTTCAATACATACAGAAATGACTTTTGACAAAGGCCTTCATTACAAAAAATTCCTAAGGAAACTAGTACTTGGAAGAATCTATCTCAACATAGTAGAAGATATATATAACAATCCTAAATCCTGTATTACACCACATAAAAAAACCCCAAAGTATTTTCACTAAAATTCGGACCAAGATTGGTAGGGCCACCATTTTCTTTACCCTTATTCAACATAACCATTAAAACCCTAGCTACAGCAATAAGAGAAAGAGAGAGCGAGATAAATGGGAAAGAAGAATCAAATTATTGTATACAACTTGATCTTATAGTGATGAGACAGACCCAAAATATTACAACAGGAAAGTCTCAGCTCTAATAAGCACTTTGAGAAAAATGTCAGGGTACCAAATTAACACAGAAAACAAAAACAAAAAACAAAACAGGAGTTTTTCTTTTTCTGTATACCAATAACAAATTTGCTGAGGAAAATAAATCTCATTCCAAAAATTTAAAAACACATATCTGGTAGTAAACCTAAATTAAACCTAAATAAGAAGGATACACACACACACACACACACACACACACATGCACACACACATACACATAATCAAAGTTTTAGAGAACTAGAGAGACTGAAGAAGACACTAGAAGATGGAACTATGTACCATGCTTTTGAGTCAACACAATTACTACTGTGAAATAGCTATACTTTTAAACCTGATCTCCAGGAGCCGGAGAAAAGGCTCAGTAGTTGAAAGTGCTTGCTGCCTTTCTGGTGGTTCTGTGCACTACACAGCTACAGGAACTTTAAACATGGCACTAGCACAGAAATGGATATCCTGACTCATGGGAAAGAATAGAGGACCCAGAAATAAATCCATATACATAGAGCCACTTAATTGTTAGCAAAAGTGTCAAAAATACCCAAAGGAGAAAAGACGGCCTCTTCAACTACTGTCACTGGGGAAACTGGATTTACACATAATGAAACTAGATCCGTATCCCTCACCCTGAGAATGAATCAACTCAAAATGAATCAAAGACCTGTGTGTCAGATCTGAAATTGTTAGAGAAACTTCATGACAACAAATTGTTAGAGAAACTTCATGAAACATCTCTTCATAGGTAGAGATGACAACTTTCTGAAGAAGACACTGATAGCTCATGAGATAACACCATGAAATAAAAACAACGGGATTGGGTAAAATTTAAAAGCTAAACAGGAGACGAGATACACCACAACAATTTAATATTCAGAATATATAAGAAAGTTAATAAAAACTTATTAAACCAGATGACATTACCAGAAAAAGGTCTAGTGAAATAAACAGACAGTTCTGGAAAAATGACTTAAGTTTAAGTAACAAGACACATTAAAAAATGTTTAACCTTCCTAGCAATCAGGAAACTGCAAATTATAACAACAATGAGATTCCAACCAACCCAGTCAGAATGGCAGCTATCACAGAGATACTCAACCCCAGCAAAGGTTGGTGAAGATGTGGGGAAGAGGGAGCTTCACACTCTGCTCGTCAGAATGTAAACTGGTCCAGCCGTCAGAACTCAGCCTGGAGGCTTCTAAAACCTGAAAATGGAATTTCTACATGACACACCTTGTCTGCTTTCTATTTTATTTTTTTAAAGGATTTATTTATTTATTTATTTATTTATTTTTATTTATTTATGTGAGTACACTGAACTGTCTTCAGACACCCAAGAAGAGGGCATCAGATCACATTACAGATGGTTGTAAGGAACTATGTGGTTGCTGGGATTTGAACTCAGGACCTCTGGAAGAGCAGTCAGTGCTCTTGACTGCTGAGCCATCTGTTCAGCTCTGCTTTCTATTTTATAACAAACATTTCAAACTTCTTGAAAAAAGGGGATAAATTAGAATGATGACAGTTTTATTTCTAGTTTCTTCTTTAGATTATTTCAAAGATATTTATTATAATAAAGTTAAAAATAGGAACATTCTGATTTGCACTGCAAATGCCATGACCCCTGCGATGCCAACTGTGCCAGTTTCTCTTAACTGACATCAGATTTTAAAGCCAAAACCTGAAGGGACTATGTGCTGAAATGGGTGTGTTTTCACACAACCAGTGATGAACCACCATTTTCCTTTTTTAAGGAGAAGTCTCATGTATCTGTTTTTGCTTTTTGTTTGTTTGTTTTTGTTTTTCCTTTGAAGGCTGTTACCATGCTTTTAATGTTCTTTAAATTTTTGTTTTGCACATGCAGAGTTGAATTTAACTTTCAAATTGGCATTTCCTATATACAACTGTATCACCCTATCTTAGGGTTTCTATTCCTACACAAACATCATGACCAAGAAGCAAGTTGGGGAGGAAAGGGTTTTATTCAGCCTACACGTCCACATTGCTGTTCATCACTAAAGGAAGTCAGGACAGGAACTCAAGCAGGTCAGGAAGCAGGAGCTGATGCAGAGGCCATGGAGGGATGCTACTTACTGTTTTGCTCAGCTTTCTTTCTTTCTTTTTTTTTTGTCTACCTTTTTTTTTATTTGATATAATTTATTTACATGTCAAATGATCTCCCCTTTTCTAGCCCCCCCACTCCCCGAAAGTCCCGTAAGCCCCCTTCTCTTCCCCTGTCCTCCCACCCACCCCTTCCCACTTCCCCGTTCTGGTTTTGCCGAATACTGTTTCACTGAGTCTTTCCAGAACCAGGGGCCACTCCTCCTTTCTTCTTGTACCTCATTTGATGTGTGGATTATGTTTTGGGTATTCCAGTTTTCTAGGTTAATAACCACTTATTAGTGAGTGCATACCATGATTCACCTTTTGAGTCTGGGTTACCTCACTTAGTATGATGTTCTCCAGCTTCATCCATTTGCCTAAGAATTTCACAGCTTGCTTTCTTATACAACCCAGGACTACCAGCCCAGAGATGGTACCACCCACAATGGGCCCTTTCCCCTTGATCACCAATTGAGAAAATGCCTTACAGCTGGATCTCATGGAGACATTTCCTCAAGGGAGGCTCCTTTCTCTATGATAACTTCAGCTTGTGTCAAGTTTACACAAAACCAGTACACATCCTAAGCACTATTATAAAGAAATTCTCACAATTTCAAATATAATTTTAGCATCTGATAAAAATCTTTATAAGGCTAACACAATAAAATTTGTATTTATTCCCATGCTGGTTATTCAACTGGTGTTTTAGAAATTAATAAAAATTTTAATAGAGAGAGAAAAGGAACCCAACTACTATTTTATGGGTTTTTTGTATTTATTTATCCATTAAGTTTTTTATAAAGGGTGTCTATAGCCCAAGCTGACCTTGAACTTGCAGCAATCCTCCTGTGTCAGACTCTTGAGTTCTTGGAGTAAACACATGTGTGACCAATTTGAATATTAAAAAAAACCGAATTGTATTTAAAATGCTTCTTAAAATTAAAGAAGTCACAATTGCTTTCCAAAACAGGAACTGACTATCTGGGTTTATATGTACTGTATTTCAATTAACTGACAAATAGCTATTTATTAGAAACTAAAACTTTGTGTTACTTACATGGCAGCTACTTTCCAAAATATAATTATTTTTCCTTGTCAGATTTTTCAAAGTGACAGAAACGCAGTCTTCTCAACATCTTCAGATACCAGCTACTTTATCTTCTTTCTCTTGGTCTGCTCTTTGCTATACGGCCTTTTCTCTGTAGCCGAAATCTGCCCTTATACTCTAACTGTGGGTCAACCATGTGGCTGACTTTGGACAGTGGAGGTGAGGCTATCACCCAGGCAGACCTCTGAAGCAGCTAGGTGAGTGGGTGTGCAAGGTTTTGCCATCAACACTGCCATAAAAACAAACAAACAAATAAAAGCAATAGCAAGCATCTGAAAGATGAATGAGGTGCCACTGCCAAGACCCTTCTACGTTAGAAGGATAGTTAGACATGACAGCAAGCACAGGGATGATCAGCAACACCACAAAGATGGCCAACCAAGACATAAGAGCAAAACGTTTATGTTGTTCAGTGCCACGGAGCCTTCCTGGTTACAGCACATGACTGTAGCAACCTGTAGCTGATGCTCCAGTAGGGAAATACAACTGCTTTAAAGTGATCGGAAGACCATAGGAGCATCCAGTAGAAGAAGCAATAAGGTGTGAGGGCAACTTGGTTACAATGTGTACCACACCACGGGTCACCGGGGTTGAGCTGGATGACCTAGCTGGCTACGTGGATCCTGAATGTCCCCTTCTTTCCTCAGTGCTTCCTATGTGCCTCAGGCAAAACTGCTGTGCTCTGTAGTAGAAGATAGGGCGTTCCAGGGCAGAGAGTGACTACTGGGCAGCTATTCTCCTCTGTTGGAACTTCCAGACAGCCTCAGAAGGAGCAAAGATGGTAAGAATGTTACAACTGAGCAAATAAAAGAACCCGAGTGGAGTAAGAAAGGGTGTTAACAGGTGCTCACTGAGGTGTGTGACGATCTCTCGAAAATGCTAAAAGAATACACGAGCATTCTAAAAAGGCCATGTCTTGTAGGCAAATGTAGTAGATGATAAACTAAGGAAAAAGCTTAGTAGAACAGATAACTCAGGAAACTTGTGTATTGTTTTTGCTTTCATTTGGCTGGGTTAGGTTTATAAAGATTTACTTTTATTATTTTTTATGCATGTGTGTGTGTGTGTGTGTGCGTGTATATGAGAGAGAGAGAGAGAGAGAGAGAGAGAGAGAGAGAGAGAGAGAGAGAGAGAGAGAGAAGAAATGCCACATACAGCATTAATGAAAAGATCAGGAAGCAAGGTCTTCTTTTGCTCACAACTAGTAGTATCTTCCCTATTTTATCACTCACACTATCTAATTCTGTGGTTTCACACAAATAAATACAAACGCAAGTCTGCTGAATTGAGTTGGATGATTATCAAACAATTACTCTGGACATACTTTGAGTTCTACATTAGCTTTCCCAAAAGTCCAGGACTTTCCCAAATGCCACAACCAAATGTCTGAAATTAACACAGAAGCCCCTGTTTATTTGCATATGGTCTGCTTAAAATATGACTTAATTTAATTTTTAGGGAAGTATAAATTTAGTTTCACTGGTCCAGATTTCCTACCACAATAGTACAAAGAATACTTGAGAGGGGTAAGCTGAAGACAAAATCTGAGCAGAGAGAAGGGTGGTGGGAGGTCAATGCTGGTGACTTTAACAGCAAAAGGTCAAGAAAGCAACAGAAACAATAAACAACGTCGGCCATTAGCCAGAGGAGAGAACAGAACCTTGGCCTGCCCTCTGGGACCTTGGAAAGATTATTTAATGTTTCTGAGCTTCATTTCCACGGATGGCTTCGGTAAACCACAAAACCAGTGAGTAAATGCTGTGCCTTACTAAAAACAGGAGCATAAACTGAGCCTGGATATCATAAAATATGGCGAGGTTATCCTCATTACTATTGCCACAGTACATCTACCATGTACATACAACATCTACTTCGTACTATGTATGAAAACTATTCTACATGTGGAATGAATGGAGCCATGGGGGCTGGGGCGGGCTGCTCACTCCTGCCAGGAGAGCTATTGAAAATTGACGCTGTTGACTGAGGAAGACGTTACATTCTCTCAGGATGCGTCCACTGGCAAGTTACTCCTGCCCCAGTAGATGGCCACACATTACTTGAGTATCAATAACAAATGTTTTGAAAGGACATGATGCTGGGAGTCAGGAGAGATGGGCAGCAGTGCAGGGCATTGGAGGGAGGGAGGGAGTGGTAGGCGGATATGATCACTCTATACAGGTCCAGTAATTTCAAAGAATGAAAAATATTAATTAAAAAATTCCAATACTCCCTACAGCTTCAGACTTACCTTGTTTTAGCACAACTCCAACTCATTCAAAACAAATCTCTACAGTCCCCCTAGCCTTGCTGCAAACAGACACATGAAGAAATGTCCTCATGTCAACCCATGAGTCAAAGGTATGGTCTAGTGAAATTCAAGGCCATTAAGTAACCTGAAGTTATTTTATTTTTCAGTTAGGTACAATTTTATTTAAGTTGTTTTGATACTCTTTTAAAAACAATAATAACAACAAAACCATAATCTCCTTGGAAATTCAGCAAACCAACCACAAAGGATTGGAGATAAATCCTTGCATGGGGGTAAAAAGTACTGATTTGTAAGAGAATGATCTTTTCTACTGGAGCATGCAAAAATAGAAAAGACATACAGACTGCAAGAGACACTAAGGTGGCATGATCACCTATGAAATACACACAAGGAGAAAAACACTTTCCTGGACTCACGCTTACATCCATCCAGTGTCAGCATAGGCAAGGTCTAGAACCTCTCTTACTCAGTGTCAGCAGCCTTACAAGTTTACCCTAAAGATTTAGTTAAGTCAGGGCAACTAATTGAGAATAACAGACCTTACTCCTCATTTTTAATCATATTTCCGGATTTCTGATAGTAGCATGTCATGATTCAAAGGACAAACTGTGTTCCTTCCTTGACGCTGAGGTCATTTGGTGACCGTCTGCACATCCAACTGTATGATAAATAAGCCCACGTTCTTGTTGAACGCAGGCCTTTGTGGCTTGTGGCATTTCCTTCTTACCTATATATATTCTCCAATGCCAGATCTCACATGCTGGCACTGGCGCATGAAAAATATCTTCTGCGTGCTCTTTGCGTCAGCATCCGTTACCGCCCCCTCCACATCACTTGGGATGGTGGAAGCTTACATAATTGTGAAATTGTTGCTTAGCAACCGAATTATCAAATATCTGCATCCCACCTCTTCTGTCTTAAAGCTCCAAATAGCTAGCGTTATATTTTTAGCTCACAATCTTTAACCAGAGAGAAGATGGAGTCCAGGTTGCTGATTCAGATATATATTTTTTATTTACCTCTACTTTTATATTTACCGGGTTTGTGTGAATAACAAACACATTCACAGATGAGGCAACAGTAGGAATCTAAACAGACCATATGCCAAGGGAGAGATACTTCTGCAGCCACCCGATGCTATCTACGTTATCACTGACAAATAGCTTTCCCCAGAACATACAAAATTGAGAGCCACCTGCTCCTTCTTGGCTGGCAGAGCATAAGATTTTCTATGCTACTGACTCAGCTACACTGAATTACAGGTGAGCTGCAGATACTGCGCCATGTAGGGGAGGAAAACCTTTAAGCACAGGACTCCCCCAAGCCAAAAGCATGAAAAAGGAACTTCAGAAATCATATGATTAAAGACCCTTCCTACATAGGTCAAAAAATCCAACTCCAGGGATTTACTAAAAGCCAGAAAACAGTTATCTGGCTGCAAAGATAGAATGGAGACAGGGGCTTCCTGCTCAAATGATGGATTAATTTAGGGGCATAGCACAGCATTCTGCTCTAAGAGTGCAGGGTGTTAAATATGTGATATAGCTGAACAATCTGGTTTTCCAGCTTCAAATGATGAAGTTCTTCATGGGTGTTGGCTTCCTCAGTGCCTACAAAGTCATTTTTAGGGTCACATGAGACAATCACATAGTATTTGTAAAACTTCACGTTACACAAATTTTTAATTTTAATGACATTTTAGCAATTGTCATTATTCAGTGGTCTAGAAAATCCTACTCTACCAAGTCCCAAGGTGACTAATGTATCTGTATCTTCAAACATTAGAGCATCCCACATATGCTGGAACTAAAAAAATCAAATAAAATCAAATAAATCAAAAATCAAATAAAGTTTTAAACTTTACATTATATCTAGGTCATACCAACTATTCAGATTCTTTAAAATTCTCTCCTGCCTGTCTTTTAGAAGAGTGTCATAAATTCTTAACAACTTCAGTTGATGGACAACAGTAATTACATATCACACACAGTAAGAAACAATTTCTATTTCTTCCTGAAATTCTTATATGTGTCTTCAAGACAGGGTCTAGCTTTTCTCTAAGAGGACAGAGGGTAAAAAGGACACAAGGAACATGTTTGGAGCCTCAGGAAGCACACCTTTAAAGAGAGACTCTGGTTGGAATTTTTGGGACCTTTTAGCTTAGGTATAACATTATATTTACTGTAGTTTCAGCTGGTCAAAATGCAGAGTTCAAATTACCGTGGAATGCCCAGTTCAAGGATATATCTACAACTCTTATACCTAAGTTTCAGGGAATATCCTGGAAGAGGGGTCAGGTCAGGAAGACTATAAAAGACCAGGAAATCTTTGAGGCTGCAACTTCTACATAAAACAGGGAAACTTCACTCTTAGAAACTCAACAATCGGGCTGCCCACAGGAGATCTCAATATCACCAGTGCCAGTTGTCATGCCAAAGTGGATGGGGGAAAACTCAGAGGTCCTCCCTCCCCGCCCCCCCCCCCAGATAAAAAGCCGTGACAATTAACCATTACTTCAGAAGAGAGAATTCTCTGGGGATGAGCCCACTAATTGAAAAAAAAGGTCAACTGTAGAAATGTATATGGATAAGCAACACTAGATAGATAAATAGATGGATGATAGATAGATAGATAAAAATGTAGATGATAGATATTATATAGATATCAATTATATATATATATACATATATATATATATATGAGATGAGTCTATAAACTTGGTAAGGAAGGGACATAGGAGTTGGAGAGAGAAGGGGCGTTTGGGTTACATTTTAATAAAAACTGAATAAAAAGAAAGGCTCCAGAGTTCATCTCCACATTTCATCTCTTAAACACCAACAACCATCTAGATAGGGCCATCGTGACAGTTTATTTTGATGAGTTTATAATTGAAGCCATGGAAGGACGGATACGAGGGTCAAACAGAAGCACAGTGCTACCTGTGGGTATGTAGCTCCCTGTCTTAAACAGGCTCTTTGAGAACTCCTTTTGTGTACTTCCATCACACCAGGCCATGCTTCTCAGTGACTGCTCACCGAGTCCGGATGCCCGAGCCTGCTGCCGAGTCTCTTCCTTGCCTGGCTGCGAAGGTTCATTCATCCAATCTCAGAAAACAATCAATAAAAATAAACACTCATCTTCAACATCCGTTCTTCTGGTACTTATGTGGCGTTTCACTTACACTTCTCTCAGGTGTGTGCGTGCGAGCCTGCATGCCTGCGTGTGTGCCTGCATGCCTGCGTGTGTGCCTGTATGAGTCCCTGCGTGCACGTGCACGTAAAGTATCTATGTGACTTTAGAGAAGTCTCATCACAATTCGGTCAGATGTTGCCCACTTCCTCACCTTTACCCGTCTTCATTTATTGCCTATTGTAAAGATTTACTCTACACTCAGTTGTCTTTGCTCTTCCGTGCTTTTGAACCATAGTTGCAGAGCCGCTGTGAAGTTCACCTGTGTACGTGAGGTGACCTGTCTGTCCTTTTTGTGAGAACTGAGGCCACATGATAGAGACCTGCATTGTGGTGATGAGTTTTGTAAAGAATGTGGTTGGAGGAATTTGACGAGTCGGCAGGGGAAGTTGGGGGGATGTGCACAGACTGAGGAAGGAAAAAGTCCCAAACAGAAATTCAGACACAAGAATGGACACCATTGGAGTCGTTTAATGGGCGCTTTCTATAACGGCGGGTATGTTGCAAAGGGTAGAGAGGAGAATCATCCCGGACAACATGGGCGAGCGTTAGATAACTGTGAAGCGGAATGACCCGGGCTATCCTTGAGGCAGCGAGAGTAATCAAACTCAGAGTCCCAGACTAGAGCTGGGGCTGAGGAAAGGAAAGCAGGAATTAACAAAGCTTAGCAACACAGAACAGCACAGGACAGAGATAACAGGAGCTCAGCCACAATGTGAAAGTGTAACGCCACTCAACTGTGTATTTTGAAATAATATCAGTGGTAAAATGTTTACTGTGTTCTATAAATTTTACCACAGTAAAATATATTCATATGAATAAACGTAGCAAAGGAAGAAACTGATGCGGGCGGTACAGTTGAAAGATACGAGAGAAAAAAGAGAACTTAAGAGTATAAACATTTCCCCCTTAAATCATCCAGGGAGGACTGCCAAACGGCTGAGTCAAAAAGGCTTGTTCTAAGTGGAAATAACTTTTAGTTGGGTACTTTTAAGGCAACTGTGAATTTGTGTGGAAAGTGACATAGGATTCAATTAACGTTCTCACCGTCGAATAGAAAGATTAAGTGCACCTACTAGCAGCCTTTGCCTGGCCTGGAAAAGGTTATGGAGGTCCGAAAGTCTCATTAAAAGTACTGTTCAGCGCAAACTGAATCTGTTTACAGCTGAGTCTCTGTCTTAGGATTTGGTGCTCTGGACTTGTAATTACAAGTAGCTGGCTATTGCCTCTGAAATGCTTTGATAACCATTAACAAATTGCCAATAACATTGTTATGATACTGCATTAACAAGACATGTATTTTCCAGTTTTAACTGTATGAGAATTTTAGAATGTTTTTTTTTTTATTTTGGGATAGTTTAACTTTTTCAGAAGCTTTGTAAAACAGAATAGAGAATTCAGTATGGACTTAGTCTATCTGCCCTCACATTAACATCTATGAGAAACCTGGGGAAACTGCCAAGCTAATACTGGCACAGAACTCTGAACTTAAGTCCAAAGCTTCTTCGGGTTTCAGTAGTGTTTCCCCTAAGGTTTATTTTCTATCCCAGACCCCAGGACACCTCACCATATGTACCCATCCTGTCTCCTTAGTCTGGAAGCTTCTCTGTCTTTACTCTTTTTTTAATAACCTTGTCAATTTTGCAAGTATATCCTTGTAGTGGAAAGCTCAGGAATGTAGTATTATCTGACATTTTGCTACTGATTGGAGTGGAGTTATGGGATATAACCTAAAATATTTAAGAGGTAAAGGTCCCTTTTACCTTATTCATTAAGGAGGTATGTGGCTTCAACATGACTCATCCCTTGTGAGGATGATGGCAATCTAGGTTAAGGTAATGTCTGCTGGATTTGTCAGTATAATTTTTGATTTACTCCCTTACCACTTTTTTTAAAGGAGATGAATGTGCCAAGCTTACATTCAAAGTGAAAAGGGACAGTGAGAATTAATCCCCATTGTGAGGGGCTCATCTTTGCATGTGTTATTTGAAATCTTTGTATAGAAAATTTAGCCTACCAGGTGTGATAGGACATACCGGTAATCCCAGCACGTGGGACTGTGTTGAGTTTGAGGCCACCCTATGCCGCATGACAAGCTCCCAGCCAGTTCAGGCTGCATGTCCCTTAGAGAATGTTCAAGAGAGGGGAGATTCATCTCTGATCCCATTTGTTTGTTTGTTTGTTTATTTATTTACTTTGGCACATATTTGCATTATTCAATATTTTAAGGTAATTTATACGAGCATACGTACAATTTTAAACTTTGGCATCTGATCAAATATTGCTTTATTTATTTCATTGTTCAGTCGGTACAGCTTTGGCCCCTGGAATTTCTTGCACATTTGTTTGTTCCTATGGCTTAGGGATTGTGTTTGAGTTGGTCCTGTGGTTTAGGGGTCATGTTTGAGTGTTTTCTTATTTCCTGACCCTGCTGATACTCTGGTTCTAGCATCTACATTGCCTCAACACTAAAATTAGTTACTGTTGAAAGATGCATCAATTTGCTTTACGGATAAAAGGCATGTAAATGAGACCTGTGTACTTAGTCTGGGTTTTGCTTTAGAGAATTGGTTTTCAACCTCATCCCCTTTGGGTGTTGTATATCAAATATTTACATTACAACTCACAACAGTATCAGAATTACAGTTATGAGAAACTGGGGAAGACCCTTGGGGACATGGGCACAGGGCAAAAGTTCCTGAACAGATCACCAATAGCTTATGCTTTGAGATCAAGAATTGACAAATGGGACCTCATGAAATTACAAAGTTTCTGTAAGGCAAAGGACACTGTTAAAAGGACAAAACGGCAACCATCAAATTGGGAAAGGATATTTACCAACCCCACATCTGATAGAGGGCTAATATCCAGTATATACAAAGAACTCGAGAAGTTAGACCCCAGGGAACCAAGTAACCCTATTAAAAAATGGGGTACAGACTCCTGGGCATATACCCAGAGGATTCCCCACCATGTAATAAGGATACATGCTCTACTATGTTCATAGCAGCCTTATTTATAATTGCCAGATGCTGGAAAGAACCCAGGTATCCCTCAACAGAAGAGTGGATGCAAAAATGTGGTATATCTACACAATGGAGTACTATTCAGCCATTAGAAACAATGAATTCATGAAATTCTTAGGCAAATGGATGGAGCTAGAGAACATCATACTAAGTGAGGTAACCCTGACTCAAAAGGTGAATCATGGTATTCACTCACTAATAAGTGGATATTAACCTAGAAAACTGGAATACCCAAAACATAATCTACACATCAAATGAGGAACAAGAAGAAAGGAAGAGTGGCCCCTTGTTCTGGAAAGACTCAGTGAAGCAGTATTCGGCAAAACCAGAACGGGGAAGTGGGCAGGGGTGGGTGGGAGGACAGAGGGAGAGAAGGGGGCTTATGGGACTTTTGGGGAGTGGGGGGCTAGAAAAGGGGAAATCATTTGAAATGTAAATAAAAAATATATCGAATAAAGAAAATGAGGTACAGATCTTAACAAAGAATTTTCACCTGAAGAAATTCGGATGGCCGAGCGGCACCTTAAGAAGTGCTCAACATCATTAGTCATTGGGGAGATGCAGATCAGGACAACCCTGAGATCTCACCTTACACCAGCCAGAATGGCTAAGGTCAAAAACTCAGGAGACAGCAGGTGTTGGTGAGGATGTGGAGAAAGAAGAACACTCCTCCACTGCTGGTGGAGCTGTAAGATTGTACAACCACTGTGGAAATCAGTCTGGAGGTTCCTCAGAAAACTGGACATGAGACTTCCGGAGGACCCTGCTGTACCTCTCCTGGGCAAGTACCCAGGGGATTCCCCAGCATGCAATGGGGACACATGCTCCACTATGTTCATGGCAGCCTTATTTGTGGTGGCCAGGGACTGGGGGGAGCCCAGATGCCCCTCAGGGGAGGAGTGGATTCAGAAGGTGTGGTGTGTTTGCACAGTGCAGTGCTGCTCAGCAGTTGGAAGTGGTGAGTTCACGAAATTTTTGGGCAGGTGGTTTGATCTGGAGGGTATCATCCTAGGTGAGGTATCCCAATCACAAAAGAATACACATGGAATGCAGTCTCTGATAAGTGGATATTAATTGGCCCGAAGGCCCTGAATACCCAAGGCACAAATTGCATAACAAATGACTCCCAGGAAGAAGTATGGAGAGGGTCCTGATCCTGGAAAGGATCGATCTAGCATTGGAGAGGAATATAAGGACAGAGAAAAAAGAGGGAGGTGATTGGAGAAGGGATGGAGAGAAGAAGGTTTATGGGACATATGGGGAGGGGGGATCTGGGAAAGGGGAAATCTTTTGGAATGTAAACAAAGAATATAGAAAATAAAAATATTAAAAATAATAATAATTTTATGGCTGGGGGGCGGGATCACCACCTCACAAGGAACTGTATTAAAGGGGTTCCAAATTAGGAAGGTGGAGGACCGCCACTCTAAAGTGTCATTGCGCCTAAACTCTCTCAACAGGGAAACTATACTCATGTCTGCACGTATATACTTATATCTCTCCATCTATAAGTAGAAGAAAGACAGGTGGACAGATGGGTGATTCAGAGATGATAGACAGATTCTAACCGACATCTCCCAGACTAATGCAGTGCCACAGGTTTGATTAGAATGACGAGATGAGAACCTTTGTAAGGCACTTTTACAGTCTTGACATTTGCCTCCTCCTATTAACTGACTGCTGGCGACAAGCTCCGCACTTGTAGATTATGACCTCTGCTCAGCTGCTGCTGTTATAATGGCGCTGTAGTATAATTATCTGCTGGGTAACCAACGTTTTCTGACCTGTGGGTCAAGAAGACACTGCTGATTGTTTACCTACTATTTAGCCATCTGTTCTCCACTCCCAAACTTCCAGTGCTAATGAAAACCTGAGATTTAACTAAATCCTAAGAATTTTACTTTTAGACATTAAGTACAAACTGTAAAATACAACTTTTAAAGAAAAATATAGGCTTAAATAGCATAAAGTCCATGGGATTCATCATGTCAGAAGTCTGGCACATAGGAAGTATGCAATGTACTTCTAAAATTACACACATGAATAGTTAAATAAATGATGAATATCTACCATTCACTTTCATGGGCCCATGTGCCTATCTACAAACTATTTTAGAAACCCTTCTACTTACTGTTCTCCCGGCCATAATAAGAAATCATATTCTGAGTTCTTTGGGAAGTATGGCTCCGACAGCGTAACACCAGGGTTTAGACGAACTTCCCGAGTGGAGTGGTGTGGAACACTGTATTACATGAGCTTCTCTTCTTCCCCAAACTGCCTCTTGCCTGTGTCTTCAGCCCAGTCCTATCTCTGATCTCCTGCTCCAGTGACTGCTCCCAATGACTGTGATATAAATGACCACAGATGCACAGTTGAGAAAGAGGAACATGGAAGGCTTCTGTGGCAACCTCAAAAAAAAAAAAACCTTTCCCCCCAAAAGTAGCAAACAGACTACACAGGAACCTCTCGAAAAGAACTCTTGAAAAAAGTCTGATACTGAAGTTAGCTCTCCACAATTGATGGCTTCTGGTGGGACGTGGGAGGAGAAGGGCGCAGTTCTATTTAAGGAGCAGAGCACTGAGAGTTTGACCATGGTTCAATGAATATATAGATAACACAAATGGGACCTGTTTTTATTTACACTTTTTTTTTATGGGGGAGGTCACAAGGGTGGGGAAGTGGGCATGGGAGGACTGGAAAGTGGGTGTGATCAGGGTGCAAGATGTGAAATTCCCAGAGAATCAATAAAATGTTATGTTGAAATAAAGCAGAATGTATCTTTTTTCTCTGGTCTATTCTATTGCCATTACCCTTGCTTTTCATTTGTTATAAATATTAGCCTCCAATTCCATGGAAAATACCAATAAAACTGTTTTAAAGAATCTTAGCAGGTTCTTACTCATAAGCCTTCATCCCCTGGTACATTGATTTCTCAGTAGTTTTACAGGCTTAATGCCAGACATCTCCTTTCTACTGATTTGTTAAAAGCCTCTTAGGCTCCTTGGCAATTTAATAGCTTTTGTTTATTTTTCAAAATCTTTGGAAGAAATCGTGTTGGAGCTGGTCCAAGGGTGCATGCATCTGCTGCGGGTAAAGAAGCTGAAGTTGGCAAAAGGAAAATGATTCGAGCAGACGTCCATCAAGTAACTGCCAGGAAGAGTGCTAGGAACCACAAACGTGAGCATCCCATTGATGCTAGGAAATTTCTCCGCCCTACATAAATCTTGTTGAACTCTGTTGCTATGAATTCTTTAGGAACCAAGAGTGGAGATATGGGCCTTTACTTTTATCTTCAAGTGGCTTGTGCAGAAGGACACCATCTTTCTATTTTTCTCCCCATATCCTTCAAATCGGTTGATCATGTGTAATATGTAGTGTAGCCTGCATGCGATAAACTTTATAATGCTATACTGCTGTGTACATCCAGTTCTCATAGAACTCTGTTTGCTCCAATGGAAGGAATGCTTTTATCAGCCCAAGGATTGCCAAGGGCCACACCCACCAAGCAGTGTAGGGAGCTCAAGGGCATTATGCAGACAGCCCCCATTAGGCCATGACACCTTCTGTATCCTGAGCACAGCTGGTGATAACGACGTGTTCTGTTGGGATAAACGCTTCACACTTCATGTGGTGCCAGTAAGCACTGGCTCTGGAACAACAGCACCTGGAGTGCCCAAATCTAGAACTTTAAGTTCAGATCCCTGCAATGATGATGGGTCGTTCGTAATTGGTGGTGCCCTAAACAGGGATAAAGACAGAAGCATAGGAAACCTACTGAGCAATGCTGGAGAACCATAGGCTCCTGGTGAGCACTCAGGGACTGGTTCCAGGATGCTAGGGTAACCATGGATCAAACCAAACACACAAAGGGGGAACCACATGTTCTTATAGCCCACAATGCTAACAGTATCTGGAGAGAAAGCACAAAACCAAGATTTCTGTGACCTATCAGAATATATAGATAGACATAGACTGTTATGGCTGCTAGCAGAGGAACACTGTGCAAGAAACAATGGAAAGGTGTTTGCATTCTTTGAAACAGACCTATTATCATCAGGGAGCAGTGAGGGAACATTAAATGTTTGATCTCTTGTTTATCTAAGCCATTGCAAACTTGTGCTGCATTGGTACAAGAAGAAACCACTGGACAGACAACCCCTTGAGACATGAAATGAGAAGATTAAAATGTTGTTATAAAGCAAGGCAATTTCAATTATGAGGATCCTCTCAAAGCATCCTTCAAAAGGATGGCATTACCATCCCTAAGGAGGAACGTACACCTCTCACTCTGCAATCGTCACGCCCACTTGGGAACAATTGGAGAAACAAATTTACACAAGAGTACTGAGGATGAGCACCTCATCCTGGCCACAGGATGAGCCTTCACCCCACAACCATACTCCTTATTATGCCAGCTATCACTCAGGTTCACACTGTACAAAGGGGTTTGTCGACCGCCTGCCTCTATTGCCGTCCTTGGAAAGTCTATCTATGATCCAAAGAAAAGAGATAATGTAAATGTTGGTATTTTTGAAGATCCAACTTTATATTTGAATCAGAATTATACTTTTTACAAAACTTAAAGAGGACAATCCAGATATTTTTATGCTAATGTGACTTTAATAGACTTATTTGAATCCACTGTTATTCCTAATCAATAAAATCCAAGTTATAGATACCATGAGCAAAACCTAGTTTCATGTTCTGGAGGGACAATCTGTTTGTCATCTACTCTCAAAAAAATCTGGTTGGATTGTTAATAAGCTATAGGGACTCTGTTAATACCACAGGTGGATCTGGAGAGAGCCCTATTGGGGTGCTGTGCCGCCTGGCAGAAACTTGACACTGACCAAGGACAAGGACTTCAGACAGGAATCTGACATTAGGGCATGACAGGGAAGTATGTTAAGGCAGGAATTTTAATCTAAGGGTCGAATGAAAGAAGCAGGCTTCAGGCAAGATTTTGGGCTTGGACAAGGGAGTAGGCTCAGTCATTTTGGTCATTCTGACAAGCCCTTAGAAACAACTGGCACTGAGACTTTGCTTATTGCCTTGACTATTTTGTGTTTACAGTCTCGCTTGTTCCTCATAGTACTACTATTACTCTTAATACCTGCATGTAATTAAATTGGTATAAAAGTGGATTGGAAATTATTAAACCCGCCTTCAGTCTTAGAATTGACTGAGGTCATGCTACAATGTTGTCTAATCGTCTTTTTTTTTTTTTTAATCCTCACTCCTGTACTGGAGAACCTGTTGACTGACTGAGTGGGTCACAAGTGGGTCACGGATCACAAGGTGAACCAATTATGACATTTAACCCAGCCTTACCCATTGATGTTTGAGCGAAGGTCCATTGCTTCTGTGTTGACTATACTGACTATGCACCCTTGAAACTATACTGTGGAAGGAAATTCATCTTTGCCCCCAGATAAAGCTTTGCCTTTTGTATAGGCCTTTCTAAGTAAGCACACAGCCCCACGGACATTGCCAGGCAGTTTCTCAACTGTTCTGTAAGCAGAGCAGAGAGAAAATGAAGGCATGCATGTGTGCTTTCTCCTTTGTTATATATTCTGGGACCCAAACCCAGAGAATGGAATGACTCACAATCGGTCCATGTCTTCTCACGTTGATTAATGTCATAAAGATAATCCCATCCCTGACAAGCCCACAGGACAGGCAATCAGGGCGTCATGGAGACTCTTTCCCCAGGTGATTCTAGATTGTGTCCCAACTGACAATTAAAGGTGGCCATAACAATGAATAGATGAGAGTAATAACTATTTTTTAACTGCTGCCTTGTGGCTGTTGTTATTTTGGTTGATGTATTTGGAAAAAAAACTTTATTATCATCTGATATTGGATTTTAAAAGGGACTATATTTCTATATCCTCAGATAAATGGGTTTTTTTTTTGATAGACCAAAATTGGAAAGGCGACATTCTTCTTAAAGAATGATTATAGTGTGGGTATAAATTCACATTAGTAATCTTTTGCTATTACATGAGAATCCATTACATTTTCTCTCATACAAATAGGTGATTTAGTAGCATTATGACTCATTAGAAATAATAAATTCCACTGAGATTTACCGATCTCCTGAATGTTGATACATTACAGTATATAATTTCATAAGTGTATTTAGATGTTAAGAAACATTATGTCCATGCTGGCAAATATGCTTTTTCGTCTCCCTTAAAAACTTTATCACTGGCAGCAAACTGTCCATTGTTTTCCTTGAAATAAAATCACTTTGTTAATTTTTGTACACTTGCAATGACTTTGCTTCTGGTGATGAATTTGGGCTCACAAAGACTACAATAGCTACCTCTTTAATCCCAGCACACCTGTTGTGCTTTTTTTGTTTGTTTTGTTTTTTTGATTTGGTTTTATTGAGACAGGGTTTCTCTGTATAGCCCTGGCTGGCCTCGAACTCAAAATTCCACCTACCTCTGCCTCCCAGAGTGCTAGGATTACAGGCGTGCGCCACCACCGCCCGGCTTGTGTGTAGCTTTTGTTATCCTGCCTAAGTTCTAGGAACGGGCCGCTCTAAGCTGCACTACTATCTTCCCCCGACCCCTAGAGAATATTGGATCCACGGATGAAACACACATACACCCACATGCGTTGTTCATTTTCAACCTGCCTTCTTGGTTCAACAGCTGGGCACTGCTGTCCTATCCCGGCTAGTTTGCCCTCCCTAATACTCTTAGCTCATCACCTCTTAACCTATCCTGGCTTCAATTTTTCAGGCACCTTGAGTCCCAGTTCAACATGCCAACCACCCATCTGTAGAAACTGCCTATGGCTACTCCGCCTGTGATCTCACGCGCGGATCTCACGGTTGGCTTTTCTCCCTCCAAAGCATGAGAAAAACTCCTTTCCTGTGGGAACCCGGAAGTCCTGCCTATTTCACCCAGCACATTGGCTACTAGCACCTTTATTGATAGATGAAGAACCAATTGGGGAACGGGACCTCAGACCCATCCCTACACGTACCTGTGTCCTGCTCTGCTTCCTGCATCCACTCTTGATTTAGCAACAAAACGTATGTGTATTTTCAAAAGGTAAACATGGTCCGCTTTGCCATGAGAACAATCTCGATGCTCTGATTTTCTGGAAGGATCATAAGCATCTTTTTGACCATGCAATGCATGAAATTCTGGAAGAATTAATTTAAGTGATTATGTTGAAATACGGATGAGGCTTTCTTGGAGAATACTGAAGTTTAGATGTATACCTTATTGAATGTTTTAAAACTTTTATAGCTATGGTAATTAAATAATGAAATCCAAACAAACCAAGTAATAAAAGGAGCTTATAATAATATATAGTACATTGGTAATGTCCACCGATATATAAGGGGGACATCAACTGAGAATGTCTCCTGGTCAGCCTCACCTTTCCAGATGTGTGTACATGTATGCAAGCTCACCTGTAAACAGGCATGCAAACATACACATACACTAAAAGAGAAGAGACCTATTGAATATCTTGTTAATTCCTGCCCTTCTTACACGCCCCTCTTCCGCCCCCATCAACAATCTGTCCACATTAGTCCTCACTTTCTATAGGGATTTTTATTTATTTTCTGTATAAGGTGGTAGGTATGTAGGGGTGCCTGAGTTAGGGGTTGTGTGTGTCATAACATGTGTGGTCAGAGGACACTCTGGGGAATCAGTTCTTTCATTTCACTACATGGGTCCCAGGGACCCAATTTAGATAATCAAGCATGACAGAAAGTGCCTTAATCTGCTGTGCTATCCCACCAGGGCAGATTCAGGAATGCGCTACAATTAAAAACAATCATTTTCCCAAGTATTTTAACAAAGAGTAGTAGAAGTAAGTAAGAGGAGGACATTATTTTTTTCCTCTGATGCACATGGATGCCACTGCATCCACAATTTCAGTTGAATTTCAAAGCCAGTGTTTTTTTTACTATTTCTGTCTTATTTACCAAAAACTGCTTTCCAGACTAAATAAGCATTATATTAGTTTACAAGTGTCCTTTTAGCGTGACAAATCATGTAAGCACTACAAAGTTACTGTCTTAACAACTTTGTATGCCCAGTATAAAATGTAATGGTACTGAGAACATTTGCCACATAGCAGCCATCTGAGCAAATGTTACGTATAAATTCAGTAGAAAATTCAACTATGTAACCAAATCTGCAAAGCAATTTCCCTTACTAAAGAAATGTCGTAGTTTTCATAAAAATATTATCCCAAGATTAAGATCTCACAGATACACTTCTAACATGAAGATTTGTGGAACATATTTTTAAGATATATTTATATGTGGTTTCCTTTTATAATCCAATGATTTTCTTCCAGATTTCAAAAAAAAAAAAGTCATTCATTGATCACAAGACAGACTGCATACTAAGTATATTAAACATTTGGCCTATTATTCTAGTTTCATTGAAAAGACATTTTCATAAATCTTATACTGATATTGAAAAGTACTAGCTGTGGCAGCGATTAAGAAAACAAATGACAGTCGGGCGGTGGTGGCACACGCCTGTAGTCCCAGCACTTTGGGAGGCAGAGGCAGGCGGATTTCTGAGTTCGAGGCCAGCCTGGTCTACAGAGTGAGTTGCAGGACAAACAGAGCTATACAGAGAAACCCTGTCTTGAAACCAAATTTAAAAAACCCAAAACAAACAAACAAACAAACAAACAAACAAAAGAAAACAAATGACAACAGTTTCTTTAAGGAGTAAGATTGTTAATGGCTTCTTAGTAGCATCAGAAGTTGTCACAAGGCATTTTAAGCACAATCCTTATAAACACAGCTCTGTGTAGCTAGCCACACTTCTTCTGCTCTGCTCTCCTCAGCAACTCTTCCTTATCGGCCTCTTCTTACCAGTTACTGTTTCTGGGCTGGAGAGATGGCTCGGCAGCTAGGAACACTGACCGTTCTTCCAGAGGTTCTGAGTTCAAGTCCCAGCAACAACAACCATCTGTAATGGGATCCAATACCCTCTTCTGGTATGTCTGAAAACAGCTATAGTGTACTCATACACATAAACTAAATAAATCTAAAAAACTAAAACAAACAAACAAACAAACAAACAAACAAACAAAACCCCTAGAAAGAAAGTTTCTTTTGCCCACATAGCCAACTTCTACAAATATCTCTAACCAGACAGCACATCTCACACTCAACTTCGGTATTCTCTCCTCTCTACTTCTACTGTCTTTTTATTGTCATTTTTATTGTCATTTTGAGCTCTTCCCCCAGGCTCCCACTGAACGTTAAAAACTTGTACTTACCTTTACAGCCAAACTACTTTAAGGAGAAATCGAAATTCTGTCTTGGTTTGGTTACTACAACTCACTGTGGAATCATGTTGCTTTGACCTCAATGGCCTGTGCTGAAGTTATTAAGGCCTAAGTACATCTCCATTCCCTTTGCTGCCCTCTAACAATGGTGGTTTTAATGTATCTTTACTCTTTACACCTCTCTACACTGGCCTGTGGAACATGGCTGTCCATTAGCTAGCCACATCTCTGCCTGCTCTGCCCTCCCCAGGGCCTCTGACTTACCAGCCTTCTTCTCGAGTCATACTGCTTTCCATGAAACATCTGTAATTGCATGAAACTTCTGTAATTGCATGAAACACCTCAGACTCAATGACAAAATCCACGCCATTATTCTCTTCCACCCTTCCAGTCCCCGGGGTGTCTTCCACCTCAGCTGAAGGATGCCAGCACTGAGCAGAGAGTCTCCCTCCTGGTGTCAGAGGGCCTTGTGCTCCTAAGTGGTTTATGAATGTCCCTCTCAAGGGCTGCCTGGCCACTTAGTTTCCTTCTCCACACGGAAATTGAGTCATTGGTTTTTCTAGTGTCTAAAGCTGATTTTTGTTACTCCTTCAGCTAAAATGCAATAACACAAAGCAGGACAATGGATTTAAGTTCCCCACCGAACCTAACCCCACTGTCTGCACCCTCTGTCACTATCTTATTTTTCAGGTCCTTTTTTCAGTACTCACGGCTCTCCGGGAAAGCTGAACTCTCTTAGGATCCCTTTCTCACATTCTCATCAGCCCCCCAACAAGCTGTTAAGTCCAAAGCTGCCACACCAAATGGCACTGTAGGGGACAATGTCCTGAAGGAAAGATGGAAAAACCAAAGCTGTTTCCCAGAAAAGTGGATCTCCTAAAGTGGATCTGTTTCCCAGGAACCTCCCTTAAGCCACCCACAAAAGCTAACTTCCTCTGGCAAGGGAATCTAGTTTCTGGTCCATCTGAACATGAGAATCAGCTCAGCTCAAAGCCCCCACCCTCCCGACTGACATATAAAAAGCTCCTCCATTTTTGTTCTTCAACACCATACCACCCCCACCACTATCCCAAGGAATAGCTTGGCAGTTTGTTCCCTAATCAACTGATTTTTCTACCCATGGAGTGGTCCAGTGGGTGGCTTCAGTAAACCCTTGCTTACAATAACCTGTCATTTCCCCCCATAAACTCTTTTGCCTTCTACCTCACCTCCCAGACAAAACCTTAGGTCAATTTAGGTTTCCTTGATGTGCATGCATGAAGAATTCTCTTTCTTGCTTTGCTCTTTTCCAGATTTTGCCCAAATTATCCCCCAGGAGACTCTGGCAGACCAAGATGAGATAACATCCGCCATCTTGGAGCTTCCACAATGTTCTTACCAGAAGTTGTCTGTCATAAGAGGACAAGGAAGTGGCCATTTCCATATGTGAGGATGGTGTTTCACTTTCTTTCCTGTCTTATTCTTGAAACTAAGCCTTTGGAACCTGGGACCTTGTTCCTTGATGGTATCTATAACCAATGTCTTGACATTTAATTCCCAGAAAGAGATAGAATGCCTTGGTCACAGAATAACATTCCTACAAATGACACAGAAAGGAGTATCTGTAGAGATAAGCTCTTCAGATTGAAGGAGACAAGTCAAGGGCAGGTAAAAGTCCAAATTATCCTAGCACCCTATGGCTACAGCCTAAACCCAAGGAAAGATAGAGTGCAGAACCACTGTAGACCCCATTAACACAAATAATATCTTCATTTTACTTATATAAAGAGTTACAGCCCACTCTGTTAGCATTCCTTCTGTGCTCTGCCCCACAGTTACCTGGCAACAATCAGGTATGCCTAACTCACTATAAAAGGGGCTGTCTGCCCCTGCCTCTCTCTCTTACTCTCTTACCCTTTCTGTCCCTTCTCTCCCCATTCCCCTCCCCCTCTCTCTCCATGTGTTCCTAGCCAGCCTCTATTCTTCTCCTCCACCTCTTCTTCTTCTCCTCCTCCTCCTCCTCCTCTTACTCCTCCATCTCCCTCTCCCTCTCCCTCCCTCTCTCTCTCTCTCTCTCTCTCTCTCTCTCTCTCTCTCTCTCTCTCTCTCTCTCTTCCTCTGTATCTACTCCCTCCTCAACTCCCCTCCCTCCATCTCATGGCTTCTACCTCTGGGGGAAGGGATGCCTCAGTATGTGCCCACAGAGGCATCCCCTCCATCTCACCATACCACACTTCTACCCACAGGTTCCCTTTTCCCCATGGAGACTACTTGTTCTTTGCTGACTGAAATAAACAGTCCAGTATGCTGAGTTAAACTCTAGTCTCTTTTCTGCCTCTGTCTCTCTATAATGCCTCAGACATCTAAGAGAAAGTCCTCCAAGAATACAAATATAATAGAAGTTAAGTTTTAACTTTCTGCATGGCTAATGTCCCTTCACTCATAATTACTCTTAATTGATATAGTCATCTAGGAAGTCTGGGTAACTGAACAGAAGTACAATAAGAAAATAACTTGTTAGTTGGCTCCTCCTATGGGCCAGGCACTATAATCATGAGATACAATAGGACAAAACCAAGACTTCCCCTAATGGATCACAGCCATGCAGAATCCCTAAAGTGTCCAATACTCTGTTTAAAACAGTGGCCAGTTTTCCCCTCTTTTGCTTAATACGTAGATATTATTTTTTGCTTTTACTACTAATATACAATGAAAGTATTTAAGCTATAAATACTTTTCTATTGGCTAAGTTATTTATTCACTTTACATCCATCTCTCCATCTCAATGTGTATGAAATTGTGCACGATTCTTCAAATATGGGTGAATATATATATATTTTTCCATAGCTCGGTACATCTCAATATCAAAATCTATTTCCAGCACAGGTGAGTCATTCTAACCTCCAAGGAAGGAGAAGGAAATGAGTCTTGTTTTACCTCAGTGCATGAGAGGAGGCAAAGCACTGGGGTAGGAAAACAGAAGGTCATCATCAAGGAAGCAGAGAATCCTGTTCTTAGGCCAATCATCAATCAATTTGCAAGCAGTTCATATATAAATATATACGAATATATATTATAAACATATATATTAAACACACACACAAATACATATAAACAAACACACACCATAGAGAGGTAGACATACATACAGCTTGATCTTTAAAGGGGATCTTGAGGTATAATCAGCTAAACAGAGAATGTAGAAAATGTAACATAACAAAGGATTAAATTTCTTGGATAAATAAACGACAGTAGAAAGAAACTGAAAGTAGGGGGAAAGCAGAGGGAGGAAGGTGAAATAAAGGGAGCCAAAAGTCATGATTAGGATTTTTTAAAACTTTTCCCATTTGGTACTTCTTTTGTTCAGCAAATTTCTATGCAATTTCAGATATATACATTCAAATCTAGTATCTATTAACAATAAGCAGTAAGAAAATTTATTTTATGATTCTTGGACTTACATATAATTCTATAACTAAAGATTAAAGCAAACCTGAATATTAATGAGACAGAGGTGTATTTTTTTTAATAAACAACTAAATCTTGGCAGACTGCTTGATATGTCAGAATGTGAATCATCTTCAACATTTTCCTGAGTTGATTGATATTTTTATTGTGCTTCATCAATGCTAAGATCACCACTTTGGACACCAATTTGTAGCACAAAGCAGCAGAAGTACATTTAGTGCCATTTCAGAAATTGCTGGAAAAATCTGCCCTAATTGCAAGTCAAAAATCCATTTAAAGATTTGTGTGTGTATAAAACTGAAGTAGGCATCTCAAATAGCATTTTTTTAAAAAAGAAAAAAAGCCTAACATTATCACACAATTCAATCAAAAGATTCCAAATTTAACACTTAAGTGTTGAGAAAGACTGCAGGAAAATATTAAAAGTGTTTTTTTTTTATGAGTAAACTATTATAATGTTTCTAAAAGAACAGGAAGCTCTGTACTGTAAAAACACTATAATGCATTGACTGGGATAAGGGAAGGAGGACATGACTGATTCTAAAGGAAGGAGAAGATTTTTATTGTGGAGAAAAAAGGTGGAAGGAAGAGTGGAGAGGGATGGACTGCATCCATCAATCAAGTCTATTGATCAGGGGCTAGATGACAGCCCTGCAGATGCTGGACATGGAGAGTTCCTGTGGATCTGTACATCTTGGAAGCTACTGAGAAAGGACTTGGTGGTACCTAGAGGCTGCTGCATTGATCCTTAATGACTCTGAGGCCTGCTGGGGATCGACTCACCACAGCCAAGTTGGAATAAAAGGGTTAGCACACACTGATTGTTCAGATACAGCCTGTTAGGTCTTTTGGCCTTCCGCTAACTCCAGACATTTATCAGGTCCCCTTCAGACCTAAAATTTCTGTTGATTCAATGCAAGAAAATGTGGGGAGTAAGTCTCGTAAAGCCTTAGTTGAAAAGTACTTATCTCTTGCATCAATATTGGAATTTTCTCACCTGGTTTGACATTTGTGTGGGCTGCCTTCTGGCCTTATCAGGCCATCTCTAAAAGATGTGGGTCTTTGATTTCAGTGCCTGTGGCTGTAATTCTCCATCCACAATTAACCCTGTAGGCTCCAAACTTATGTCTGTCACAGCCTTTACTTTGTAGTAGAAATCAGAGCCCCTAAGGATAATATAAACTAATAGTTTACTCCTACCAGGACACAATGCTTTTATTTCCTTGCTATGCAACTTCAGGTCTAATGACAGTCCAAATATAACTAACTATATGTAAGACACTGAAAATACACCAGGGAGGTAATCATGAATATGGTGATTAGAGCAGTACTCAAGGTCACAAGTGGTCTGATTAGCAGCAGCAGGTGACACGTAAACATGACCTCAAACCATCAATCACTTTACAATGCAAGCAAAACAAAACTGTCAACAAACATGTTCCAAAACATAAGATAATATTAAAGGTTATCTTCTCATCAATCATTTCAGAAAGCCCCTATTACCTGTGGTGCTTTGAATGAGTTATCTCCCATGAACCTCAGGCATGTATGTGAATATGTGGTCTCTATTTGGTTCATGTTTGTGGGAGGACTAGGTATGTCACTGAGGGAGGGCTTTGAGGTTTCAAAAGACTCTTACCATCTCAAGAGAGGCTTCTTGGTTTCCTGTTTGTGGCTCAATATGTGAACCTTTAACTCCTATTTGATGCCTGCTGCCTGATACCTCTGTTCTACCATTATGGACTCTAACCCTCTGGGAAGGGTTAACCCAGAAGTCCGAAATAAAACTCTTTCTTCTCTAAGTTGTGCTTGTCATGTTTTATCACAGCAATAGAAAGTAACTAATGCAGCCTGCTTTTTTTCAACTCAACTCAAAACAAGACTCACTATACCCCCATTACTGTCCTGGAAAGGATCCATTGGATTTTTTTAAGGGCAAGGAAAACTTAATTAACAGAGGAGTAGGATATAACCTACCTAACCATTTATGTTTATTCTAGATTCATTTGTTCAAGAAGAGCACAGATAGATGCCTCCACCCACTTTGTGCATAGGTGTGATTGGTTTTTATTTGAACTGTTCTTAGTCCTCACAATAATCAGAAAATCCAAGAAAGCAAGGTGGTTCAGGAGGTCATTTACCGGAGAGCAAGGGGAAGCTGAAGTGTTGCTTAGGAAGTGTCATGTGGGATGTGGGAGGTTCTAGTGTAAGACTCTGGTGAGTCTTAGCTTACCGGGACCTCCTAAGTGAGCACCTCAGAGTCAGAAATCAGTGCAAAAAGCTAGAGGAATTTATCATTCCAACATGTTGGGGTTCCTCTGCACATAGGGAGAGGACAAGCACATCCAGCCCACTGGGTGGGCCTTTATACAGTCCTCAGGGCGGGCTGCTGCCAATAGTCACACTGTGATTGGCAGAACAGTGTTACCTTCGGAATGTGTCCCCACCCATCGGTGGGTTCCCCCACTGTGGTCTGAGGATTGTTAATTAACTTCTCCCTTCCAGGAGGGACAAGTGTTTCATGACATTTCCAAAGTTCCTGAGTTGACCCCTTCAACTATATCGTTTGTGATCCTGAAGACTGTGGGAAGTGTGTTTAGGTTTGCATTATTCATATTGTCATTGTCAGATTGTGGTGCCAACATAAGAGCAGTTTGGTTTAAAAAACAGAGGTATTTCTCCAGGGAAGGTTTTGAGCCCTTGATTTCTATGATATCCTGACTTCTGTGCTATTCCATCATAGACAAAACTGCTTGTCTCTAATGTTCCTAGATTGCAGATTGAGATGACCTCATCAGCACACCCAGGACTCAATACTTCTCTTATGGGAGGACAGTCACATTTGCTCACTTGGGATTTTGATGTGTGAGTTGAGTAGGGAAGGATGGGAAACAATCGGTGAATAATTAAGCCAGGGCCAGCATTCTTGCAATGGAGACCAGGAGCAACAGTAACACAGGGAGCTTACTCTCAGAATCTGCCATTCTGAGGTAGCTATCTAGTCTTCTATAAATTTTGTCAAGATCTTAAGTCTCCCTCCTGACCCTCCTCATATACCAAATTGACAATTCCTGTTGGAATTCCCAAAGAACTTTCAAACACAATGACCTTTTCATTATCCGATCACTGTTGCATTCACCATCCACAACACGCATCTCAACATAGACACACTCAGATTCTATCAGAATGTCAACAACTCCCACAGTAAATTGATGGGTAAACTCTTAAAACACATCAAGATCAAAAAGGTAGTCAGGGATGGGTGATAAGCGAGAAATAGAGAGGAAATGAATACAAACCTCTAAGTATGACAAAGATCTCTCCTCTTCGCTTCAACTATCTGTGGACAGGAAATGCCATCATTCTTCATGGGACATTAATTAATACAAACAAAAAGTTCACAAAACATTTACAGCTGCCTTGTCAAACTGTGTCTGCTCAAACACACCTTTGAAGAAAAGAGCTGGGCACACTGGCACCCGGCGATATAAATTATGAGTGCATCTTTACTCCTGTACAAGAGAATCACATAGAGTGGGGCTGCTTTCTTTCCATCATAATGATTATTGAATATACCAAGGAATGCCCCAAGAAGAAAGTTATAATGCATTCTATGTTACAAGTGTCATATTTTAAGAGCAGCTTTAGTTGTAGGAGAACTGGCTATGGTCCTCGGCTTGCAGAGTTCAATGTAGATCACAAACTGTCAAAAAAAAAAAAAAGGTACGTATTTCTGCTATGTCAAGTTCCTGAGTCCTATTGATCCTCTGAACTGGGGACCGAACCGAGAGAGTGTTGATTATTTGCAGAGCACAGGTGTTCTCAATCTGAATACTTAGAAAATGAGAAACTCCTCAGGGGAAAAATGCTTTGAACTTTAGAAAACAGTGTTTGGGCCCAGGAGTGAAATGCCAGCTGCTTTCTATTGGCTTTTATGCAAGTCAATAGGTGAACAGCACAAAGCCAGGTTGTCTCTAGAACCTGCCACACCCTCTCCATCCCCATCATTTTGGGGTACTTTTCTTAGGATATGTTATTACTGTAGTGTTCATAAGGGAAAACTAAATTAAGTACAACCCACTTAAAAAAATTGAAACCAGTAATTGCCTATGAAATCATTCCATTTGAAGGACATTTATAAACACATCCTCCAAAACCACAGTAGGTATAATATACCTGTAATTATAGCTCTTCAAGAGACTCAGGCAGGAGGGTTGCAAGTTTAAGGCTACACAGCAGGGCAATTCACTAAGACCTTCTCAAAAAATCCCCGGTATATATGAGGCCTTGGGTTCAATCCTTAGTATCACCAAAACAAAGCAATTAAGATATGTTCAAATTATTGGATGGGTTAATCCAGGAAACATATAATGAAAAAAAAAAAGTACAAAGAAAAAGATAGTGAGTAGAAGAAATAAGGCCAGCTTATTTGGAAATAAGACTTAGAAGAATTAAAACCATCACAAATCTAATGTACTTGAATTGTTTGCCTCATAGCAGCAAAATTTTATGATATAGTCTTGTGTTATCTTCTCTCTGTATCAAGCTACACAACTCAGTTCACATGAAACTATTACATTTCTATGTATGGGCTTATAGGTAAGAGTAATATCGAGCTGGTAAGAAATATGACACAAAGTAGCAAAGGTGCCTAAGATGTTCTAAACAAGCACTGTCATCAAATGCTTGTCCCTAAGAAGACTAGACACAAAAGGCATTGGTGATGCTTGTCTCTCTTACCAATATGTAGGTATTGATAGACTTCTCAAAGATGTGGAATTCTATTTCTCAAGCGGTTTGCTTTTAATGAAGTTTCACCTTATCTAAGATTTTTTAAAAATAAACTAATGTTTTTTTTAAATCATAGTATATTCATAGCATTATAACAATAGCTTCCATCAATTTATGAGCCTGCAGGCCAGTAAGGAAATCATTGACTTAGGTGGCTATTTCTAAGTCTGCTGAATTATCTCACCAGGATAAAGCAATGTTTTCTCCAGATAATTGAACTGCCCCATGCTGCACCGAAGGAACGCAGCCATAAGCAGATATTAACTCCATGGCAACCGCACGTCAACATTGTCTTTCCAACACCTGGGAAACGTCAGTCACTTTTGGACTTTCTTTGTTAGTGATGAATTAGATGTCTAGCAGCAAGGAAGCTGCTTAAGCAATGCTAACCTAGAAAGCAGCTCTGTGCCATCCAAATGCTTAAATAGAAAATGTCAGCCTTGACAACAACGGGGAAACAACAGACAGACACACAAGTGCACACATTGTCCTCCCAGCCTTAGGTACGAACGGAGAGACGAAGCTCCAGCTGATGACTGGGAAAGGCTCATTCACCCAAGCTGTTAGGCAAAAGATGCCGGAGAAGAAAAAGAGTGTCTCATCTAATTAAGTGACATAAACCACCTCTCTTCATCTATTTGCCACATTGCATGCTTCCAACTGACTGATTAATCTGCCTAGTATCTTTATTACCTTGTGGATTAGAACATGCAGTGCTCAAATATGTTTACCTGGGTGCTTGAAATGATTAACACTCCACTGTATATATGCATAACTTTTTGTTTATTTTTGAGATTGTAATTTAATGACATTTCTCCCTTTCCTTTCATCCCTCAACTCCTCATATTCCCTTCCCTGTTCTCTTTCGAATTCATGGTCTCTTTTCCTCATTCACTGCTATTGCATGCATATATTTAAGGATATTTTTGTCTACCTAAGCAAAGAGCCACATGGTTTTGTATTGATAGAGCTTTTCATTTTTCAGAAAAATATTGAGCTGGGCAGTGGTGCCGCACACCTTTGATCCCAGCACTTGAGAGGCAGAGGCAGGTGGATTTCTGAGTTCGAGGCCAGCCTGGTCTACAGAGTGAGTTCCAGGACAGCCGGGGCTATACAAAGAAACCTTGTCTCGAAAAACAAACAAAAAAAAACCAAAAAAAAAACCAATGAGGAGATAATAAAATATTTCACCTTTTTAAAGAATTATTTTTAAAAATAATTGCATCATTTTATATTCTTATCTGGAGACAAGCTCCCCAGAGTTGTTAGATCCTCAAAGACATTTGATGTGGTCAAGAATTTCAGTCAAGCTATTTGATTAGGTTTGTAGTCATATCTCAACACGATCTTCATTTACATGCCCCGAATGACTGGTAGATATAGGCAGGGACTCTGTATGAACTAACATGAATAGTGTTTTCCTAAAGCACATCCTATCGTTTAATTTGCTTGCTTGAATTTTCATTATTGAATATCAATAGTTGTGGATATGAGTCTTCTTTGATGTGTGAAATTTGTAATTTCCCCCTACAGTTTGTAACTTGTCCCTTTATTTTCTTAAAGTTATTATATGAACCAAAACAATTAAAACTAATAAGTTATCTATGTAAAATAAGCACATAAACATTTTATTTCTATATATTTACAAGGAAAGTATGGATGAGAATATTTAAAATGCATGTTTTGCATTTGGCAGTTACTCAAAATGATGAGATATTTATTATAGTATAAATTGGCTCTGGAGAAGATAGGATTGAGTGGTAGAGGGGTTGACTTGAATCTCAAAGATTCTAAGTTCAATCTGCAACAATACACACACTGAAGCACACATACTGATGCACAGACACACAAACACAGACAGACAGCTGCACACACATACACTCACACACACACACACTCACACACACACACACACACACACACACACACACACGCACGCACACGCGCGCGCGCACACACAATGAGGCATCACAAGAACTTCCATGACTCTAGCTGAAGGAAAGTATAGTAGAGAATCCTGACACATATTCCCATAGCCTGCCAGAAGACCGTGTATTTTCACGTGCCAACCCTCTATTCCAAGACTGTGATCTCAGATTCTTAATGCCACCCCTTCTATCCCGGGGATGGTGGTCTTGGCTTCTATAAGAAAGCAAACTGAACATGGCATGCGTAGTTCTCCGTGTCCTCTGCATCAGCTCCAGCCTCCAGGTTTCTGCCCTGTTGAGTTCCTGCTGTGGCTTCCCTCAATGAACTATAATGCTGGATATGCAAGCTGAAGACAGCCTTCCCTCTGCAAGTTGCTTTGGTCACAGTATTTCACCACAGTGGCAGTCACCCTGCCCACACTGTGAGTACTGGCCTATCATTGCCTAAAAATAAATTTAAACAAAAAGGTACCTCTCAAAGTGTATTTTTAAGTTTTTGATTAAAAGTCAGTCTACAAATCTGTTTTTTTAATTGTAAATGGTTATACTTTCACTGCTATCTTTTAGAAATCTAGCCTGATAATACATACATGCCTGTAATCCCAGAATTTTAACAGGGACTAAGGCAGGACGATCGCTGCTAGTCTGAAACCTGTGCTTCACAGGGAGATCCTGACTCAAAAACAAAACAACCAACCAAGCAAAAGAAAAACAACAACAACAAGAAGAAGAACACAATAGCCTGAAAACTAAAAACATTCTGGGAGAAATCTTTGTTGCTTCCAGTTAGGCAAAAATTTCTTTCTTTTTAATTTTTTTTGAGATTTATTTTATTGCTTACAAGTGTGTATGTGTGTGTGTGTGTGTTTACTAGTATGTTCAAGTGAGTACAGATTCACAGAGGCCAGAGGAATTGGGTCCTCATGGAGATGGAGTGATGGGTATTTATGAACCGTGTAGATGTTCGGGATCAAATTTGGGTCCCTTAGAAAAGCAGTGACTACTCTTAACCTCTACACCAATTCTCCAGCCCAGAATTCATTTCTTAATCATGTTTATTACCCATTAATATATTTGGTAATTCTTTTTATGCCCTTGTCAATTGTTATGTAAAGTGACTGATCTTGGGCAGTTTAATTTAGGGAGTGTATACATTGCATCAAACTCTGGACAGAAAATTTTTATAGTATTTGTAGACTATAGTGATGCTTCTCCCTTGTCCCTGATACTCTCTATCCTCTCTTTTTGCCTGGCATATATATATATATATATATATATATATATATATATATATATATATATATATATATATACTATATATATATATATAGTATATTCATTTAAGAGAATTTAATTTCATTGATAATTTTCTGTCTTCTAGTTTATTGTTTCCTTTTCTAACTTATTAACATTTTAGTTTGCTCTTCCATTTCCTCTTTTCAAGGTTGAAGCTGAGTCTATCATCCTCATTACATTTTTTGCTATTGTAGGCATTTAGTACTACAAAGTTCTCAGGAGCTCTCAAAAGGTGGCCCTTCACAAAATTGCATTTGTTAACTTATGTCTCTTCAGTTAAAAATACATTCTAATTTGCCTAATGGTTAATTCAAAGGTGTGTTATATTACTTCTAAATGCTGGGGACTTTCTGGTCTCAATTTTAGATTAATTACACAAATAGAAAGTGTGCTTTTATTGTATTGGATTATTGTAACTTCAACTCCAAGTTTCAGTGCTGGAATCCAAGCCTTTGGGAGGCTGAGGTCAAAAGATAGCAGGTTCAAGGGCAGCTTCAGCTATATCGTGAGAGGCTCCCTCATATACAAACAGGGTATGATAGCAAGCTTCCAGCAGACTGTCCTCTTATCGATGACCATGTGGCATTTGTCTGATCTGGTGGAGTAGGCAGGTGCCCTCTTTCTTTTTCACTACTCAATATGTGGAAGGATCAAAGGATGACCGGATCCTGGGAGGAAGAGACAACCCTAAAATGTAAAGGAATATGATATGTATATCCATATCATATATATGTATATAAAATCTTCCCACAGTACTTTCAAGGGAGGCATGGGAGATTTGAAAATGTGCAAGACCACCCTTGTGTACATAGAAAGTTCCAGGCCAGCTAGAGCATTACAACAAGAGGCCATTTGTCCTGACAAGTTGTATGTCAATTTGACACAAGCTCATCTAAAAGGAGGGAACCTATAAAAGTAACTTTTATTGGCCTGGGTGATTGTCATCTCTGATGCTTACCACCTTTGTTTGCTAACCTAGGCCTTAGACCTGGAAGCTTCTAGCCTCGGTATAATCTTACCTAGGTCTAGAATGTTTTCAGCTTCTGAAACTTGCTGCTGAATAAGCTCACCCTTTCTAGTGCATTCTAATCTCTGGCTGGCTGGTTCAAATCAGCTGTTCTAGCTAGAACTCCTTTCCACACTCATTCGTCACCTTAGCTTTCTCTCTCTCTCTCTCTCTCTCTCTCTCTCTCTCTCTCTCTCTCTCTTTCTCTCTCTCTCTCTCTCTCTCCTGAATTGCTTAGCCTAATCTCAGACTGACTCTAGCAATGTTCTAATCTTCTGGCTCCTGCTCATTCTCTGGCTTGCTCTGTCTTTACCCGTGTCTAGCTTCTTTTCTCTATGTAACTGTCTCTGTAAAGCTCTCTCAGTAAAATTTTCTCTCTGCACTGCTTTCTTTCTTTCTTTCTTTTTTTTGGAAAAGCATGTTCCTTTATTGAAAGATTAAGTAAAAACATTTTATGATAAAATGGAAGGTTTATGTGGAAAATATTTCTGATAAAAATAGAAGAGATATATAGAAAAACACGTTAAAATTGACAATTTTCATGGAAAATTAAAGAGTAAAGTAGTAGACATAAAAAACATTGCTAAATTAATTGAAAAATGAAATAGAAACCTTTTATGATAGAATTGAAGATTTATGTGGAAAATGTTTCTGATAAAATTGTAGAAAATGTAGAAAAATATGTTAAAATTGAAGATTTTCATGGAAAATTTTATATAGATATAATAAGGGTATTTTAATTTCACCTTTAGTTAATTTAGAAAGTTTTTTTATATCTACCATTTTATCTGTATAATTTTCCATGGAATAGTCAATTTTAATGTGTTTGTGTATATATTTCTTGAATTTTATCAGAAAATTTTCCATGTAAATCCTCAATTTTACCTGAAAATGTTTATAATTCCACTTTCAATCAACCTAGAGTTATTTTTATGCCTACCATTTTATCTGTATAATTTTCCATGATAATCCTCAATTTTAACATGTTTTCTATATATTTCTTCAATTTTATCAGAAATGTTTTCCATGTAAATCTTCAACTTTATCAGAAAATGTTTATAATTCCACTTTCAATCAACTTAGGAATATCTTTATGCCCACTATTATTATATCTATATAAAATTTTCCATGATAATCTGCACTGCTTTCTTAAGTAGTTTCCCTTTACGTATCTCTTCTCCTGAGAGTTGGGTATATCCTGTTCTATCACATCTTTCTCTGATTTTTCACTTTGTCTGCCACTCAATTAGATATCACTTTCAAACATGGGTGCTTCCTTTTACAAACTAACTTTACCTTCATTGTTCGTTGTGCACTAAGGTTTTCTGTATTCCAGCCAAGGGGGTTAAAGGTGTGTGTTAAGGACCAAGCCACACCACAAGTAGAAACAAGGTTTTTCAGTAAATTACACAGTTCTGGAGTTCACAGTGTGATCAAATATCCTGCAACAGGAACCTCAAATAAGAAAATGCCTCTGTAAGATCCAGCTGTAGGGTATTTTCTTCATTAGTGATTGGTGGGGGAGGGCACAGCCCATTGTGGGCGGTGCTATCTCTGAGTTGGTGTTCCTGGGTTCTATAAGGAAGCAGACCAAAGAAGCCACGAGGAGCAAGCCAGTAAGTAAGCAGCACCCCTCTGTGGCCTCTGCATCACCTCCTGCCTCCAGGATCCCGCCCTGTTTGAGTTACTGCCCTGACTTCCCTTAACCATTAGTTCTTACTTGAAAGTATAACAAAATGAAACAAAATCTTTCCTCCCAAGTTGCTTGGCCATACTGTTTTATTGTAGCAATAGAAACCTAAATGAAGATACCATGTAACACAAATAAATAGATGGATAGATAGATGATATATATAAAAATAGATAACATATATAAAATATACATGGGGGCCAAAGCAGTTCTGCTCAATACCTAAACTTAAAATTAATGCATTTTACTATAAAAGAGGCTTTAAGTCCACAAGTATTTGGTACCTGCCTATAGCACCATAGGACAGAAGTGGAGGGAGGAGCTCATGAAGCTGCAGGAGCTCAGCTGAGGCTGAGGCCAGAGGATGAAGGACTTTGTCTAGCCTGGGACACATAGCATGACTCTGTCTAGCCTGGGACACATAGCATGACTCTGTCTAGCCTGGGACACATAGCATGACTCTGTCTAGCCTGGGACAAATACCATGACCCTGTCTTGTAAAAAACAAACAAATGAAAACACTAATAATTTGTGAATGCTGTTGAAATTAGTTGGCTGTGTTCCCCTCTGTTCTTTATACTGTGAGTTTATCACCCGTCACCACAGTAATTGAAGGCTGAGGGTACACTTAGCTGGTATGTCTGTGAGAAATAACTTTGACTACCCTCGGGCTCCTGCCTGGAAATTTCATCACCACGCTGGAAAACAAAGAGCGCACAGCAGAACCGGTTCCACTTTTTCTTGTCTGTGCATGATTACATTCTCATTTCCTCTCCAAATCTTCCCCCCAGGGAGATCTGTCACGATTAGCTAGTGACAATATCTAGTTTATGGTGGTTTTCTATATTTATCCAAACATCTTGTAATATATCAACGATTTAGAGAAGATGAGGGAATTATTTAGCTTTTCAGCTCAGAAATCACATTTCTTTCCTTCTTTTTTTTTGTTTTGCATTGTAGTTTGAGGGGTAATTTTTCAGAATAGAAAAGCTACTAAAATAAATTTTCTTTTTCTCTGTAGAGTTCAAAGAAGTTATCAGATAACACAGACTGCTAATTGATAAGTATATTGATTTAGTTTATAGCTTCACAATTGTCAAAAATTTTTATTGATATATATACATATATTTTATGTATATAATATTTTATATATTTATATGTATATGTTTTATTGACATGTATATATGTATATATACATGTATATATACTCTAATCATATATATATCAATACATGTCAATAAAATATATCAATACAAATATATAATATATGTAATATGCCAATCAAATCTACATCACATTCTTTTTTTAAAATATTTTTATTCTTTGTTTACATTCCAAATGATTTCTCCTTTCCCAGATCCCCCCTCCCCATATGTCCCATAAACCTTCTTCTCTCCATCCATTCTCCAATCACCTCCCTCCTTTTTCTCTGTCCTTATATTCCCCTACAATGCTAGATCAAGCCTTTCCAGGATCAGGACCCTCTCCATACTTCTTCATGGGAGTCATTTGTTATGTGATTTGTACCTTGGGTATTCAGGGCTTCTGGGCTAATTAATATCCACTTATCAGAGATTGCATTCCACGTGTATTCTTTTCTGATTGGGTTACCTCACTTAGGATGATATTTTCCAGATCAAACCATTTGCCTAAAAATTTTGTGAATTCATTGTTTCTAATTGCTGAGTAGTATTCCATTGTATAAATATACCACATTTTCTGTATCCATTCCTACTTTGAGGGACATCTGGGTTCTTTCCAGGTTCTGGCTATTATAAATAGGGCTGTTATGAACATAATGGAGCATGTGTCTTTATTGCATGCTGAGGAATCCTTTGGGTATATGCCCAAGAGAGGTATAGCAGGGTCCACCGGAAGTGTCATGTCCAGTTTTCTGAGGAACCGCCAGACTGATTTCCAAAGTGGTTTTGCCATCTTACAGCCCCACCAGCAGTGGAGGAGTGTTCCTCTTTCTCCACATCCTCACCAATACCTGTTGTCTCCTGAGTTTTTGACCTTAGCCATTCTGACTGGTGTAAGGTGAAATCTCAGGGTTGTTTTGATTTGCATTTCCCTAATGACTAATGATGTTGAGCACTTCTAAAGGTGCCTCTTGGCCATCCGAATTTCTTCAGGTGACAATTCTTTGTTTAGATCTGTACCCCATTTTTAATAGAGTTATTTGGTTCCCTGGGGTCTAACTTCTTGAGTTCTTTGTATATATTGGATATTAGGCCTCTATCAGATGTAGGGTTGGTGAATATCCTTTCCCAATTTGATGGTTGCCAATTTGTCCTTTTGATGGTGTCCTTTGCCTTACAGAAACTTTGTAATTTTATGAGGTCCCATTTGTCAATTCTTGATCTTAGAGCATAAGCTATTGGTGATCTGTTCAGGAACTTTTCCCCTGTGCCCATGTCCTCCAGGGTCTTCCCCAGTTTCTTTTCTATTAGTTTCAGTGTGTCTGGTTTTACATGGAGGTCCTTGATCCACTTGGAGTGAAGTTTAGTACATGGAGATAAGAATGGATCAATTCGCATTCTTCTGCATGCTGACCTCCAATTGATCCAGCACCATTTGTTGAAAAGGCTATCTTTTTTCCACTGGATGTTTTTGGCTCCTTTGTCGAAGATCAAGTGACCATAGGTGTGTGGATTCATTTCTGGATCTTCAATTCTATTCCATTGGTCCACTTGTCTGTCACTGTGCCAATACCATGCAATTTTAACACTATTGCTCTGTAGTATTGCTTGAAGTCAGGGATACTGATTCCCCCAGAATTTCTTTTGTTGTTGAGAATAGTTTTAGCTATCCTGGGTTTTTTTGTTATTCCAGATGAATTTAAGAATTGCTTTTTCTAACTCTGTGAAGAACTGAGTTGGGATTTTGATGGGGATTGCATTGAATCTTTTACATCACATTCTTACCCCTCTAATTGATCCCCTATCTACCACCACCACGTCTACCTTCTGTGTTCACACGCTCTCGCCTTATTAAAACTCACTGAATCCACTCAGTGCTGTTTGTATGTGTGTGGATACAGAACCATCTACCTGATCATGGATACTCTCAGTGTCTCCATCTATGAAGAAAGCTTATTTGCCTTCCCCCATTAGCCAGATGCAGCTTCGTGAGCTCCTCCCTCTGCTTCTCTCTTAGCCATTGTGCTATTGATGTGAAGAGACATCATGATCGTGGCAGCTTACAAGAAATCATTTAATTGACAGCTTGCCTGCAGTTTCAGAGGGCTAGCACATGGTCATCGTCATCATGGCAGAGAGAACGGCATGGTCCTGGAGCAGTAGGTAAGACCTTACATCATGATCCACAGGCAGCAGACAGAGGGAGAGGGGGAGGGGAAGGGGGAGGGGAGGGGAGGGGGAGGGGAGGGGCTGGGAGGGGAAGGGGAAGGTAGGTAGAGAGAGGGAGGGAGAGGGAGAGGGAGAGGGAGGGAGGGAGGGAGGGAGAGGGACAGAGAGAGAGAGGAGAGACAGACAGACCAGACAGCCTGGGCCTGGCTTGGGCTTTTGAAACCTCAGAGACTATCTCTAGTGACAAGCTTCTTTCAATAAGGCTACACCTCCTACTCTTTCCAAAAACAGTTCCAACAGTTGGGGACCAAGCACTCAAAATCATTAGCCTAACGGGGTGGTTTCCCTCCTATCCACTATACTTCCTGGCTGGGTTTTGAATGTCTTGATCTTACAAAGATCTTATGCAGTCACAGCCTCTGAGAGTTCTTTTGAACATTAGCCTCCTCCTGTTCAGAAATCACATTTGGTTTCAGATGCACCCTACTTGTACCTCTTAAAAATCCAATCCTCCTTAATATTTGGAACCAAATACTGAAAACCATAAACCTCTGGGAGTCATTTATATCCCAGAAACCACAGTGAGACCCTGAGTTCTGAGGACCATATAATTTTACTTATTAGAGAACTTTTGGAGAGAAAACCCAATAAATCCTTTATTTGAACCCATTTGATTTGTGTTTTATTTCTTGCAATCCCCAATAAGCAAAACCAAATCCAACAACTTCTATTTTGCTGTGTGCACATATATATGTGTCTGGGTCTGTGTGTGTGTGTGCACACACACACTTATAAGCACATACACAATTCTTAAAATATATGTTTCAAAGCAGCAGTGTCTCTGAAAACAATGTCCTGCATCTTAATTCTTCTTCTCCTGCCACACAAAACACCATGACAGAAGCAACTTATAAATGAAAGCATTTAATTTGAGGCTCATGACTCCAGAGCATTAGGTCATGATGACCTTGGTACGGGGCGTGGCAGCAGTCAGGAAGGTATGGCTAGAGCGGTAGCAGAGTGTCCTCATCTCATTCACAGGCAAGAAGAGGCCGAGAGAGAGAGAGCCAAGCTCGCTCTCAGTAACATACCTTCCCTAGCAAGGCCATGCCACCTAATTCTCCCCAAAGAGTTACACCAATGGAGGACAAAGTATTTAAACATAGGAAGTCTATGGGACCATTCTCCTTCAAACCACTACACCTTGGAAAGATTTTTTTTAAAGGGAAAGTTATCTTTATTGCCATATTGTTTTTCAACAATGATGCATTCATTACTGGTATAACTCAACATTCCAATAAGAACAATATTATGCTTCCAACTCCTCATCCCTTCTTCCTGATCAAGGTCTTCTTCTTCTTTGTAAGGTACTGAGTATTATTGAACTTGGGGACTGAAGTAAGTTAGGCAAATATTCTCTAGTTACACCTTTATCCCAACAACAACCATATTTCCACTGTCTCAATTACCAGTGTCCCAGCCCGGTGTTCAGAACGTGTAGCAGTATATCCCCAAACTCTCTTCTTTTCCTCTTCTATGGTGGGTCCTAGTGCTCGGGGATTGTGTAAATAAATGTCCTTAAACTTTGAGATTTAGGATTCACTTAGCAAAACAGTAATGATGCCTACACTTTATCTCAATTAGCAATTAACTGTAATTTAAAAGTGATTTTTTGAACTCTAGTCAATGAGAACTTGCTGAGCCTTTGTAATGAGATAAAGTGGCTCATAAAATACTCTGGTGATTTAAAACATTTTGTGAACTGCTGGTGGAGATGTACTTGGCTTTGTGTCAGCCCCCGAACTTTTGATTTCGCCATGAAGTTAAATTAGAAGAAGCTACAAGGAACTCTATTTTAATAGAATGTTGTGGTGCCTAAATGAACTCAGTTCTTCCCAAGTTTGACGATCGGTTGTGTTACTAATGTTGTATTTCCTTCCGAGGTAATCTAACCTCAGAAATATAGATTATGAGGTGCAGATGATTTTTAAGGGGTAGTTAGTTCAGTGTTCTGGAACCCCAAAGGTGAATTTGTAGCTCCCAGTGAGTAGGAGTCATGGTATTCACTAGGCCAGCTGGATTCGAAGTTCATCTTGTTTCAAGTCAGCAAGAAACTTGGGGAGCTCTTGGCTGCAGAAGATACGTGAATAGGCTGACCACCAGGGGGCGCAGTTTTGCTGCTACAGGCTTGGGAAAGACCTGTGCTCGACTCCTCTGAAGTCTAAGTTATTAAGTTTCCTTACTTGAGAGACTATGTCTGTGTTTAGTCTCTCTTTGAGAATATGGCAAAACCTTGATTTAAAGCTACACGATACATTTAAAGTTATTCCTTGAGATAATTTCCCCCTACATTCCTTTCCCCTCGTGGCTGGAAAGTGATATTTTGGAGCTATGGTGACTGAAAATCAAGGTGAAAGGGACATTGGGAAAGTCATAGTGTAAAAAGAATGACAGAAACAATTTCTCTGAAGGAAACAAGGACTCCTGCTAAGAAACAGTTGTTCTAATAAGGGAAGTGGATGAGAGTAGGAATTGTTCATGGAAACTATGGAGTTTAAATTTCTTTTCCGTTTAAATCTGATGTCCTATGCCTGGAGAATGAGACTGCATCAGAACAATGCTTCATTTAGTCTTTATCTCCAGAAATGAAACAACATAAAATAATGTACAGGATATTTAAATCAACGGGAGGTTTCCAAACCAGCCTACAACTGGCAATTAGCAATTAAAATAGCCATTCTCAAAGGATTTGAAATTACCCTGTGTCAGGCAGATGGGGCATTTAAAATAGCTTCTCCAAATCAAGGGGCAGCAGCAGGAATTGTCAGGGAGAAGCTACCTTTTTGGGCTCGCATGCTGGGCAAGAAAGGTGGCAATTGCCTATATCACACAGCCAATCAGATTCTTGAGTTTCCTTGGAATCAGCTAGTTATGTTAAGAGTCTGATGTATATATGCACACTTAACGTTGCTTTACATTTGGGGAAGCCTTCGCAGACTCCCTTGGGAGATAAGTTCTCTCTCTCTCTCTCTCTCTTCAGAGAGTCAAGATGAAAAGGCTTTTTAGAAGGACAAAATCTGAAGACCGAGTAGCAGGGAAAAAGGAAACCAGAGAGACACCAGATACCATGGTCCCAAACTGCTCTAGAATAAATTGCAAGAGAGCCGCGGAACACACACTGCAAAAGGACAGAAGTAGGTGGGTGCCAGGCAGTCTCAGCCACCTCGGATTGCAGGCAGGAAGGCAGAAGGAGACTTTCACCTGATCTTCTTAGCCTGCTGTGAACCTCTGTGCTCTGGACAGCAGCTCTGCTGCAGCCAGAAGGCAAGCTTCCCGGTACCCTGGTACCCGGGACTCGGTGAAAAGCATTTCCTCTAAGATCCGCTGATTAACCCCGCCCACAAAGGGAGGTGTCCACGCCCAGAGGAGGAGCTCTTCTGTCGCCCCGCCCACACAGGGAGGCGGGTCCCGTTGGCCCCTCCCCTCTAGGCAGACAAGTGACGCACGACCCCGCCCCCGGCCGCTCCGGAGCGCCAGCCTAGCAGAGGCTGCGAGGCGGGCGGCTGAGGTGGCCGAGAAGCAGCGGCTCGGCAGCTGGCCGCGAGTGCGCGGCGCCCCACGGAACTTCTCCTGCAGCCGCCCCGGCGGCGTCCGCCTGTCCCATGTCTCGCAAGGCGAGCGAGGACGTGGAGTACACGCTGCGCAGCCTGAGCAGCCTGATGGGCGAGAGGCGCCGCCGGCAGCCGGAGCCCGGGGCGCCGGGCGGGGAGCGCAGCCTCTTGGCCGCCGAGTCGGCCGCCAGCCTGCAGGGCGCAGAGCTGGAGCGCGCGGCGCGCAGACAGTTCCAGCGCGACGAGACCCCCGCCTTCGTGTACGCGGCCGCCGCCTTCTCGGCGCTCGGCGGCTTCCTGTTCGGCTACGACACCGGCGTGGTGTCGGGGGCCATGCTGCTGCTGCGGCGCCAGATGCGCCTGGGCGCGATGTGGCAGGAGCTGCTGGTGTCGGGCGCGGTGGGCGCGGCCGCCGTCGCGGCGCTGGCCGGAGGGACCCTGAACGGCGCCCTCGGTCGGCGCAGCGCCATCCTGCTGGCCAGCGCCCTGTGCACCGTGGGCTCCGCCGTGCTGGCCGCCGCCGCCAACAAGGAGACGCTGCTGGCCGGCCGCCTGGTCGTGGGGCTCGGCATCGGTGAGTGGCCGCGCCCGCGAGCCCCACTGACCCCTGCTCCCCCCCTGCTCCGCGCTCCTTCGGGGGGTGGCTCGGTGGCACAAGCGCCCTGGTGGCTGTGGAGGATGCGCTTCCTTCTCCCGGATTCCCACGTGGAATCTGCGGTCGCCCTCGGGTCTGTCAGCGCCGGACAGTCTGGAGCAATATTAGAAACTCCAGCTTCTCCCATCGGGCCTAACCTGAGGCCGCTTCTTGAGTTTACGAGGGTCTGTCTCCACATCCCTTCCATACCCGAGAGTCATTTCCCCACTGCCAGCCCTCCTTTAAGACGTTCAGCCCACCCAGCTTTAGACGAATTGCAAACTGCAATAATTTGCAGAGTCAAGGAGTTTTGAACACCGAAATCCCTGCTCCATTCCAGTTCCCTCTTCTCTGCATTGGATCATCTTTAGAGCAAAATTTCCTCTCCTTGCCTTGTACTCTGGTCGACTCTCAACCTTTCCCCATTCCTAGATGAAGTCTCTGCCCCCCTCCCCCTGAACTTCATGCCAACATTCACCATTCTTGTTTTGCCTTCTCTGCTTTTTCCATGTGGGAACCAAATTATCTATTAAAGGTCATATTCATTTCCTAAATTCACTTAGGAGCTACTCCTGTGGATAAATGCCCAGCAAGCTAGATTCTTGCAATTTACTTTAGAAATGAAGAGATTTAGGTTCTCTGGGCATTGATTTTTTGTTTTTCACTCTGTTTCACTCGCCTCTGAGCGGGCGAGGTACTGTTATTGGTGTGCTCTTGGCAGAGGAGAAGCTGTTTGGGATGTGTCCAGTGTTATTAGAAAGCACTTTTAAAGGGAGAATAGGAAGTTGTGACTTAAATCTCACTGGTAGTTTTCCAAGACACGCTACTGATGGTGCTGTAAAATATTTTCTTGTATAATTCAGTTTCCTTTAGGGTACTGTTAAAGTGCTGCTTCTCTATGGGAGTACTAGATGGATTTCGCCCCCCAGCTGACCACTAGCTGCTGTTTGAGGTTGCTGCACTTCTTGCTTCTGGATAGGTTTGTAAGGGGAAGGCACTCTCATTTCATCAAGCTCTGCCTGTAGGAGCCAGGAGCCTAAAACTCCAGCTCATTGTATCTGTCCCCAGTCACCGACTTTGCTTTACCAGCAATTACGGTAATTACTGAAGGATGCCAAGGCTCTCTGTGAAATGTGGATTTGGCAGAGGACAGTCCACATGACCACCAAACAGACAAAACTGTGGAAATCCACTCTCTGTGTAGAAATGCCCCGTGCCTGTAGGATCCTTCAACAAATGACCTGCCTAGAACTCTAATCGGCATCATCTGCTTAGGATACAGATCCTTTCTTATGCCTCCACCCTCTTTTCCCTCCTTGGCATAGAAATAACACTTCAGTTATCACAGTCTCATTATTAATTCCCAGACTTATATTTTGAGATTGATGTTTTGCAGCTGTGTCTTAATGAAATGTCTGAGTGCCAGATGAAAATTGAAACATTATGTTGATTCTTGCCTGACAGCCTTGAGGCCCTGTCAGGGTCCTTTCAGTTAAAGGACACAGAATTGTCAGGAGAGCATCCTCTATAGTTGGCTTAGCAAATAGGTCTAAAGGCAGATGGAACTGCCTCTCATCCCTTAGGACAGTGCTTCTCCACCTTCCTAATGCTCTGGTCCTTTAATACAGCTCCCCATGTAAAATTATTTTGTCGCTACTTCATAACTGTAGTCTTGCTACTTTTGTAAATATGTCGTGTAACTATCTAATATGCAGGATATCTGACAAGCCACCCCAAAGGGGACTTGACCTACAGGTTGAGAGCCACTGCCTTAGCAGGAGCGATGGGTGAGTAGAACAGGAGATGCAGTGAGCTCCGTGGAGAGAAGCCAGGTCTGGAGATGAGGGAAGGACTGTGTAAGCAAGGAGGTGGATGCAGAAGGAATGAGGATGGTGCACTCTAGGAAGCAGGGACGCCATTGTGAGAACAGCTAGGCAGGATCTGTGTGAATGGAGGAAGAGGACAGGTGCAAACCAGACACGGTCTTTGATACAGGATCCATAACATTCAGGAAAGAAAAGGAAACAGTTCAAGTTTAAATTAGTGGTTAAGCATACAGTTTCAAATATAAAGACCTTCCTAACTCACAGATCATCATCCTCCCAAGAGAGAACTTTTAGTTCTTTTTAGCTGAAAGGAAATGGGTCTCTAACATGAGTGTTTTGTTGATTTGATTGATCTGGTTTGTTTTGGGAGACAATAAATCAGTTTGGTCTGTTTAGAACACCAATTCAGGGCTTACTCTATGGTCACTTTAAAACAGGTAGTCTTTATATGTTGTTAATGGTTTTTATTATTGTTATTGGAGGGTTTTATTGTTGTTGTTTTGGGGTTTTTTGTTGGGTTTTGTCCTATAATAATCTAGTAAATGCCAAAGTAACAAAACATGTCTTGTACCATTTCTAGACAAGTTCTCTATGACAACTTTTTTCTTCACACATACCCTGGGGAAATATAAGGCCTTTGGGATCAGGGGTTTTGTTGATTTTGTCAATTTACAAATTTGTATTCCTGAAGCCTAGAAGAAACATGTCGAGTGCTCAAATGAGTGATGAGCAGAAATGTCACACAGGAAGTGAAGCTTCCATGGCTGGTGTGGTGTCAATTTAATTTAAAACTGTCCTTTCAAAAATATAATTACCGCACTATCAAAATATCTTAAAGGTTGTCTAAAGGTTTTAATGTTGCATTTTGATGAAATCATTCATTCATTTATTCAGTGATTAATGCCTAATCTTCCATGAAAAATTCTGTCAGACTCGGGGTAGGGAGTACATAGCTAAATATGAAACCCACCCTGCAGGCATTTGTCCTTGAACAGAGCAAGAAGACACATTAATAGTCAATCACAAAGCAATAGAGGGTTCTCCATTCAGAACAAACATTGATTGATTTGGCTGTGTGTAGAGATGATACCAGAGGATCTGGAGAGATGTCTCAGTGGTTAAGAGCATCTTCTGTTCTTGCTGGAGCCCGGTTCCCAGTATCCATGTTGTTCAGGTCACAACCACCTATAACCCATAACTCCAGCTTCAAGGAATCTTTGGGGCTGTTACAACGTCATTCTGATGCACGTAGACACATACAGACGCATTCATACCTAACTGAAACTAAAAATTGAATGCTTAAGAAAGGTTTTAGAGAAGCAATATTTAAGTTAGAGATTGGAAGACAAGTAGGAGTCCAGCAGATGATGCACACAGGAAGTGAGAGTGCTGGTTCCCTACCTCTTATGTCCAGGGCACAGGAGAATCCTTTCTGTGCTCTACCTCCTACCTCTGTGAATCCAGGTCTCCTCTTGCTGGATGTGGAAATTTTTCAGCATTTCCCTGAAAAGGTCATAGACACAAAAATCAGGATTCCGTTGTCAGCAAGATCTCAAAAGTCTCCATTTTTCTGTTTGCTTTTACTAGACATTTAAAGTGGAGTTCACTGTAGGAGTGAAGTCACAGGAAAGCCAGGGTTTGAAGTGCAGATGAGTGAGAGGCTGGGATGGATCCCTTCTGCCTGGGATGTCAGCTGGAGAGTCTGTTTAAAGATTGTGTGGGAATAGTCACCATCACCCTGGAGGCTCCAGTGATGGCCGCCGCAGTTCCATGAAGCTCTTCTAAATCCCCCTTGCTTTCCTCTTTCCATTTTGCCTTTTTAGCCCTTCTCTCTTTCTTTCCGACTTTCTTGTCTCACGGAAGATTTTTAGTGTACGAAATTCTTTGCAGAGTTGGTAGCCATGAGGTGAGGATAGTCCAGCCACCGGTTGGTAAAGCGCCCACTGGTCCCTTCAAGTAGAGATCTTTTATAGAGAAAACTTTCCACCAGAGAGTATAGTCACTGATCCTTCTGTGTTCAGTGAGCCCTGAAGACAAACCTGAGAAAAGAAGGATATTTGTGCTGTTTTGGGTCAGAGAAATCTATTTTCTTGGTGAGTTATAGCAAAATAATGTATCGAATGCTGGTGTGTATGCACAGGGCAAACTTTTAGTCCTTTTATTTTGCCTCAGTCAGTACAGAGACCAGACTTTACTATTGTCCCTGCTTTTTGCCCCCCTTTTAAAAAATTATTTATTTGTGATATGTAAGAACACTATAGCTGTCTTTAGATACCAGAAGAGGCATCAGATCCTATGACAGATGGTTGTGAGACACCATGTATGTGTCAGGATTTGAACTCAGGACCTTCGGAAGAGCAGTCGGTGCTCTTAATCGCTGAGCCATCTCTCCAGCCCCTGATTTTTGTCCTTTTAAACTTGAAGACTTAGCTCAAATGAGACACATATTTCTAATGGGTGTGCCCTCACATGAGGTCCATTTTGTACGTGTCTTTATTCTTTGATTTTTTTCTTAAACTAGGGTATATTTATAATAATATTTTATAATAAAATGACTGGGGGTCTGGGTAGATGCCTCAGCAGTTGAGAATAGATACTGCTCTTGCAGAGGACCGTAGTTTGGTTTCTAGTACCCAGTTTGGACAGCTCACCACTGCCTGGGAATCCAGCCTTTGTGGCCATTTCGTGTATATACTTACTTCTGGTCCTTACATATAATTAAAAATAATAAAAATAAATCTAGTGAAAAAATATAAGAGTTTTCTCGAGTTTTTTCCCTCTGGCCCTGTGTTTCTCCTGTTTATCATGTTTTGAAACTCCAGAGTATAGGAATATGGTATCAATACCATACATGTAGCTGGGCTCAGGCTCTGGTGCTGGTATTCACTGCTCCTGATGACTGATGTTGTAGTGTTCTTGCAGAAAATATCAAGGTACTGATATCGTGAGATTCACTGCTTGCTATTCAGACCTTTCTTGAGAATTACATCACAGCAATTTACATAGCCTAGAGAAGTGACATCATAGTATTTTACATAACCTAGAGAAGTGACATCACAGTAATTTACATAGCCTAGAGAAGTGACATCATAGTATTTTACATAACCTAGAGAAGTGACATCACAGTAATTTACATAGCCTAGAGAAGTGACATCATAGTATTTTACATAACCTAGAGAAGTGACATCACAGTAATTTACATAGCCTAGAGAAGTGACATCACAGCAATTTACATGATTCAAAGAAGTGACATCACAGCAATATATGTAACCTAGAGAAGTGACATCACAGTATTTTACATAACCTAGAGAAGTGACATCACAGCAATTTACATAGCCTAGAGAAGTGACATCACAGTATTTTACATAACCTAGAGAAGTGACATCACAGTAATTTACATAGCCTAGAGAAGTGACATCACAGCAATTTACATGATTCAAAGAAGTGACATCACAGCAATATATGTAACCTAGAGAAGTGACATCACGGCAATTTACAGAACCCAGAGAGGTGACATCACAGTAATTTACATAGCCCAGAGAAGTGGCATCACAACAATCTATATAGGCCAGAGAAGTGATGTCACAGCAATTTACAAAGCCCAGATTTGTGGAATTACTCTTAGGTTTACCTCAGTTTCCCTATCAGCTTGTCAGAACTTTCTCTGCTGAAACACAGTTTATAACTTCATGTTGCAATTTGTAGTTGACACAGCCTACTGAACAATACTTTCAAAAATATCATATAAGCCTTTACATTTTTATTCCTACCTGTATACAAACATATAACCTTGTTTGATAAAAATAAATGTCATGCAATATTGAGGTTCATGAAAATACTTTTCTTGAGGTTGAGCATAGTTAACCAAAAGTTGAATTTTCAATAAAGTAGCTCATGTAAAAATATTTGTGTGGTGATGCAAAGATAATAAAGTTTGTTTTTAAAACATTTTTAAAAATTGTTTTTCAGATAGTTTTTTTTTTTTTTTGGTTTTATTTTCCTGCTTGCTATGAAACCAATGTATAAACAGAGCTCCCCTTAATTTCTGGTTTCCTTACATGCTAGCTGTCTCACACCCTCCCTGTCACATCCGTTGGCATGGAGATCGACCTTCAGAGTCCTGGTAGATTATTACCTGATTATGTTTGTCTAGTCGTATGACAACTCCCTCTACGAGTGAGTAAGAAAGCCGTTCACATGCGTTATATCACGTTGTTTATGAGACTTCTGTATTTCTCTTTTCTCTGGTACAAGCACAAAGCCAACTCACTTCTTATTGGTCATGGATACACATGGCAGCCAGCCTGTCCCTTCTCCACACAAATGCACGACTCTGATTTGTTTTCTTTGGCTCTTGGTCCCTACATCACTACATTCTCTAAGCCCTGCAGAGCAGCCGCATTTCATAGTAGCAGGCTATGCAGTGTGAAGGTGTGTCACTCGAGACTGATAAGGCTAACCTTGTTCCTTACTGCTTTCCGCATCCCTCTCTTCTGAGTCTGGGCAGCCATTCTTCATGGGAGAATATCGCAACTAAGAAGTGATGCTTTGTTGAGAGCTTATGCTTCTTGTACTCTGTGCACAAACTCACATAGTCTTCTCAATAATTGAGTGTGTGTGTGTGTGTGTGTGTGTGTCGGGGGGGGGGGGGATGGAGAGAATATAATGGCCAGTTTAAGGATGAGAATATTTACGTAGAAAAGGTGAAGTGATTTCCTTATAGTCACAGAGCTACGAGGTGGAGCAATAGACAGCATCTAAGAGGTCAGGCTTCGAAGTGTCTGCCAGTCACTTTATTGTTGTGATCAAATACATGAAAAGAAGCAACTCGGGGGAAGAAGAGTTAATTAAAGCTCATAGTTAGAGGGTAAAGTAGATTGTGGTGAGGGAGGATAGTAGGGGGAGCCGGAGGAGCCAAGAAGCGGAGCAGGCTGTTAAGCCCCAAGGTTAGCACCCAGAGACCTACTTCCTCCTGCGAGACTCCATCTTCTAAGGTTCTACCAACACCCAAACTGTGCCACTAGCTAGTACCTAAGTTCTCAAACACATGAGCCACAGGGGACATTTCAAATCCACCCACAATGGTGTGCGTGTGCTGACAGACAGTATAGTAACAGCCCTCTCTGAGCCTAATGGTGCCGATCTTTGTCATATCTCATGGGAACAGAATGTTTCCTTTCAAAGTAGATTCCCTTTAATTACTCTTTTTGAATGTTTTAAAAATTAAAAAAAAAACAACACTTAAATTGTATATGCATGAATCTTTTACCTGCATGTATCTCTGTGTACGACATGAACGTCTAGTACCCACGGAGGCCAGAGGAGGGCATTGTATCATGTAGAAATGGAGGTATAGATGGTTGTGAGCCACCATGTGTGTGCTGGGAACTGAACCTGGGTCCTCTGGAAAAGCAGCCAGTGCTCTTAACCATGGATCAATCTTTCCAGCCTCATGAAAGGTTTTTGTTTTAATTGCGGTAATATTAAACATTAAATTTACTACATTGACAATTCTGAAGTGTGTCGTCCTGTAGTGTGAAGGGTGTTAACATATCACATGACAGATTGCTAAAAGGTTTGCATCCTGTCAGACTGAAAATCTGTATCCCCATTAACCACATCCCTGGGCTTTGTGGTTTTGATGACTTTACTTTGTGGTGTTTGTCCTTTGTTCTCCTGTAACTGGCTTAGTTTACATAGCGCAAAGTTCTCAAGGTTTATCCATGCTGAATTTCCTTGTTTTATTACAGCTCCCTTGTGTGCCTGTGTGTGAGAGAGACAGAATTTCCTTCATTTGTCTGCTGATAGCATTTGGTTTGTGTCTGCTTTCTTGGCCATTGTGCATAATTGGACAGCGAGCGTAGGGGTGCAGGGATACTGATAAGATCCTGCTTTGAATTCTTTTGGATATATATCTGGAAAATAGGATTGCGGGGACATCTAGTAGTTCTATTTTCAATATTCTGATGAACAGCTATACTCTCTTCCACAGAAGAAGCACCATTCTACAGCACTCTGAACGTCCAGCCATTTGTATACTTACCAGAACCTCTTATTTTCCTTCTTTTATAGTGGGCATCTTAATTGAGGGACAAATGTTGACAACTTTTCATATGCATGTTAGTCATATGCATAGTTCCTTTGGAAAAAATTCAAATCCTTTACCATTTTTGTTGTGGGTTTATTTATTTATTTGTTATTTTATTTATTTGTGGCACAAGGTCTCATATAACCCAGGCTAATCTATAGCTTGCTATGCAGTTGAGGCTGGTCTTGAACTCCTGATCTTCCTGCCTCTGCTGTCTGCTTTTTTTTAATGGTGTTCTTTTCTGTTGGGTTGTAGGTTCCTATATGTATTCTGAATATGAATTGTGTCTCCCCAGGATATTTTTCTCCCACATCTCATGGGTTGTTATTTCACTCTGTGGGCTGTTTTCTTTGTTCAATCTTTTATTTTTAAAGTTATTTTATTTTTATTTGCATAAAATATGTGTGACGATATTTATGTGTGATGATACATGCATGCAGATAGATGTCTTCACAGTGTCCAGAAGAAGGCGCTGGAGTCTCTGGACCTGGAGTGAGACACTATTGTGAGCCTCCCCCCTCCCCCCACATGGGCATTGGGAAGGGAATCTGAGTATCCAGCAAAAGCATGACATGGTCTCAAACCCCGAGCCATCTTTCTGCCTTCTCTGTGCAGTTTTTACCCTCGTTTTTCCTCCTTTCTGCCTATTCTCATTGTGTTTGCCAAGCTTTTGTTAACACTGACAGGAAATCATGCCCAATCTGTCCTGCCTATTCTTTTCCCTTATAATTTTTCCCAGGAGTTTTAGGTAGTATGTCTTCAATCTGTTTTGGGTCAATTTGTGTTTTTGATTAAGTTAGGGTCCAATGCATTCTTTTGTAAGTGTATATACTCCAGTTCCCCATCACTCTGCATCATTGCCTGCTGTTTTCTCCTCTGAACATTACCTTAAAAATGGCTGACCTAGGGAGGCCAAAACAAAGACACCCAAGCACCTGCCTTGAGCACCACTACAATGGACAAATGTGTGATGGAGAGACCAAAAATAGGGAGTATGAGATGGAGAGATGGAAGAAAAGGAGAAGTGGAGGGTTCTTACACCTGTGGAGAAAGTGGAAATGGAGACTGGACATCAGTGAAGAGCAAGCAGATAAGAGGAGGCCATAATGAGGTCCTGGCCTGGGCTGCTGCCAGAGGCCACATCTGGGTCCCTGTGTGGTGGTCCTGTTACTGCTTGGGTCTGTATCAATGCCTATGGCCAGAGTTACCACCAGAGGCCAAGTGGATGTCTGTGGTCTGGGATGCCACCTGATACCATGTGGATATCTGAGGGCCATGTTGGGGGGACGCGATGATCTCAGTGGCCTATGGGCTACCTGAGGTTGTGAGGACATCCTGGCCCAGGCTGCTCCCTGGGGCCATGTCTGGGACCATGGTGCTGGGTCAGTCAAGGACAGGTTCTGTGTTACCACCAAAGTCCACGCAGATGTCCCTGGTTTGTGCTGCCTGAGGAACTATGCTAAGCTGGCCCTGCCCCTCCCAGGCCACCACACTGGAGAGAGCTGGCCCCACCCTTTACTTGGACAGCATCATAGAACTTGCCCTAGTGACCACAGGTGAGCTTGCCCCAAGGACATGAGAGCAGGAGCACTGCCCATGCCCCTTGCCAGCTGTGGCTAGCAGGAGCAGTGCTGGAGTGATCACCTTGGTGGTGTGGGCACAGGGAAGATGTCAAGCTAACCAAGTCAGCTACATCCCAGGCACAGATCCAGGTCTTTGAGTCGGCCCACCCCAATATCTACCCCATCTATGATCTGCTGGAGTGCTAAAACGGCTGGTCCTACAGATCCAAAATTGTAGGATCTCCATGACACAGGACAACAAGAAGATATCTGAAAGAAGTCTGATGAGGATCCAGTATAGAGTATAGCCAAAGCTAGACGCATCAAACCAGACCAATTGCTCATTGTAACGAACTTGGAGTAGAGATGTATGGACAAAGGGGTATACTGTGTGACATACTGTGACACACTACAGCTTCTACAACAAGATTTATTATTATTATTATTATTATTATTATATTTGGGGAGATAGGGTGCAGGGTGGAGGGCAGATATGAAGGAAAGGGAAGATGAATGGGATTAGGGTTCATGATGTGAAATTCACAATGAACCAGTAAAAAGTTAAAGAAAATACAGATGTCTAGCTGGGCAAGGTAATGTGTCTGTCATTTCATGTATGAGGGTTTTTTGGGTCAGTATCAATACCTTGGGGAGGCTGTGTCTCTTAAAGAAGGCAACCCCTGTCCACAAAACCTGAAACCCCTTTAAATGTTCCTGTGATTTTTGTCAGAACTGACCTGTGCGCAGGATTAACAATGAGGAAAACAGGGCGGAGCATGCTTCCCTTGCACAGGGCTCATACACCAGGTACCTGCCAACAGGAAAGGTGGGTGCTCTGCTGCTCACCTCTGGGGGAGCCAGTTGCTCTGGGTCTCCACTAGGGGCGTCCGACCCGGAATCCATGGAAATGGTCCCAAGGAGCTGAACACAGGTGCAGCTGGCATGTGGCCGCTAACACCATAGTTGTCTCTGCTACTGCTTTTCTGAATTCCTTCAGAATTTTGTCAATAACTATGTCCTGAGCGATGTCTTTGTTGTGTTCAAGAACTCAAAGATAAAACTAGGCCCTCATCTTAAAGGACTGAAGTGTTTCAGAGAAAAGCTAACAGTACTGTGTTGGTTTTGAGAGGACAGAAATGTCTGCAGGATGCGCAGCCCTCCCAAGACCGGCTTCATCACCACAGCATTCCTTGATATGTATCATTCCCCTAGGGACCACGGGTTTAGGGTTCAGATGATGAGGTGTTGGAAGTATTTAGATCCTCCCATTGCTCTAAGGAGCATACTTTTTACATGACAATCTTTTGAATATATAGCAAACTAACAAATGTGTGAAAATACCCAGCAGGATAATCCTGTAGCCGAATGTTGGAAACTCACAAAGTTCCTCCACCGCTGCAACGGTAGTTAATTAAGAGTGGATAATTAAGAGTGGCAGTTAACAGAGCCTGGGGAACCCAAACTGCTTGGGTGCACAGTGGCAGTGGCTGACTGCTTACTATCAGAGTGACTGTCGGATTATTTTTTTAATCCCTTATGCTTCCTTGTACAGAGATGCCTGCCTCAGAGGGTTGAGGGGGAGACGGAATGTGTTTGTATCTATGCCGTGTTATTCACATGCCTGGCAAAATCAAGTCGAAGTAGCTGTTAAACATCCTCTACAACCTGTGTAGCTGTTAGCACAAAATGTGCCAGGTACAGAGATTCCAGTAAGGGAGTAGAGCGTGGAATTTAGAAAGTGCATGTGAAAGTGTCTGGCTATAGGGTTGGGTAGAATATTGCTTGATAAAATTCTTGTAAGGACCTAAATTCAACTAGAATCCATGTTTTAAAAAAAACTCATCACAAAGCACTTGCGGTGCTAGTGATAGGGGTCGATACTGATGGATCCATTAGGTTTTCTCTAGTCGTCTTAGCCTAGTCTTGTGGCAAAGCCAGGGAGACTCCGTCTCAGGAAAACACATGGTCAGTAGTACCCTAGGCTGTCCTGTGGCCATCACGTGCATGCACATCAATCCCCACCCAGACTCAGAATGTCAGCTGTGTATACATTAGTAGATGTTAGTGCTCGTAATTGGGGGATCTCTCTGTCCTTACCCCTAACGTGTTTTTACAGCCGAGGAAAATAAAAGTGATCATTGTAACTAATTGTAACTAGCAATGGATCTATGTTGGTCTTCTGTAATACAGTTTGAACCAGTTTGGAAGACAGAATGAGTAATCTGAAGGTGGGACAGTGCTCTTTCCGTGCTCAGTTTTTATTGTATAAGTTTATATCCAGCAAGACAGATGGAGTTTTCACATGTGTCTTGGGGTGAGAGAGGGCTCTGCTCCAGTAGGGAAGTGGGAGCTGATTCAAGTGAAGTTTTGAGGTATATGCATCGTCTTTCTCCGTGATCTTGAGGGTCTGTTTAATAGATATCAGTGAAACTGGGAACCTGTTTGTAGTAAAAAAAAAATTTTTTAGAATCCAGCATGGGGTTTCTTCCCACCTTTGACCATTTATGTTCCCTGATGAGAGACACATATACATACAGCCTTATGTTTTAATATACCCCAAGCAGCATAATAGCTAGGGCATTGCCTACCCTCCATATCCAATCTACCTCCTATCCATAATCCAAGTTATTATTTACTGGGTTTCACCTGGGCTGCTCCGGGCTGCATTCTCTTGGCCTCCAGCCCATGGTGCCTCTCCGTGCTCCTCTATCCCATGGCTTCTTCACCATCTCCCTTCTTCCTTGAGGTCTCAAATCTGAGAAATCTAAACCCCACCTATGTCTTTTCTCCCCAAGTATTGACTGCCAGTATCTTTATTTACCAATAAGAATGAACTGGGGCCAGAGTCCCCTTTGCAGACTCCAAATCTTGGAAGCCAGTACTTAGCATTACAATAAACAATGGAAGAGGAAACCTCGACACCTGTTTGCTAGAGTGCAATCAAGGCTACCAGGAAGGAGCTGCCTGGAACTGAGACGTTAGACCAGTCCTGTCTTGTAATTATCTTCTTTGTTTAACCAGTAAAATATTCTCAGTGGAAAAGACATACCTGCCTTTTAAGAGATAAAGAATAATCTTAATAGACCAAAATAAAACTTAACGGTTTTAATTGTGCAACAACAAAGGAGTTTTAAAGCAGGAGGAAATTCAGTTATAATACTTTGAGGTGAGTTTATGACTTCAGATGAGGATTTTTTTTTTTTATGTACAACATAGACCATTTGAAGCCAGCAGATGTAACTAGTCTATGGCTGTATTATCCCCTGATGTCCTCTGATCTCTGAAGTTGACTAGGGTCAGGCCCTGGTTAGTACTTGCATGGCAAAGACTGCATGCTAACCATTTACTTTTTAATGAGCAACTGCTTATAGTTTTGAAAGAAAAATTGTGTGGAGACTAAAAATGGAAAAGTTCTGGAACACAAGCATGTTTAATCTTAACATGGTGTCTACTCAGTGACTGCCATACTTGTCTTATTCCAACCTCTACTGTCAACGTCTGAAGAGAACGGACGACTACTCGACTGCCCTCCACTTTTTCTGAGGTATCTGGCACAGCAAGCCTGTGATTTTTCAGCTGAGGCAGTATGACTGTCTAGACCTTAAAGCGTCCCACAGAGACCACAACTCTCTGGCCTGCTGGGCAGTTTTGCTGGCAGGGCTGGCAAATATGGAAGGAAAAAAAATTGGTTGTGGGTTCGCCTCCTTTGTTAATAGTAAACCATTTGGGGGATTTCGTAAATATCTTGTTAATTCCTACCTTATGTCAGAGAAGTATTTATGATTTTTAGTCATTTATTATTTATATCCATCCTTTGAAGATGATTTCTGACGTGAAACTCCAGCACATTTTAGTCAAGCGGTGCAAAGAGAATAGGGAGTTAGTATTCCGTTAATATTTCCCTTTGAGGTTTGTCATAGAAATCTCATCTTCCTTCTTGAGGTAGAGGTATTTAAAGTCAGTTGCGGTGGACTCTAAAGCACTGTGTGTGTGTGTGTGTGTGTATGTGTGTGTGTGAGTGTGTATGTGTGAGCATGTGTGTGTTTTCTATGTGCATTTCTCTCAGAGTGGAGGTCAGTGTTTGCCTCAAAAAGGAAAACTGAAAGGAAGCACTGGGAGGTCAGGTAGCTTAAGCCTGGTGGGTGGCGCTAGGATTCACACCAGTGTCTGATCAGGAGCCAGTGTGTGCTCCCCTTCTCCATCTGGAAGAATCCCAGCTTGTAACCGTGAAAGCCAAACAGAGGGAGATGGTAATGCTGTGCGCAGTATATACATGCACTGAATGTACCAATCCTTTTTTTTTAAATTTTCTGTATTCTTTGTTTACATTCCAAATGATTTCCCCTTTCCCAGTTCCCCACCCCCCATATGTCCCATAAGCCTTCTTCTCTCCACCCATTCTCTAATCACCTCCCTCCCTTTTCTCTGTCCTTATATTCCCCTACAATGCTAGATCAAGCCTTTCCAGGATCAGGGCCCTCTCCTTACTTCTTCATGGGAGTCATTTGTTATGCTAATTGTGTCTTGGGTATTCAGAGCTTCTGTGCTAATTAATATCCACTTATCAGAGATTGCATTCCATGTGTATTCTTTTGTGATTGGGTTACCTCACTTAGGATGATATTTTCCAGTTCCAACCATTTGCCTAAAAATTTCATGAATTCATTGTTTTTAATTGCTGAGTAGTATTCCATTGTGTAAATATACCACATTTTCTGTATCCATTCCTCCATTGAGGGACATCTGGGTTCTTTCCAGCTTCTGGCTATTATAAATAAGGCTGCTATGAACATAATGGAGCATGTGTCTTTATTGCATGTTGGGGAATCCTTTGGGTATATGCCCAGGAGAGGTATAGCAGGGTCCTCTGGAAGTGTCATGTCCAGTTTTCTGAGGAACCGCCAGACTGATTTCCATAGTGGTTGTACCATCTTACAATCCCACCAGCAGTGGAGGAGTGTTCCTCTTTCTCCACATCCTCTCCAACACCTGCTGTCTCCTGAGTTTTTAACCTTAGCCATTCTGACTGGTGTGAGGTGAAATCTCAGGGTTGTTTTGATTTGCATTTCCCTAATGACTAATGATGTTGAGCATTTCTTAAGGTGCTTCTCGGCCACCCGAATTTTTTCAGGTGAAAATTCTTTGTTTAGCTCTGTACCCCATTTTTAATAGGGTTATTTGGTTCCCTGGGGTCTAACTTCTTGAGTTCTTTGTATATATTGGATATTAGCCCTCTACTGAATGTAGGGTTGGTGAAGATCTTTTCCCAATTTGTTGGTTGCCGTTTTCTCCTTTTGACAGTGTCCTTTGCCTTACAGAAACTTTGTAATTTTGTGAGGTCCCATTTGTCAATTCTTGATCTTAGAGCATAAGCTATAGAAACAGAAGGAATACTACCCAACTCGTTCTACGAAGCTACAATTACACTGATACCAAAACCACACAAAGATCCGACAAAGAAAGAGAACTTCAGGCCAATTTCCCTTATGAATAGCGATGCAAAAATACTGAATAAAATTCTTGCCAACCGAATCTAAGAACACATCAAACCGATCATCCACCATGATCAAGTAGGCTTTATCCCAGGGATGCAGGGTTGGTTCAGTATAAGGAAATCCATCAATGCTATCCACTACATAAACAAACTCAAAGAAAAAAGCCATATGATCATTTCATTAGATGCTGAAAAAGCATTTGACAAAATTCAGCATCCTTTCATGCTAAAAGGCTTGGAAAGAACAGGAATTCAAGGCCCATACCTAAACATAATAAAAGCATATACACCAAACTGGTAGCCAACATCAAACTAAATGGAGAGAAATTTGAAGCAATCCCACTAAAATCAGGGACTAGACAAGGCTGCCTTCTCTCTCCATATCTTTTCAATATAGTACTTGAAGTTCTAGCTAGAGCAATTAGACAACATAAGGAGGTCAAAGGGATACAAATTGGAAAGGAAGAAGTCAAATCATCACTATTTGCAGATATGATAGTATACTTAAGTGATCCAAAAAACTCCACCAGAGAACTCCTATAGCTGATAAACAACTTCAGCAAAGTGGCTGATTATAAAATCAACTCAAGCAAATCAGTTGCCTTCCTATATTCAAAGGATAAGCAGGCTGAGAAAGAACTTAGGGAAATGACACCTTTCACAATAGCCACAAACAATATAAAGTATCTTGGTGTGACTCTAACCAAACAAGTGAAAGATCTATATGACAAGAACTTTAGGTCTCTGAGGAAGGAAATCGAAGAAGACCTCAGATAATGCAAAAATTTTCTGAGACCACAACTGGACTGGCAGGATTAATATATTTAAAATGGCCATCTTGCCAAAAGCAATATACAGATTCAATGCAATCCCCATCAAAATCCCAACTCAGTTCTTCACAGAGTTAGAAAAAGCATTTCTCAAATTCATCTGGAATAACAAAAACCCAGCATAGCTAAAACTATTCTCAACAGTAAAAGAACTTCTGGAGGAATCAGTATCCCAGACCTCAAGCAATACTACAGAGCAATAGTGTTAAAAACTGCATGGTATTGGGACAGTGACAGGCAAGTAGACCAATGGAATAGAATTGAAGACCCAGAAATGAATCCACACACCTATGGTCACTTGATCTTCGACAAATGTTATAAGAGTTCCGATTTGGACAAAAAAAAATCAGTATAACATGGAAAGAAATAAACATTAAATAGTAAAGAAAATAACTAAGAACATGAACAAGGGAAGATTAAGTCCCCATTACATTCAGTTTGGAGGAGCCCCAGTAAGTACATCAGAGTATAGTATTTGCCCTGTGACAATTGGGAGGGAGGGAGAGAGGGAGGGAGGGAGGGAGGGAGAGAGAGGGGGAGAGAGGTGTCATGCTCTCAGGACCATCCACCACGATGCACACCCTCACACTAGATATCACTTCCTTAAGACTCTACCATCCTCCAATCTACAGCCTATGATCAAGGTCGCAGCCATGAGCCTTTGAGAGATTTTGAAGATCCAAGCTGAGGCTTAAATTTGCCAGACATTCACTTAGGGAAAAAAAAGAAAAGAAAAGAAAAGATAAGTAGTGGGCATGACAATGCTTATAATTGTCAATGGTTACTGAAAGGTATAATCCTAAATGCCTACCAACATTAAATTTGTACTGGAAATTCGTATTGAGCATACCATTTAAATAAAATATTTCAAGGTAATATGGAAGGAAGATTTTGAATGCTACTGGCACAAAGAAATGACTATTACCTGAGATGTCAAAAATGCCAGTCATATTGATCTAAGCAGTACAGAAAATCAGGATATAATCTCACACTGCACCCCTTAATATGCACGGTTGTATCAAAGTTCTATAAAAAAAGAAAAACAATTAAAAATGAACCAATCCACTATCATCTGTTGCATAGATAAATATTAAATAAATTAATAATTATACATGGATGAGACATATGACACATTTCTTTTCCAATATTCATGCTTTCCTTAATTAGGTTACAGATCTTTTAAAAAATTAAGATGATATGTATTCTCTATTCCCCATAAACACTATCCTGTATATTATGCTTACTTCAAATTATCTTTCAAAAAACAAAATGTAGGTATTTCTTTACAGTGTCTCAACTGGGTGTGGTGGCAGCATGTGCAATCCCAGTGCCTGAGAGACTGAAAATATTGCTGAGAATGTGAGGTTAGCCTGGGCTACACAGTGAGTTCCAGGCTAGCCCACACTAGAGTGAAGAAGGAGGTTGTGTCTCAAAAAAATAAAAACAAAAACAAAAAAACCCAAAAACCTGTAGTAATAAAGACACTGATGATCAAGAATATCTCGTGAGAGACTCTGGTAAGGATAAGCACACGCAGAATCTCTGTTGTATAAAATCAGATTCCTCACATGTGACTGACTGTAGAGAGTGCTTTGCACACTGAGTTAGAAACGAGTTAGAAACAGGGCAAAGTCAAACATGGTGGCACACACCTATAGTCTCACTAGGAGGTCTGAGGCAGGAGGATTATGAATTGAAACCCAGTCTCAGATCCAATGAGATGTGAGACCCTGGGACAAGACCCCACCACTACACCCTTGCTCTCCCCATTCCTGAGTACCTCTCCGTTATTTGTGTGGCCAATGTTAAAATTTTTTGCCACAGAGCAAGTGGAGAATATAGTGTAAAAACCAAAGCCAATTGCCAGGATCCTCCCTTATATTTTTGTGCACTGTAGCAAAAGTTTGATCATCAATTAAAGTTTGCATTGGCCTGTAGGCAACAGGAAGTAGTGACATGTAAGGAACTCCATTCTTCCTGTCCACTTCTAAATGCTCAGGCTTACACTATTCTGTGAAAACTCTAAAATTAAATCATTCTCTCTCCTTACCAGGAACTGTGGGTATGAACCTAGGCAACTTTTCCCTGGGCAGTTACTATCTGATCTAGAAATTACAGTCCTACAGGACGTTTCTCTACTATCATGCCAAGAAAACTGAATTCAGTTTAGTCCAGTTCTGTCTGCCAGTCACCAGACATGGATATCGTCTGGAGAAGAGAGGTATAGAAGCAAATGCCAGTAATCTCCCAGAAGGGCTGAGGCGGGAGAATTGTAACAAGTTTGAGGCCATCTTGGTATATACAGAGTTGCAGGCTAGACCAGACAGGGCTACATAGTAAAATCCAAGGCAGGTAGGGTTGGCATTACAAATTAATAGAATATAGGTGCCAACACTCCATGGGGCACTGGGCAAGACCTTAGAGTTTAAATGTGTGGGTGAGGACAGGGTCTCTATGTTCTGAAATTTTTGATTTTTTTCCTATGATGGGAGAAAACGCCAAAGCCAGCACCTAGTGTTCTCTGAGCACTTAGCAAGAACCAGAGCTGCAAAGCTTTGTTTGTTTTGCCTTATTGAAACAGGGTCTCAACCTTGTAACCCAAGCTACCACTCTTATTTGTAGCAATCCTCCTGCCTCTGCCTTCTAATTGCTAAGTTTACTTACACTTTCCCTTAAGCCATCACGTCCAATTCAGCTTAATTTTTAACAGAAAATATGTGTGTGTGTGTGTGTGTGTGTGTGTGTGTGCTCAGTGTGCTTGCCAGACTCAGGTAATTTCCCAGCCTTTAAATGACTCTGCCTTGCATGTTTTCAGTTTCTTTCTGTAAGTAAATATCACATAAAGTCCGGTACAGAAGGCAGAGTATAGCCTGTGGGTGTTCATGGGTCATTTCGAGGGTTTTTAGGAGGTTTAAAACTGCAATAATAAACAGTAAAAATCTGGCTCTGCTTGGGTGTTCCAAGCATAATTTTATTATTTTGCCTAACAAGTATTCACATCTGTATGAAAATCGTTCAAATAAATAAACATTTTTAAAATAAATTAAAAAACCCAGTATTTTAATGACCATGATCCAGACTAGTTCCAGTGTACTCCGCTGCAACGCTTTTCAGACTGGCTTTACTTAAGACCTGTCTCAATTTTCCATATCCAGAATTAAACTCCACATCATGTAAATGTCAGAGACCGAGGTCATGGTGTGGTTTTAGAATAAGTCCTGGGGTTTGTATATTTGGCTGCAGATTATAAGACCATGGAATTGGTTCTGTGAGAAACTAGAACCACCATTCCTCTTAAGCCCTGACATTGGCAATTATTCAGAAACTAAATCTCATTCCGGAGTCCTCTCCCGTGCCCGTTCCTTCTATCAGGTCCTTTTCCTACCCAAGGCAGGTCAAGGAAACTGGGGTTCTTCCTCCCCTGCCGTGGGGACTCGAGGCTCCCATGCTTTGGGCTGCTGACCATAAGGAAATTTTCTCACATACAGAACAAGACTGATATTTCAGAAGGAGCAGGGATGGGACAATCTTAGGGACTAAGTCATGAAGCTGTGAATGTCCCAATGCACCTGGGTACAGCCAGTCATTGATGGCTTCTGAACTCACTGCATGGTGGTGGTATGGAGAAAACACATCTGGGCTTATTTGAGATTGTCGTGATGCGAGACCATTGGAAAAGCTGCCCCGTTCCAGATGTCCCGTCCAGAAAGGCTAATCTTTCCAGTGTATAGCACTGAATGCCGACTCGTGGCTGCAGAGGGAGCTGAAAATAAGTACCACTTGTGTGCTCAGTCCTAAACAAGACATTTACACCATCCCCTGCCAGGCTCCCCCAATGCTGCAAAAGGAGGAACAGAAAATTCCTCAGAGCCAGAAGATAGGAGGAAGGGCTGTAAGATGCCATCTTTCGGGCATGACCCTTGCAGTCAGAAACCCACAACAGCTGTGTATGACTAGGTCTGCGCATGAGCGGATGGAGCAGTCGCCAGGCATGAAGGCCAGAGGTGCTCAAGTGCCCTGCTCCTCCATGGCAAATTATTTGCTACATATCGCCATAAGTTTTATACCTGACCTCACCAGGCTCCAGTCACTAGTCCAAATCCAGTGGCTGTGTAGACAGTCTTGGTTAAGCTGAGTAGGCTACAAACCAAACCTAAACCCATGAATCATGGGAAATGGGCTGGAAGGGAGGAGGAGGAGATGATTGTGGTGGGAGAGATAAGAAGATAGGGGGAAGAAATCAAAATGTATTAAATATATATGAAATGGTCAAAGGGCTAAAGTTAAAAAAATAAAGTCTGCATTGAATAGTATTTATTTTTAAATTTTCATGTTTAATACCAACTATAAAAATGTCTCATTATAATTCATTTCTATGTATGTTTTCTCTGGTAAATTTGTAATCAAGTCCATTGAGAAAGCATGTATTTTTTAAAATTTCCAAGCTACTAGCATTGTGTCTGAAACAATATATGTATTCATATTTACCATATGTCTAAAATGCAGATTGGGAACCAGGGACAGGGCTTTGCTGGTAAAGGCAGTTGCCAGCAAACAGATGACATAGATGTGATCCCTAGTATCATATATCCCGTATTGTGGGAGAAAACCAGCTCCCAGAAGTAGGCTTCTAACTGTCACACACACACACACACACACACACACACACACACGCGCGCGCGCGCGCGCGCGCGCGTGTGTGTGTGTGTGTGTGTGTGTGTGTGTGTGCAAAAGCAGGCGGAACAGTCGCCAGGCATGAAGGTTGAATGTACAGCCTGTGTGTGCTCATGCGGAGGCCAGAGGTCATTAGGTGTCTTCTTTGCTTACCACCTTACCTTCTGTGAGAGCATCTTTCACTGAGCCTGAGGCTCACAGGCTTGGCTAGACCAAGCCTGTCTGAAGAACTGGAATTACATTATCTGTCCCTGACCCTGAGGTTATAGACAGGCATGGCCTTGCCCGACTCTTATGTGGGTGCTTGGGGTTTGAGCCTAGGTCCTGTTTCTCATATCCAGTTCTCTAATCCACTGAGATATCTCCCCAGCCCCACCTCACTTTTCTTCAAAGTCATTACTTGGTTGGTTGGGTAGGACTTCTAGTGGGTATAACCAAGAGCTCTGTTAGTTCCTCAGTCTCTGGCCTCATCTGCTTTGTAGAATTGAGAAAAGATAGTGGTGACGCCAGATACAAAGACAATATAAAACTAACGTTGAGATATTAGAAAGCTATTAGAATAGTAAAAATTAGCATGGGAAATTTCTATAATGTGTACATCTAAGCATACATCTTTCACATTTTCCATATACCAGTTTCTCGGGACCTCCACACAATGTGCTATGCCCATTAAATAAATAAACGAATAATAAATATTATTCGTTAAATATATATTAAGTATATATTATTCATTAAATATATATTAAATATATATAAAACAAAGAGCTAGTTAAAAATGAAGTCTGCATTGAATAATATATATTTTAAAATCTATATCAAATATATATTACATTGCATTACATAAATTTACATTAAATAAATAAATATATACATACATATATATATGTAAATGTATATTAAAGGAAGAAATGGCTTTACCAAATCTAGTAGTGAAACCTTATTCATGGAATCCTTTGCAAAGGCAGGATGAAGGGTGAGAGCGAGCGTCCCTTTTCTGTGACTTCCTGTGCACTTTGAGGGCATGTTTTCCAGCGTGCTGACACTCTCTGAATTTTAGTTTGCTCTTGATTATGTTTGATTTTAGAGAAAAGGTTTCACTTTATAGTGGAGGTTGAGGAACTCACTGAGCAGCTCAGGGCAACTTTAACCTCACAGCAAGCTGCTTTGAATCCTTCTCAGGTGCTGGCTGGGATTATAGTCAGGAGCCTCCACACCGAGTCCCAGTCCGGAGTCTGTTCCTTTTATTGCTTTCAGCTCCTGCTTTTCAAATGATGAGTTTAGCACCTTTAATCGGCTTTAGGTCTGATGAGAAAGCAAGAACATTTTATGATGCCCGCTTTGAAAAGAACGCTGGAATAATAGGAGACCTCCAGTTCTGAAGGTCACATGCCTCCGCTGCCATCCCTGGAGCTTCCCAGTTCTCTCTTGACAATTTAAATGATTCATTCTGCTGCTTACCTGATCCTTCCCCAGAGCACTAATTATGGAATGTTCCTGAGGTGATTGACTTGCAAATAATCTTGTATTCTTAAAGCAAGGCAGCGTAGGTGAATTCTCCAGCTTCTAGAAACTAGACATTATTCCTTCATTCTCATCGCAATTGAGTTACTCAGGTAAGATATTCGAAGATTAATAGACTCCCAACACCAGTAGGTACAGCAAGCACAACATATATTTTTCATGGTGCTGGGATAAACATGCGTCTAAGAAATTACATTGTCAAAATAAATACCAATCATTTTGTCAGTCTCTGCTGGAGACTGCTTAGACTCCACGTCCCTCCCGTCTCCTGCCCCTTGTCTCCTGCTCCAGCACCATCCTGTCTGGTCTTTTGATGTTTGTCTGTCCTAAGTGAAGTGAATAAAAACACTGTAGAAAGCCTTGCCAAATTTTCTTCTATGTGACATACTGTGTGTATGGTGTGCCTGTATGTTACTGTATCTACAGTGTGCCTGTGTTACTGTATCTACAGTGTACCTGTATGTTACCGTATCTACAGTGTGCCTGTATGTTACTGTATCTACAGTGTGCCTGTATGTTACTGTATCTACAGTGTACCTGTATGTTACTGTATCTACAGTGTGCCTGTATGTTACTGTATCTACAGTGTACCTGTATGTTACTGTATCTACAGTGTGCCTGTATGTTACTGTATCTACAGTGCCTATATGTTACTGTATTTACAGTGTGCCTGTGTTACTGTATCTACAGTGCCTATATGTTACTGTATCTACAGTGCCTGTATGTTACTGCATCTACAGTGCCTGTATGTTACTGCGCCTACAGTGTGCCTGCATGTTACTGCATCTATAGTGTGCCTGAATGTCACTGTAGCTACAGTGTGCCTGTACATCACTCTAGCTACAGTGTGGCCATATATTACTGTGCATTGTGTGTCTGTATGTTATTTTATCTACACTGTGCCTGTATGTCGGTGCATCTCTTCTCTAGCTAGGTTGGTTCCCCTAACTCAGCTCTCCAGAGCTAGAACTGGGGCTGTGTGGGAGGCCCTCACCTTTACTTCAAAGGCAGCTTTGTTTGACTTACTGCTTTCAACAAGTGAAATCTATTTTGAAAAATTAATGATCTAGCTCCAAGTGACCGGATGATTTGGCTGCAATTTCGTTTAACTTGTGATTAATTTTAATGTTTGATGCTGAGGTCAAGAAGAAAGATGCAATTTTAAAATAAAATGGTCTAGTAAGGGCCAGTATTTAGATTTAATCTTTTTTTTTTCCATTTTCACCACTAAACCCAGTTTATTGATAATTAATTGTAAAATACTTTGCAACTAGTATTATGGTCTGTGAAGGACTAAAAGAACAGGGGAACATTTCATCATTTTTTAAACGGGGGGGGGGGGAGGCGAAGCCAATTTTTGCTTTGTTTTTGTCTTAATAAGAACTGCCAATACATGTTGACCTCTATGACCTTAGCCTTGGCTCTTATGAAATTCATGCCCTGAAATAAACACTATTCCACTATTTGTTTTAACTTACTAGGTAAAATGCATTTTCGCCCTTATTTTAAAAGAATGGCAGCCCTTGACCCCTCTCTCTCCTCCCTCATATCATTTCCTCTCCAGATGAAAATTTAATATTCTACAGCAAGGGAAAAAATGAGGGATTAGTCACAAGCTGTGGGCATTCTTCCTACCTGTAGTCCTTGAATTTCCCGCCTTAAGTCATCTATCTTCCTTCCTTCCTTCCTTCCTTCCTTCCTTCCTTCCTTCCTTCCTTCCTTCCTTTCTTCCCTCCCTCCCTCCCTCCCTCCCTCCTCCCTTCCTTCCGTCCTTCCTTCCTTTCTTCCTTCCTTTCCTCCCTCCCTCCCTCCCTCCCTCCCTCCCTCCCTCCCTCCCTCCCTCCCTCCCTTCCTTCCTTCCTTCCTTCCTTCCTTCCTTCCTTCCTTCCTTCCTTCCTTTCCTCCCTCCCTCCCTCCCTCCCTCCCTTCCTTCCTTCCTTCCTTCCTTCCTTCCTTCCTCCCTCCCTGCCTCCTTCCCTCCCTCCCTCTCTCTCTCTCTCTCTCTCTCTCTCTCTCTTTCTTTCTTTCTTTCTTTCTTTCTTAATAGTACTTCTGGACATGGTTCTAGAGATGGGTGTGCTTTCTTATGCTACACAAGTAGCATCCTGGAGAGTGGGCACCTAGCCCATGGGCATACGTTTTTGAAGAGGTGAGATCTGAGCCACATATTTAGCCCCAAAATCAGAATTCCCTTCACCACTACACTGTGCTATATCTCAGGAATAGTAAAGGGACAAACACTTGTTTAGCTGCTGTTATTTTAATCTAAGGTACCTACCATATGTTTTCCTCAATAGAACAGTGTCAAGGGATGTTTATACTATGTGAACTGTAGGCTCTTTAGTAATTTGTATAGGTTGATGACCAGTTTTGAGATTTACATTTTCGGTCACAATAATTGGAAAGGTGAAATGGACTTCATGGTGATTTTGTGAGCAGTAATTAGGTAGTATTATGGAAAGAGATGTGTTTCACGGTTTTAGAGAGATGGCTTAGTGGTTATGAGCACTGGATCAGTTCCCAGCACACATAATAGAGCTTACAACTACATGGCATGCCCATGGTACACTGAGATACACACTGGCAAAGCACCCATACACAAACAAAAGGGGGATGAAAGAGAAAGGATTTGCGTATGTCGACTTCTCATAATGCAGACTCTTTCCCTATTTTATGATGTCGGAGATTCCTACAGTCAGAACAGTGTAGGCTTAATCAAAGGTTGTTCACACTCCTGAGATACATGGGACATGTTCTAAGTACTTGTGGAATAGATAATGGTGATACTGAGGAGGAGAGAGAGTAGAAGAAAGGATAAGGGATCTTTTTTCTTCCAGAGACATCATTAGGGAAACAGTTATTTGAAGACTCCCAAGCCTAAAACAACCCAGTTTTAAATTTCAAAGTCAAAAATATCCTGTAACTTCATTTATTATTATTTTTTGACCAAGTGTCATGCAGCCTTAGCCTCAAGCTCATTGTGTAGCAGAAGATGATCTTGAGTTCAGGATCATCTTTGTGCCCTGAGCTGTTACTGTTTGTCATTCTTGATGCCCTTGAGTCCAAAAGCAAAGAAAGGAATTACAGTGATAATAGGATGATTGATGTAGACCACCAGGGGGAAACTGGATCGCTTCTCCATAATAGAAGATGAAGAAGAATGTGTCTAAAGAACAGGAGATGGGGTCCTCTAGGTGTTACCATGTCCTGTGCTTAATGTCAGTGGAAGACTATAGCCCCATGCAGGAAGAATGGTGAATAGCCCCAAGCCCTTTAATTATGAAAGTGTGGATCACACATTAAAGAATCAAGACCCTCTGAACAGCTTGCTGGGGAGGGAAGAAATGAAATCAGTAGAAGAAGGTAGTTATAAACACCAGCTAAGGCCATGCTAATAGTTCAAAAAATAGGAATTGTAATTGGTGTGTTTCTGTTTTGTTTTGTTGAGAATATTCTTGTGCCTGCATACACATCCATTAAGCTGGTAAATTTTGTTCCTCTATTTCTTTACCATGCAATGCAACGTTGATTGAGGTATCAATAGTTAAATGCTATACATCTACATCATGATATTTAAATTATGGGACGCTAAAAGATTTAAGTATTCTTCATGAGGCTCTGCTGTTTATTCTGGATGAGGAGTAATGTATTTGAGAATATACACAGGACTGTTTCATCACGTTAAGTGGAGTTTATGATCTTGTGAATAGATGTCAGGTTGACAGAGGGTTGGACTTGGGATGGATAATGTTGATCAGCAACTTGACAGGGTCTAGAAACACGGAGGCAATAATCCTCTGGGCATGCCTTTGAAGGATCATCTGGAGTAGGATAGTCGAGGGGGGGGGGAGATGCCTGAACAGTGTGTGAGCTCATTCTGTGTGTTGTGTGTCTTTACTGAACATAGAAGCAGATAGCTGCGTGCCTGCATCCATCACCCCCTGCTTTCTGACTGTGGATACAATTCCACGGGCTGCCTCAAGCTCCTGCTGCCAGGATTTCTCAAAGGTGGACCCTCAAACTAGGACACAATTCCACCAGCTGCCTCAAGCTCCTGCTGCCAGAAATTTTCCATGGTGGACTGTCCCCTCAACCTCTAAGCCAAAACAAGCCCTTCTCTAGGTAGCTTTGGTGGAGCATTTTGTCTCAGGAGTGAAGAATATAACTACAATCAGACATCAGGATTTATAGATACTAACCACTAAGCCCAGCTTATTTGTAGTTAATTGTAAAGTACTCTGCAGCTAGTATTACAGCCTGTGGAAGCCTAAAGAATAGGGGAAGCAAGAAAATGAAGAGGCTGAGAGAAACAGGGAGAAAATAAAGAGTTAAGCAGTAGCGTGGAAGTGATACTTCAGAGACTTACCAGCACTTATCAGGAGCTTTGGGGACACCAGCTACTGTAGAGCAGCGGTCCTCAACCTTCCCAAATCTGGGACCCTTTAATACAGTTCCTCATGTTGTGGTAACCCTAAACTAACCCTAACGCTAAATATAAATGCGTTTATATTTAGGAACACATTTACTTTTTGCCTTTCAGACTTGGGTGACCCTTTCAGATCATGGATCTATAAGCAGAAATGAGAAAAGTGTTTTCTGAGGCTAACATGGAATAACTGTCACCCCTTCAGGTTGTGGTCATTTGCCCAGAAAGCATTATGGGGTTAGGCCAAAGGAACAGACTAGGATCTGTCTTTGGCTTTAGAGGTAAAGCCTCGTCACATTTTCCGTTATCTGTGTCCCGGAGCCTGTGCAGTCACTGGTCATGTTTCCATTGATCTTTCTGCTTATGAGGGAGGACAGCAGGTTCCTTGTTTCTCCTCTTAGTGTGTAACTGATAAACCATCGAGGCTGGAATGCTCTCTGATGTTGATCTAGGAAAAAGCATATGGTGTTGGTTAGTTTGCTGGGCTAGAGCTTCAACCCAGACTCTGTAGGTTCTAGGTGGGTTCTTTTCTGCAAGCTGTACACTCAACCCTGCATGTGGTGTTTTAGGGCATCTTTCTTCTCCATGTCATGTTTTTAACCAGTGTGGGGAAAATGTGATATTTCTTTTCAATACGACTGAAACATGAGATTGTAAAACTTTTCCTTTGAAGGTCTGGTTTATTTCTCAGATCAGGTTTAATTCTGTTACATGATTCTTTTTCCCTTTAAAATAATGTTTGACAATCTCATATACATAATATATTTTATCACACTTATCACCTACTATTCTCTCTTACTTCTGTCACACTTCCTATGGACCCCCTCTTCCCATAATTCATTGCTTTCACACATGTTTAAAATAATACACTGAATTTAATTAGAGCTGCTCCATGTACACGTGTATTGGGCAGTTTACTGAAGTGTGGGCAGCTTGCCAGCGGCTCCATCACTGAAGATAAATGGCTCTCCTTCCTCCTTTAGCCATCCAATGGCTCCTTGGGAGTACAGACATTCTAAATTAAATAGATGAATCTAAACATTTGACCACAGCATCCACATATGAGAGATAACATGCAATATTTGTCTTTCTGGGCCTGAATAGTTACTTTTTGGTTACTGTGATAAATACCCAGACAAAAGCAACTTATAGAGAGCAGGTATTTATTTTAGCGTACAGTTGGAGAGGGATAGAGACCATCATGGTGGGAAGGGCATGGCGACAGGCAGAGAAAGCATGACAGCAGGAGCAGAAGTCTGGCTGGTCATCTGCATACAGGACTCAGAGGAGCAGGAAGTGGGCTCAGGCTGTTATCACTGGAACGGCTCCCTAGTGAAGAACTTTCTCCAACAAGGTTTCACCTCCAAAGTGCCACCAACTGGATGCTGAGTGTTCAAATACTTGAGCCCATCAGGAGCTATCTCATTCAAACCACCACACCAGGTTACCTCATTCAGTACCATGTTTTCCATTTCTATAAGGAGATATATAGCTCATTTAGTACAATGTTTTCCATCTTTATGATTTGTCATGTAAATTCATTTTTAAAACATCTTTTAACAGTTGAGCATATTCATTCATTCATTAGTTGCTGGACATCTAGGCTGACTCTATTTCCTCATTGCTGTGACTAAAAGCTGAATGAACATGGTTCTACAAGTGTCTCTGTTGTAGACCACAGTAGTCGTATCAATTTACTCCCCACTGTATCCTTATCTGCACTTGTGAATCAATGTTTTTTACTGTCTTTTTTGGCTAATTGTTTTGTTGTTGTTTTTGGGTTTATTTTTTGTCAAGATACTATTCTGACTCAGGTGAAGTAGAATCTCAAAGTAGGTTTCATTTGTGTTTGCTTTGGTGGAGAATGGTGTTGAACAGTTTAATATTTATTAGCCATTTGTATTTCTTCTTTTGAGAAATCTCTATCCAAGTCTATAACCCATGTTTTGATTGGGTTTTTCTTACTTTATTGAATAAGAATTGAGAAAGTGGACACCCTTTTCTTGCTTACAATTCTAGTGGAAATACTTTTGAGTCTTTCCTCATTCAATATACTATTGGCTATAGTTTTGCTAAATGTTGCCTTTATTATGCTAAGATATTTTATTCTGGGTGGTTTTGGTCCTTTCATCATGGAAGGATGTTGGATTTTGTAAAACTTCTTTTCTGCTTCTATCAAGATTGCCATGTGATTTCTGTCCTTGTCTAATTATGTACTTTACAACATTTGTTAATATACATATATCGAGCCATCCCTCCGTCTTGTGAATAAAGTCAACATGAACATGGTGAATGGTTCTCTTGACATTCTCTTGAGTTCAGTTTACACTGTCGTGTTATTATTTATATCAGGTTAAAAAGCAGCACTAGTATCATAGTCTTCTATCATGGTAATAAATCTTATATTTGTTTTCACAGGTAGATAAAAATGAAAGTCTATGGAATTCTAAATCCTGTTCTGTGGTCTCACTTGTGGCCTATTCATGCCTTTGAATTTGTTTTGGTCCCTGTAAAGATGAATGATAAAGTATGATAAGGTTCATTCTGTTAGACACTTCATTGGACAAACAAAAGGAAATATTCCCTGATTTTTTGTGCCATCTGCTTAGTCCTCACTGTGATGTGAACTCAGAAAACATGGTGGGCCAGATCTTTGCTGGTGGGTTTTTTTGGTTGGGTTTTTCTTACTTTATTGAATAAGAATTGAGAAAGTGGACACCCTTTTCTTGCTTACAATTCTAGTGGAAATACTTTTGAGTCTTTCCTCATTCAATATATTATTGGCTATGGTTTTGCCAAATGTTGCCTTTGCCAAATGTTAGCTCATTCCTGATGTCACCTAGATACAAATCATAGGTAGACAAGAATATGCTGATCTCCCAGCTCTCGTCTCCTGACCCCGATGGGCTGCAGAAGCAGACAGACACAGCTGGAGGAAGTCTTTGTCAGCATGGGCACAGGCCTCAGATATCAAACCCTTAATCTTTGGCTGCAGTGATAGCAACAATGATGTTATAGGGCTAAGCTGCAGGGTCTGAAAGCCTTGACTCTGAAAAGTCAAAAACCTTCTGGAACTCCCGTGGAGACCAGAACCTGTGGATTCTCGTCTGGCTCCTGGAAGATTTCTCTTTCTTTCATCTCTTTCTGTTTCTGTACTTCACTTCCTGTTTTCCTACTCTCCCATAATGTGAGCTGTTCAGGTTTCCTTCAATCACAAGGCACGTGGCTGCATGGTGTCTTTCAGCCCTCAGTTGTCATTGCCAGAAGCTATCAGGTAAGTTATCAGGAGCTAGGTTCCCTCTCAGGCTGGTTCGTCCAAATGTGGATAGCCCAGAATGGTTTGCCATAGCTAACTAGATGAGGTTTCAGGAGGCACTGGGAAGTGTTAGGCCCATGACAGTGCTGGGTTATATAAGACCTTCTTCATTTGATACAGGACCCTGCACACTGCAGATGTTGTCTGCTAAAGCAGGAAATACTAGTATCCATTCGTGAGCCTAATGCCACCCCTACCCCCTTTCACTACTATAAGTCTTGCTGTGTTTGTTGCTACTTTGTATGCCCACTGGCCCACCCAGGAAGCCACATTTTATGGTTGCAATAATGGGAGACATCACTGGAGAGCATCTATATAACCTAAGGAGTGTTTGATCTAATCTCAGCCATCGGTGTGGCCAATCACAGGCATCCCTCCACTAGAGGAAGTTCTCCCTTCTGGTTAAGGTGGAATGGTCTATCTATGCTAGTGATAGTAAAAAAAAAAAAAAAAAAAGCAGGGGGCAAACTGATTTAACCAGGAACAAGGGTAATTAGTGGGCTGCTGTCTTTTGGATGGTGGGCTTAAGGAATCTGTGATGAATCCAAGAAAGCTAGTGCTGGCTTGAAGGCTGCCTTGCTATTTGACTGACAGTTCTTTTGCTCAGGCAATTTTGGGCCAGCATGAGAGAATCCAGTACCTACTTATTATGGAGTCAGAACACCCATTTCCTGTGTCTGTTCGTGTATTGGAAAATGAATCTCAAAGAGGCGAGTAGAATGCAGAAAAGCTTTTAAATTTTATCTTGAGGCAGGTTCTTGCTATATAGCTTTGTCTGGCCTGGAACTTCCGGTGTAGACTAGGCTGGCCTTGAATGCGTACTGATTCTTCTGCCTCTGGCTTCCTAGGGCAGGTGTGACCACCCTATGGCTGTCCCAAAGCATTTATTGATGTTAAAGCAGATTTTTTTTTTTTTACCAATACTCGACACCTGTCCAGTGCACGGGGATGGGTGGGGCTCTCTCCTCTGTCTCAGTGCTATCGAGTATGCACTGTTCAGTGGAAGGCAGATTCATGATAGCGTCCTTTTTAAAGTTGGTCTGCTCTGGAAGAAGAGAAGCAATGCATAAAGTCTTTCTTGTTACTTATGTTTACTCTAAAACACTGACCTTTGATAGACGACTGTTTCTCTTCCTTGTTCTCTTGTTATTCCACTCTGGACACATTCAGTTCCAAAGACCTGATGGAGGTGTGGTTTTGTAATTTGAGCTGAGGGAGTGAACCAGTCCTCCTTGTTGGCTTCTTGTTAATTTCAACTGAAGAGTGAATTATCTGAAGGTGTGGCTTTTCCATTGAAAATGGTTGCATTAAAATGTGATATTGAGATTTCTTAGTTCACCACATCCAAGCCAACTAACATTTTCAAAAATGGTTATCCAGTAGCACATCAGAAATATTTGGGCACCTAGCTTAATTGTTTGAATTGTTTGTAAGAGCAAGATTTAAGATTGTACTTTTTACATAATCTCTGCAAATGGCTACACTTAAATACATTTCTAATGACCACTTGGCCAAATATCCAGTATATATATATATATGGTTGTGTTGCCTATAATGTGTATCTATGCATCATGTGTATTTCTGATGCCTACAAAGCCAGAAGAAGTTATCAGATCCCTGAAACTGGAGTTACAAGCCGTTGTGAGCTGTTATGTGGGTGTTGGGAAGTCAGCTTGAGTCCTCTGGAAGAGCAACAGGGCTTTTAGTCACAGAAACATCTCTTTAGTCCCCCCAGATATCAAGTATTTTAAGCACAGCACTTACTGTTAGTAATATTATTGGAATACTTTTTATTACCTTCCCAATCCATATTTATATCTATACTCCATACAACAAAGGGACTTGTTTTGTCCCCATTTGCTTTGTGTATGGGGTCTTGAAGACTAAATCTAGGCTTTGTACATACTAGGTAAGCACACTTCTGCTGAATGACCTCTGGCCCAAAATTTCCATTTTAGAAAATCATAAATAATGAACGCTATCAGTTGCTGGTCATAATAGCATTCAAACCTCAGTAGCTTTCTGTTTTATATATGCATATGTGTGTGCATATATATTATCTATAATATATATGCAGTTTTGAATTAGGGATGCCCTAGTTTTTATATAAGTAACTGAACTTCTAATAATATATCCTTTGTTTATAGCCTAATAATAATCTGATTAATGAGCCACATCATGTTCTTTTTATGCCTTTCTGAGGTAATGAGTTCTCATTATTTCACTTATAATCTTGGTGTTTGGGAGCTTGCATTCAAGTATTTGTTTATGCAAGTGCTTGCTGACAGGAGCCTGATATAGCTGTCTCCTGAGAGACTCTGCCAGTGCCTGACAAATACAGAGGTAGATGCTCTAGGCCAACCATTGGACTGAGCACAGGTCCCCAATGGAAGAGGTAGAGAAAGGACCCAAGGAGCTGAAGGGGTTTGCTGCCCTATAGGAGGAACAACAATATGAGCCAACCAGTACCCCCAGAGCTCCTTGGGGTTAAACCACCAACCAAAGAGTCCATATGAAGGGACCCATGGCTCTAGCTGCATAGGCATCAGAGGATGGCCTTGTGGGGTATCAATGGGAGGAAAGGCCCTTAGTTCTGTGAAGGCTCAGTGCCCCAGTGTAGGGGAATGCCAGGACAGGGAAATGGGAAACAGGAGTGGGTGGGTTTTGGAGGGAAAACAAGAAAAGGGAATAACATTTGGAATATAAAGAAAATATCTAATTAAAAAAACAACAAGTATTTGTTTATGGACTGCCCCTTGAGAAAGGAGGTTCAGTGATAGTGTCTTCTATTTTTTTAAGTGTATACAATCAACTATTTTAAAGTGATCATACATAAGAAATAAAGGGCATCAAAGAATTGAGGACACATCATAATGGTTTAACGTGAAGACTGATGATTACACCCAACATGTGAAAAGCCATAGCAATGGACTAATGTGTGACTGATGGCTCGTCACACAAAAAGGGGCTAAAGTGGCAAATAATTAAGAAACTTGACACCATGAGTTATTTGTTGGATTCCCAACAAATATAAGAAATAAAGAACATAAGAAAACCACGGACAGAAACTGCTTTCTGTAGGAGTGGAACAAGCCTTTGTCCTTTGTAACCAGCCCTAATTAATTCATATACGCTGTATTTCCATGGTAGCATGATAGCATCTGTAGATGCCTATAGTATAGTGGTTGCTAATGGGTTAAAATAAAAAGATCTTATTACAGAAATGTCAACCACTGTGTTGAAGAGCATAACCTAGGAGACTTCTATTTTTCTCCTTCCTTTTTTGGACTCATTTTACATCCTGTTGCTTGACATATGGTAAGGCTCACAGGGATTTTAGGTAAATTCATATTTCACCTTATGAGTAGAGAAGTAATTTTATTATTGAACACCAGGGAAAGTGTTACTTATAAATACTGAATAAGTATAAATGTAGCCTTCTTTCATTAAGCTATATATCCTTTTTTCAGATAATATTTCTGTGGTTGGTTACCATAGAGCACTTGCAGGCTTAGGTAATTTGGATTTCTGCTCATTTTCTCTCATTATTCTTTCATCCTACTCTTGAAACGATATTAATTCATTATGCTCACAATCTATTTTTGTATCTATTTCATTATTAAATATGTGTGTTATATTTTAGGCTAATCATGAATGAGAAATATATATGTATAATAGACTATTTTCCCTCTAAGTATTGATAACATGGTGAATTATGAGGAGCTTGTTCACAGTGACTGAGTTAATGCTATTGAAAGGTATCATTTGAAAATGTAAGATGCATTACCTTGTTATTCTTGCATCACCCAAGTTCATATAAAGGTAGAGGAAACAGGGCAAATTACCGGAGCTTTCATGAGGAAAAATTAGACTTGTTTATTTGGTTGGTTCACCGCTTGGTTTTTGACTGGGACTTGGTATATAGCATAAGACTCAGAACCATTCTGCCCCTGCCTACCAAATGCTGGATTAATTGTGTGTGCCACCAAGCCCAGTAAGGAGGAAATTAAAAGTTTGTTTCACCACTCATTTTTAACATGTCACTGGATGTCTCAGAACAATTAGTGAAGAGAAAGAAGGCTGTCTAAGTAGGAAAGGAGAAAGTTAAGTTGTCTTTGTTTATCTGTGACCTTTCGGTTGTGGAGGTAAGCATCATGACCAAGACAACTTATAGGAGAAAGTTTATTTGGGCTTAAAGTACCAGAAAGTGTTAGAGTCTATGATAGCCATGAATCAGGGTGCAAGCAGCAGGCATGATGGCTCGAAAAGGATGCTGGGAACTCACATCCTGGACTACGACAATAAAGCAAACTGAGAGGTCAAATGGGAAATGACACAGGCTTTTAATCTCAAAGCTCACCTCCAGTGACAACCCTCCTTCAGGAAGGTCACATCACCTAAACCTTCCCAATCAGAAGACATCTCATTCAAACCACAACATTTTGATTTAGATATGGTGACTTATGTACAGAAGAGTGTAAAGTCTCTATAAAAATAACTGTTAGAACTGACAAATCTGTGGTTTCAAGAGACAGAAACTACCATCGAAAAGTTAGCCCCATGTTTATATACCAGTGATGAATTTATGAAGAAACTATTGAGAATGCAATACCATTTCCATTAGCTGCAAAATCAAACAAATAGAACCCTTAGAATTAGTTTATCCAAATGAAGTGAGTCTTCAGTGAATATTACTAAACGTTGAGAAGAGAGTCAAGACTCTCCACAACACAGACAGCAAAAGCAAGTGTAGGTAAATTGGAGAAGTTTATGCAGAGAATAGCAGGAAAGCCACAGAAACAAACCAGTTACCAACTACCCTCCTAGCTAAACATTAGAACCCAGAGTTTATAAGAAACTGAACACTTCTTCATATCTAGCAAGAGAAAATTCTGAATAAGAAAGTTTGAATTGCAAATGATTTCATATGTTTCTCAAAAAACCCCTATATAAATAGTCATACATATCGAAAGGTCTGGGCATTACTAAGCTCTCAGGGTGCTGCAGATTAAAAACACTGAAAATTTCACATTGTAGTTAGAAGAGATGTCATCAGAAGATCCTACTAGGCATGAAAATAAATACAAACTCATATAAGATTTGTGTGGAATCTAAATTAAAATAAGAAGTGTAATGAATGTTATAGAGGTTTTTTCAAAACAGAATTAGCCACATATTATATGTCTATGGAGGGGCAACACAAATTTAGTCCAGCCTGGGCTACACGAAACACCGTTAACAAACAACAAACAAAATAGTACGATATGATATAGTTGTCCTGCTGTGGGGTGTATATATACATAAATGTATACGTATACATGTGTGAGTACATGTATTACTAATACATATGTACATATGTATTAGTATTATTAGAGAAAAAGAACTTATAGAATGAATCTACATATATTAATGGCAACTTATTTCAATAGTTTATGGGCTGTTGTCTAGTAGCCTACATTGACTATTTTCTGGTAGCATGTTCAAAAATCTGGTAGTTATTTAGTCCATGAAGCTAGATGTTTCAATTGACTTACAGCCTATGCAGGAATCCTGACCAGTTTTGTTCTAATACCAGCGAAGGATACGCTAATGACAGGATTGACAAACCTGCCATTCAGAGTGAAGACGAGAGGGCAAAAAGCAAAAGCTGCTTTCTTCCATTTCCTTTTACGTAGGCTGCCGTCAGGTATGGCCCAGATTGAGGGTGGGTCTTCAGATATCAGATGATCTAAATGTAGGGAAAGTCTTGAGATCTTCACACCTCAAATGACCCAATCAAGAGAACCTTCACAACTGCTACTTGGGTTCTAGTTAATTCCAGACATAGTCAAGTTGACAACCAAGATTAGTCATTACGGGTTTATCCTTGTCAATGTTAACTTGATATACAATAACACTTCCTTATGTCACAATTAACTTGCAGATGAAACCAATAACCATACTTATTAGTTATTAGTCATACTTATGTCTGACGTGATCTAACTATCACGTGTATAATTATAAATGCCTTATATGCTTAATCAGGCCTTAATAATGCCTAACATGATATAACTCTGCCACATAGAACTTCAAATGCATTATATATTTTAGAATAGGTAGCAGTTTCTCCAGAGGGACATTATTTGAGTGCCTCTTAAATTAAATATGATAATCACTGATATTACTTCAATTGATATTATTTTCCATAACAAAGATTTGGAGGAAAGAAAACACAGATATCTGCTTAGTGTTTGTGTCTATATGTACAAAATATGATACACACATGTCAATTTAATCTTTGCTTCTGCAACTTGTCATGTGACCTTAATACCCATCCTAAGTTTTCTCCACCCTCAGCAAGCACCTCATCAGCCCTCTCCTCTTTTTCTTCCTGGAAGAGTGACTCATACCTTCATTTCTGAAAGGTCTGTGCCCCTTGTCATCCTGCATGGATTGGGTTGTTATAGTGTCTCATAGACCTTAATCAAAGGGCATGGTATTAGCAAAAGACACTCCAAAAAAAAATCCCCTGAACCCCAAACAGATTCTTTTCTATCTCCATTGTGGAGAAGCAACCCTGCTTCTCCATTGATAATTTGGATTGATCACCGTCCTAGCACTGTGATGTCCTTTCTCAGCCTGTTGGTTTCAGGGCATCAGGAGCCCAAAGTGGCCAGGGGGAAAGCGGAGCTTCCAGTTCCAAGGGATATTGTTGAATTTCTAGGCAGGAGTACTCCTCCATCTGGAACCAGAACTTTTGGTCCAGCGGAATTTAAGATCAAGGGAACAAGAAGCAAATATTTTCCTGGTGGGTCAGTAGAGATCAGAGTGAAGGGAATGGTTCCCACTTCTGCCCCCTGTCTCCTGACTCATGAGTGGTGGTGGCTAAGAGAGAATCCACACCATCGATCGTACACTGATTTAAAGTGTATACTGCTTTCTGGAGAACCCTGCCCTAGCTCCCCCTGGTACTACCAATTGGCACCGTAACTGAATCCACAAAAGGCAGTTCCACTGTTTTATCAGGCCAGCAGCTAACATGGTGGAGGGCATCGCAAAACTAGTGGATTCCAAGAGTGTAAAGCCACTGTGGCACTGCTCTTGCTGTGACGTGTGTTCCTTGGTCAGAAGTGATGCAGTATGGGATACCATTGTAGTGGATAAGACATCCTGCAAGTTCTCAGATGGTAGTTTTGGCAGATAAATCATTATGTTCAGGTAGGACAAACCCATAACTAGACTAAGTGTCTATTCTTGTTGCGGGAATTATTAAAAACGAATACCCCATCAACTGTTCGCTGTGGCACCAGACCACGCTTCCTTGATCTGCTGTCCTGACATGGAGAGCCGCAGAGCTCCCATCCTGCCTCGGGTCTCCTGTATCTTCAAGCTAACTCCCTGGCGGGGTCAGATCATGCCCTGCGATCCTGCATCTAGGCAAGGCAACCGGCAGGGTTCCCGGGGTTCTCGGAGTTCTCGGAGTTCCTGTAAGAAAACCTGCCAACGCTCTTGCACTCTGGGGGTCGCCAACTTTCTAGAGCTATCCCCCCTGCAATTACCTGGTAGAAACACAACTCTTAATGCTTAATTAGTTAGCCAATTAGATTTATGTATATTATAGACACAATTACAAGATGCCAATACAGGAATTTCAGAGCCAATTAAAAGTGATAAAGCTTTATCCCAATACTTCTAAACTTATGAAAACATTCAGCAAAACGTCAGAAGCCATCCTGGTTCTCCGACCTGCAGCCTCTCTCCTCCCCTCCTCCTGTGACCTCTCTCCCCTTAACTTCTTCTCCACCTCCCCTTTCCTGTCCAATCATAGGCCTTTCACTACCTTAATATGACTGGATATAGAAAATACTATAACATAGTCTAGTAAAGGCAAAACATTGCTCTTTCTAAAAAGAAGTAGTCTAATGTTGAAAACCTACCACTAGATCACCGGCTGGTCAACCCCAGAATGGTGTCATATGGAAGATCAGTGTCAGGTTTTGCTTCTAGTTGAAATGAAGCAGGTGAAAGGACGTCAGCCTTGGTGAGTTGAAGTTCATGTTGGTGAGCCCATGAGTAACCTTCATCTCTCCCATTATAGCTACTTTGTTCATACGCCCATTGGCAATACAAATGGAGAAATAGAGTGACTATACTTAAGAAGGTCATTTGATCTAATTGATTATTGAATTCCTATTCTTATCAAGTCACTTTTGGATAAATATTTATGTGGGACACAGTATCTTCACATCCTTCACCCATTCAAAAAGATTTATTCCCTTATTTTTTACACAATATTTTCTGCAATAATTTTCCAATCATTCTGTTTCTAAGTCCCTGAACATCCTGCCAATCCATGGGCCCAAGCCCCAAATCAGTACGTAATAGCCCATTTCGCCATTTCTCCTCAAAGTAAAATATATCTCTATGTGTACAGCCTGAAGTTCTGCGGACTGCAATGATTTCCCTTTGCTGGTGTCTTTCAAGGTTGTCTTGGGAAGGGACTATAAAGTCATGCTGCCCAATTCTGTATGGTGCCTGATTATTGTGCATAACTATCAGTAAACCAGTTCCTAATCCTCTCTGCCTCAGTGAATCAAACCTATCGCACCCATGAGGTTTGAGGTGCATTCTTGGGAGCCGATAACATTATAACAGGATAGAAAACAGAGATTTGAGTAACTTCTTCATGTAACTTGCTTGTGCCCCCAGGCCTTGCTAGGGTCCAATTATGTATCTCCATACTTGATTGCATATACACATACTCCTTGTGATAATGGATTGTTGCTGCACACATACATGTTTATGGTTTGGTGGGTCACATCATAACCAGCTCATGATGGGCAGCTTAAGTGGCATCTTAACTTGGTGGCTCATGGCAAAATGTTTAGTTTCCATCAAGTTCCCCTGGCAGGCTAATAATCAGAATCCAAATAGGCCCAGTAAGCATTGTGCTTCTTTCTTGGTGGGAGGAGGGGCCAGGTGCAATAAGTTAGTCTTCACCTTACAAGGAATATTTCAAACTACCCCATGCCACCATTGAACTCTTAGAAATTACCCTGAAGTCAAAGGCTGAGTTTTGGTTAGAGTATTTAGCATTTGCTAATATACCAGTTCAAAGTGTCTGCTACCTCCTGATTATGTTGTCATACTTTTAAAGACGAGCCAGTGCCAAGATGCCTCACATTCTTCCACAAAATAGAAGCAAAAGGAACATTGCCTAATTCTTTTGATGAAGCAACAAATACTCCCATATATAAACTACCCAAAGAAAGAAAGAAAATTACAGATCAACTTCCCTTATGAGCATATGCAAAATTTTTCAATGCAGTATGTGCCAACTGAATACAAGAACACATTAAAAAGTTCATCTACCATGATCAAGTCATCTTCTTCCCAGACATGCAGGAATAGGTCAACATACATAAATTAATTAATGTAATCTATCATGTAATTAGACTGAAAGACAAAAACCACATGATCACCTTATTAGATGTAGAAAGAGCCTTGAAAAAATCCAACACATCTTCATGATAAAAGTCCTGGAGGAATTAGAGATACAAGAGGCATGCTCAATATAATATATGTTATTTATAGCAAGCCAATAGCTAACATCAAACTAAGCTTAGAGAAACTCAATACATTTCCACTAAAACTATAAATCAGACTAGGTTGTCCACTTTCTCCTTACTCATTCAGTATAGTGCTAGAAATCTTAGCTAAGACAGCTGAAGGAGATCCAGGGAATACAAATAGGAAAAAGCATCAGCAAATGGTGCTGGTCAAGTTAGTTGGTGATGTGAAGAAGAATGCAAATAGATCCATACTTAAGACACAGCACAAAACTTCAGATGAAAGAAGGGCTTCCATAAAAGGCCAAACGCATTGAATCTGAAAGAAGGGAAAGTAGAGAATGGTCTTGAACTCATGGGCCCAGGAAAAGGCCTTCTGGACAGGACAGTGATAGCACAGGCACTAAGAACAATTAATAAATGGGACCTCATGGAAATGAAAATCTTTTAAGTGACAAAGGACACCACCATTTAGACAAACTGACAGGCTACAGAATAAGAAAAGATCTTTGCCAATTACAAATCTTATAGATCCCTCATATCTTTTTTTTTCGATATAATTTATTTACATTTCAAATGATTTCCCTTTTCTAGCCCCCCCACTCCCCGAAAGTCCTGTAAGCCCCCTTCTCTTCCCCTGTCCTCCCACCCACCCTTCCCACTTCCCCGTTCTGGTTTTGCCGAATACTGTTTCACTGAGTCTTTCCAGAACCAGGGGCCACTCCTCCTTTCTTCTTGTACCTCATTTGATGTGTGGATTATGTTTTGGGTATTCCAGTTTTCTAGGTTAATATCCACTTATTAGTGAGTGCATACCATGATTCACCTTTTGAGTCTGGGTTACCTCACTTAGTATGATATTCTCTAGCTCCATCCATTTGCCTAAGAATTTCATGAATTCATTGTTTCTAATGGCTGAATAGTACTCCATTGTGTAGATATACCACATTTTTTGCATCCACTCTTCTGTTGAGGGATACCTGGGTTCTTTCCAGCATCTGGCAATTATAAATAGGGCTGCTATGAACATAGTAGAGCATGTATCCTTATTACATGGTGGGGAATCCTCTGGGTATATGCCCAGGAGTGGTATAGCAGGATCTTCTGGAAGTGAGGTGCCCAGTTTTCGGAGGAACCGCCAGACTGATTTCCAGAGTGGTTGTACCAATTTGCAACCCCACCAGCAGTGGAGGAGTGTTCCTCTTTCTCCACACCCTCTCCAACACCTGCTGTCTCCTGAATTTTTAATCTTAGCCATTCTGACTGGTGTAAGATGAAATCTTAGGGTTGTTTTGATTTGCATTTCCCTAATGACTAATGAAGTTGAGCATTTTTTAAGATGCTTCTCCGCCATCCGAAGTTCTTCAGGTGAGAATTCTTTGTTTAACTCTGTACCCCATTTTTTAATAGGGTTGTTTGGTTTTCTGGAGTCTAACTTCTTGAGTTCTTTATATATATTGGATAATGTAGGGTTCCATAGCTGCCTGCAGCTATTACGAAGTGGGTTTCTGGAACAGAAGCTGAGGAATAAATAGGGAAGAGGGGCGAAAAGAAGTGCGGCTAAGACAATGTTCACTGATCAAAGCCGGAAACTTTAATGGCGCCAGACCTTTTAACAGTTTGGGCAAACCCTTCCCCCCAGACTCCAGGCTGAGTTCCGGTGGAAGTTGTCTAGCTTCTCTTGGAGGTCCTCGTCTTGACTGCTCCGGCAGCTGGGTGGGTCACCTGTTTAATTCAGGAATTCCTAGACCTGGAGGAACAATGAACTTAACCTTTACTTCTAGCACTCCACCCTAGGTGGAGAAGGATCCTGGCTTTCAGGGAGAAGTTAACCTTGACCAAAGTCAAACTCTGACCAAGTGCAAGACTGCCCCAATATGGCTCTGTACATGGCAGGCCTCTTGATATAGCTTAGTGGTAGAGCACCATGCCTTGAACACATGGGGCCCGGGTTCGACTCCCGGTATCTCCTCAAAGACGGCTCCACAGGCGAATTCGTCACTCGCCTTCTTGAAGTAATACCTGTTATTTCCCTTCTTGCTGAGCTGCTCCTTGAAGTGGCCCAGGGTCAAGCTCTGAGTCTTCAGCATCCTCCTGTATGGAATTTCTTCACCACAGAAAAAGTAGGTGACGACCAGCTCGCTGGCCTGGAGTGTGTGGACACTTGCAGACCCCCCTGGCTTCAAAACTTATACAAGTGGATCTCCAAAGAGGGAGCCACATAGAACTCAGATCTATGTGTGTTTGTTTATGAACAAACATGGGTACCAGCGAGACGTGCGAGGCAAAGCACTGCATGGGGAGGTGAATTTCTGCTTCTGAGTCCCCAGGAAGTACACCTAATTGCATAGGGGTTAACGTCGAGAGGCTGCCCTTAAAATAATAAGGGAGCCTATTACCCCTCCTCTGAAAAAGACGTTATACAATATTTAAGAGGAATTACGGTCAATGCTTCCCCTCCTGGTTAAGGCCCGCCTTCTTATGAAGGATATTTATCCACTTGTTTTCTACCTCCTCATTTTCAAATTAATAAAAAAAAGGAGGACATGTACAGAGCCATATTGGGGCAGTCTTGCACTTGGTCAGAGTTTGACTTTGGTCAAGGTTAACTTCTCCCTGAAAGCCAGGATCCTTCTCCACCTAGGGTGGAGTGCTAGAAGTAAAGGTTAAGTTCATTGTTCCTCCAGGTCTAGGAATTCCTGAATTAAACAGGTGACCCACCCAGCTGCCGGAGCAGTCAAGACGAGGACCTCCAAGAGAAGCTAGACAACTTCCACCGGAACTCAGCCTGGAGTCTGGGGGGAAGGGTTTGCCCAAACTGTTAAAAGGTCTGGCGCCATTAAAGTTTCTGGCTTTGATCAGTGAACATTGTCTTAGCCGCACTTCTTTTCGCCCCTCTTCCCTATTTATTCCTCAGCTTCTGTTCCAGAAACCCACTTCGTAATAGCTGCAGGCAGCTATGGAACCCTACAGGATATTAGCCCTCTATCTGATGTAGGATTGGTGAAGATCTTTTCCCAATTTGTTGGTTGCCGATTTGTCCTCTTGATGGTGTCCTTTGCCTTACAGAAACTTTGTAATTTTATGAGGTCCCATTTGTCAATTCTTGCTCTTAGAGCATACGCTATTGGTGTTCTGTTCAGAAACTTTCTCCCTGTACCGATGTCCTCAAGGGTCTTCCCCAGTTTCTTTTCTATTAGCTTCAGAGTGTCTGGCTTTATGTGGAAGATCCCTCATATCTTTTGTGTGCGTGCGTGTGTGTGTGTGTGTGTGTGTGTGTGTGTGTGTGTGTGTGTGTGTGAAAACAAACCAAAACAATCCCCCAAACCAAGAAAAAAACAAATAAAAAATATGGGCATCAAGAAAACAACTCACTAAATCTATGATAGAGATCTAAACAGTTCTTGAAAGAAGAAATGTTAATGGCTGAAAAGCGCTAAAAGTAATGTTCAACATCCTTAGTCATGAGGGAAAACTACTTTGTGCTTTTATCCTACACCAGTCAGAATGGCTACGATCAATAACACGAATGACAGCTCATGCTGATGAGAATGTGCAGAACATTCACCCATGCCTGGTGGGAGTGAAAACTTGGATAGCCACTGTTGAAATCAGTTCCTCAGGAAGCTTGGAATAGATTTACTTCAAGGCCCACTCTTAGGCATATGCAGAGGATGCTTCATCCTACTTCAGAGAGACCTGCTCAACAATTTTCATTGCTGCTGTATTCATAATAGGCAGAAACTGGAAGTGGCCTAGATACCAGTCATCAGAATAATTAATAAAGAGAACATGGTACAACACAGTGGAATATTACTCAGCTGTTAAAAACAAACAAACATGGAATTGTCAGGAGCATCTGGCAGGGCTCCAACCTGGAGGTCATAGTGTTGCCAGTGCTACCAAAGCCTTCCCACTTTATTGCCTCCAGTTGAAGCTGTGGCTGCTGCAGCAGCTCCAAAGCAGTTCTACCTGCCCTGAGAGGTTGTTCAACAACCTGAAACAGGTGCAGAAGACATGGGAGAACTTGGACTATCACTGCAACTGCTGACCAAGGATGCATGCTGCACGGTGCAGAGTAGGCATGCATTGGTAGACAACTTCTATGCCAGGGAGACACTGAGTTCAGGAGCCACCTGTAGTTGCTCCTGGACTGCTCTGTCCTCCCCACTCAATCCCTGTGAGAATGAGTGGAGGATGGAAAACTCAAGAAGCAGGCACCAAGCTTCTTAAGTTGTAGTCTGTGATGGATGTCCTGGAGGGTTCCCTCCACAGCATGGACCTGATGAAAGTACAATCTTCCATCCACAATGTGGTGTCCTAAATGAACACGCTGAGGAAGAGCACCAAGGCCACTGGGAGATGGGAGAATCAGGTGGTCAAAGACAGAGTGTGCCACTCCAGTGAACAGCTGAAGAACTATAGAACCAGTTGGCCACCATGATGAGCATCAAGAAGGAGTGGTCCAGCCTGGGCCTCCAGTTGCAGCAAAGGGAAGCAGCTGCTATTTCTACCACTAGCTCAGTCCCAAGCCCTGCAAGCAGGGCTCAGGACAGCTGGAGGGAAAGGCAAGGACCTCAACAAATATGGCAGCATACATAAGAGCTTCTCAGTCAAAGGCCTAGTAAAGCCTTTTATGGAGAAGCTGATGAAGATGGAGAGAATGAAGGGCAGAATACCCTGGTCTGCAATCATGCCATGGACCCTGGCCTAGCAGTAGACATTGATCTGAGGATTCATCTCAGACAGTCAGGAAGCATGAGGCCATGACTGTTAATATCCTCAGGGGCACTTCCTGGGTAGAGAAGCTACCATACAAGATGGAGACCAAGCTTCCAGAACCTAACTTCCACACATGAACTCAAGCAGCAGATGTCAAAAGGGGCCAATATGGCACTTGAAATCTTTACCTCTACCTCTACAATCACAACCCCAACTCCCTGAACCAATGAGCTACCTTTGCCCCCAGAATTCCACAGACAAACCAGGGAGGACAGCTGTAAGAGCACACTCCATGCTGTGGACCATAATTATATGGGTACCATGAGGGGGCCTGAATAAAAGATCTCAGAGTTAGAGATGACAGGATCCACATCATTAACTGTTCTATAGAATACTATAGAAACATCATGGTGGAGATTCACAACCTAGAAATATTCAGACAAAGTCAATGGAGTCCCATATACAAACTACCCCACAACTCGATTGGCACAGACTGTGTAAAAGCATACCTTCTACTGCAACTGTGCCTTCCCCATGAATATAATCAAATGGCCTGAACCAGTGTTTTATGGCCTAATGAGATCTGTGAGGATACCACACCTTAGATGTGACTTGGTGTCTTAGTCAGGGTTTCTATTCCTGCAGAAACATCCTGCCCAAGAAGCAAATTGGGGAAGAAAGGGTTTATTCAGATTACACTTCCACACTGCTGTTTATCACCAAAGGAAGTCAGGACTGGAACTCAAGCAGGTCAGGAAGCAGGAGCTGATGCAGAGGCCATGGAGGGATGTTACTTACTGGCTTGCTTCCCCTGGTTTGCTCAGCCTGCTTTCATATAGAACCCAGGACTACCAGCCCAGAGATGGCACCACCTACAAGGGGCCCTCCCCCATTGATCACTAATTGAAAAATGCCTTACAGCTGGATCTCATGGAGGCATTGCCTCAAGGGAGGCTCCTTTGTGATAACTCCGGCATGTGTCAGGTTGACACACAAAACCAGCCAGTACACTTGATCTCTCAAGTTTTGATATGCTAATTAGAAATGAGTGATGGAGAAAAAAGAGATTTAGTCAATGTGGCCACACTGGGAAATGGAACAAAATACTCTCAAGTTCATTTTTGGAGTACTGACTTACACTCTGATCTTAAATTAGTGGAGGGGCAAGTGGTGTGCATAGCAAGGTGTGACGTGCTTGGCCGTTGTTTCCTTCAGTTCTTGTTCTGAGGTGATCTGAAGAAGCCCTTTTTCATGTCATCCATGGCTCAAGGGCCTCAGTCGAGAGAGAGCTCTGTTCCTAAGGTTTATTCTTCCTGGAATTGAAGGTGACTCCTGCAGAAAGGTCAGAGACTGATTTATCACTGTGCCTCCAGCTTGAGTATAGAAGACAGGCAGTTACAAAATCACAGTAGAGATGCCAGAGTGTTCTTCTCTCTTGTCGATCCAAGTGAAAGGTTAATGATTTTAGCAAAGGCAACGTCTAAGTGCCAGTTCCTTAATAGTGTAGTGTGTTTTAAATTTCTATTTTGAAGCTTCTCTAGTATTTAGACATACAATAATATACTTGATGGTATTTTACCTTTTTCTCTTTTTCTTTCTCTTTTTATGGCTTTATTTCCAGGCTCTCTGAACCTGACCTCAAGAAATCAGTCGTTCTCCCTAGGCTCTTGAGTAGTGGGTTACAGGTACACTTTACTGTGCAAACCTTTGTTCCTCTCTTCTTTTTCAAAGGAAGCCTCCCCACTAAACTCTGACTCACATGCTATTGCTAGGTGTGGTGTGCTGCATGCTCAGACTCTCAGGGCTGTGAAGGAGGCCTCTGAGTTCAAGGCCATGAAAAATGCAAGGTCCTCCTGCTCCCCATGGCCAGAGCCTGCTGTTAAAACAAACCAAACACTTAAACAAACCAAAATCAGGGCCCCGTGTTACAAATATATGATCCTGGCAATTGGACGTCTGGGACCAGAAAATTACCAAGAGTTAGACACTAGGCTGGGCTCTGCTGGGAGAGCCTATCAAATAAATGAAGCCAACCAAACCCAGTGATATTAAAGAGAGGCCGCTTGGTGTTTATGTGTAAGACACCCACAGACGTGCTTGGGGTGGGGAAGAGATGAAGATTAAAAAGAAGAGTAATAATATGCTTGCAGCATAATTTTTATTTTACAAAATTTGCAGTTTTATCGTCTATAATAATAAATGATTTTCTCTTTCAAAATGACAAAGGTGTTTTCTTGTATTGGTGTACTGGCTAGAACTTCTCCCATTGAGAAGTAGAATATCATTTATGCCTGATTTGGTCTTGCAGGCTCATAATACATGTTAATCAGCTTATGCTAAATCTTATGTTTGTTATGCATTTTAATAGACCTTTTATATTTTAAGTGGATTTAAAAATCATGAATGGATATTAAATTTTATCTAGCACATCACATACCTATCTATGTAAATGTATTTCTTTCAGATCTTAATAATGCTTAGATATATCTCTTGTTACTGTGGGGGAAAATACCCAACAAGGTCCAGTTTCAGAGAGTGGGGGATGTATTTGGGTGGCTTACTGCTCAAAGGGAGAATACCTTAATGGTGGGGAAGATGCTGCAGCAGGCAGAGATGATGATGGCAGGAGGAGGAGGCCAGGTGGCCACACTGCATCCACAGTCAGGTCCAGAAACTTATCAGGAAATAGAGTAGGGCTATAAAGCCTCAAAGCTCACTCCTGGTGATTCTAAAAGTTCCATGTGCTTTCATTGTTGTCGGCTGAAAATACTTCACATTCAAACCACTTAAAGTTATTAAAGATACCGTTTTGGGATATTAATATGCTCTGACACACACACACACACATATATATATATGTGTGTGTCTAAATATATTTATGTCTCTATATTTTTATGTCTATAAATATGTATGTATGAATATATATGTATATATACATACATGTATATATACATACATGTGTGAATATACACATATATACAGTGCTGGAGATCAATCCTAGGGCTTGGGCATCCAAGGTAAACACTTTTCTGTTGAGCTACTGAATGAAACTACAATATGTTTTTCTGTAGTGATATATTTCTAGATTTGTTTGTCCTTATGTCTTAGTTTTTTTTTTTTTGGTAATTCTTTTTTTTTTATTCGATATAATTTATTTACATTTCAAATGATTTCCCCTTTTCTAGCCCCCCCCACTCCCCGAAAGTCCCGTAAGCCCCCTTCTCTTCCCCTGTCCTCCCACCCACCCCTTCCTACTTCCCCGTTCTGGTTTTGCTGAATACTGTTTCACTGAGTCTTTCCAGAACCAGGGGCCACTCCTCCTTTCTTCTTGTACCTCATTTGATGTGTGGATTATGTTTTGGGTATTCCAGTTTTCTAGGTTAATATCCACTAATTATTAGTGAGTGCATACCATGATTCACCTTTTGAGTCTGGGTTACCTCACTTAGTATGATATTCTCTAGCTCCATCCATTTGCCTAAGAATTTCATGAATTCATTGTTTCTAATGGCTGAATAGTACTCCATTGTGTAGATATACCACATTTTTTGCATCCACTCTTCTGTTGAGGGATACCTGGGTTCTTTCCAGCATCTGGCAATTATAAATAGGGCTGCTATGAACATAGTAGAATATGTATCCTTATTACATGGTGGGGAGCCTTCTGGGTATATGCCTAGGAGTGGTATAGCAGGATCTTCTGGAAGTGAGGTGCCCAGTTTTCGGAGGAACCGCCAGACTGATTTCCAGAGTGATTGTACCAATTTGCAACCCCACCAGCAGTGGAGGAGTGTTCCTCTTTCTCCACACCCTCTCCAACACCTGCTGTCTCCTGAATTTTTAATCTTAGCCATTCTGACTGGTGTAAGATGAAATCTTAGGGTTGTTTTGATTTGCATTTCCCTAATGACTAATGAAGTTGAGCATTTTTTAAGATGCTTCTCCGCCATCCGAAGTTCTTCAGGTGAGAATTCTTTGTTTAACTCTGTACCCCATTTTTTAATAGGGTTGTTTGGTTTTCTGGAGTCTAACTTCTTGAGTTCTTTATATATATTGGATATTAGCCCTCTATCTGATGTAGGATTGGTGAAGATCTTTTCCCAATTTGTTGGTTGCCGATTTGTCCTCTTGATGGTGTCCTTTGCCTTACAGAAACTTTGTACTTTTATGAGGTCCCATTTGTCAATTCTTGCTCTTAGAGCATACGCTATTGGTGTTCTGTTCAGAAACTTTCTCCCTGTACCGATGCCCTCAAGGGTCTTCCCCAGTTTCTTTTCTATTAGCTTCAGAGTGTCTGGCTTTATGTGGAGGTCCTTGATCCATTTGGATTTGAGCTTAGTACAAGGAGACAAGGATGGATCAATTCCCATTCTTCTGCATGCTGACCTCCAGTTGAACCAGCACCATTTGTTGAAAAGGCTATCTTTTTTCCATTGGATGTTTTCAGCCTCTTTGTCGAGGATCAAGTGGCCATAGGTGTGTGGGTTCATTTCTGGATCTTCAATCCTGTTCCATTGATCCTCCTGCCTGTCACTGTACCAATACCATGCAGTTTTTAACACTATTGCTCTGTAGTATTGCTTGAGGTCAGGGATACTGATTCCCCCAGATTTTCTTTTGTTGCTGAGAATAGTTTTAGCTATCCTGGGTTTTTTGTTGTTCCAGATGAATTTGATAATTGCTCTTTCTAACTCTGTGAAGAATTGAGTTGGGATTTTGATGGGTATTGCATTGAATCTGTATAGTGCTTTAGGCAAAATGGCCATTTTAACTATATTGATTCTACCGATCCATGAGCATGGGAGGTTTTCCCATTTTTTGAGGTCTTCCATTTCCTTCTTCAGAGTCTTGAAGTTCTTGTCATACAGATCTTTCACATGTTTGGTAAGAGTCACCCCAAGATACTTTATACTGTTTGTGGCTATTGTGAAGGGGGTCATTTCCCTGATTTCTTTCTCAGCCTGCTTATCCTTTGAGTATAGGAAGGCCACTGATTTGCTTGAGTTGATTTTATAACCTGCCACTTCGCTGAAGTTGTTTATCAGCTGTAGGAGCTCTCTAGTGGAGTTCTTTGGGTCACTTAGGTAGACGATCATGTCGTCTGCAAATAATGATAGTTTGACTTCTTCCTTTTCAATTTGTATCCCTTTGACCTCCTTATGTTGTCGAATTGCCCGAGCTAGTACCTCATGTACAATATTGAAAAGATAAGGAGAAAGGGGGCAGCCTTGTCTGGTCCCTGATTTCAGTGGGATTGCTTCAAGTTTCTCTCCCATTTAGTTTGATGCTGGCTACCGGTTTGCTGTATATTGCTTTTACTATGTTTAGGTATGGGCCTTGAATTCCTGTTCTCTCCAAGACTTTAAGCATGAAAGGATGCTGAATTTTGTCAAATGCTTTTTCAGAATCCAATGAAATGACCATGTGGTTTTGTTCTTTGAGTTTGTTTATGTAGTGGATTGTATTGATGGATTTCTGTATATTGAACCAACCCTGCATTCCCGGGATAAAGTCTACTTGATCATGGTGGATGATCGTTTTGATGTGTTCTTGGATTCGGTTGGCGAGAATTTTATTGAGTATTTTTGCATTGATGTTCATAAGGGAAATTGATCTGAAGTTCTCTTTCTTTGTTGGATCTTTGTGTGGCTTTGGTATCAGCGTAATTGTGGCTTCGTAGAAGGAATTGGGTAGTGTTCCTTCTGTTTCTATTTTGTGGAATAGTTTGAAATAGTGATATATTTCTAGATTTGTTTGTCCTTATGTCTTAGTTTTTTTTTTTTTTAAAGTCTTTATTATTATTAAGAGTCTTATGTTGGCCTCTTCTGGGTGAACATGTCAAGAAATTTGAAGGATCTGAGATTTCATTCTCTGTAGAAACCAGAAAATTAGTCTGCTATAATTTGGTGGTTATTGGGAAAAGTCAAAGGATATTTGTATTGTTTCCTGTGCCCCAATTCCCATAGAAAGAATGTTTGTACCACAGGAAGTTGAATTCTAGTGGAAAAGCTCAAGTAATCCTTTTTTTTTTTTTTTTTTTGCGATACTATCTCATTGGAACTCATTGTGCAGCCCAGGCTCTCCTTGAATTTGACACCATCCTTCTGCATCTGCTTCTCAAAACACTATTAAGCCTGGCCCATAAAAACAAGACAAAACAAAACAAAACAAAACAAAAGCAAACAAAAACAAAAACCAACCAACTTCCTTCCTTCGTTCCTTCCTTCGTTCCTTCCCTTCCTTCCTTCCTTTTTCCTCTTTCTTTCTTCCTTCCTTCCTTCCTTCCTTCCTTCCTTCCTTCCTTCCTTCCTTCCTTCCTTCCTGTCTTTCTCTCTCTCTCTCTCTTCTTTCTTTCTTTCTTTCTTTCTTTCTTTCTTTCTTTCTTTCTTTCTTTCTTTCTTTCTTTCATTCTCTTTCCCTCCTCTTTTTCTCTCCTCCTTTTCTCTCCTCCTTCTTCCTTCTTCCCTCTGCTTTCACTTCCTCCCCTCCCTCTTTCCTTCCCTCCCTTGTTCTCCCTTTTCCTCTCTCTCTCCCACTTCCCCTCTCTTTCCCTTCCCTCCCCCCCTTCTCTCCAGAGCATCACAATGGAACCTGACCTCCAAGGGTTTGTAGTTCTTATAAACATGATACTTTCCTGCACATTGAATCTCAAAGAAGTTTGCCACAAGCTCTGTGTTAGATAACACACACAAATAGAGACTACCAGGAAGTGTTTCCAAGTCTGCCAAGCAATTCTGTTTCCTATAAATATAAGCCAGGATGTGGGAATTATGTCTTAACCGTTTGGATAGGGAGGGCTCCTCTTCATAGTCTGCAGAGCTGTTTGGTGAAAGGAGAGGGTTGCTGAGTGAACTCTGCAAGGCAAACACCAAGAGAGATTGTGAAGCAGGATCTGGCAAGGGCAGCCGTGGGGGTGCTCTTTCCTCAGCACCACAGAGAACTAGTGCGTTGCATTCTGTTCTTGCTGGCGAGCAGTCAGTTGTGAACTAATAGGTAAGCACTATCAGCAGCAACAGATTAGCAATAGAAAACTGCAACCGATTTTCCTTCATACTTTTTTTTTTGCTAAAACATATATAGGGAAATTTATCTCATTTTGAATTTCTCATAAACTATAAAGTCAAGCTAAACGTTGGTAAATACCTGAAGCAAAGAAACCACTTAAAGATTTCTGTATTCCAACAGTCCCCCCCCCAAAGGGTGGGATTAAAAATTGCTTTTAAATTTTAAATAGTTTTTATTATATTGATTTATCCATTGGAAAAAATCTTGACTGCTATCTTTATTGTCAATCTGGCTGCGTAGGAATTTATCTCAGACATACCTCTCTCCGATTGTTTGCTAAAAGAGTCATCTGAGGAGGCAAAACCCATCCTGAAGGTGAGCTGTATCACCTCATGGCTGGGATCCAGGACTGACTGATCCTCTTTAGCTGTGCCTGTCATATTCAGCAACCTTCTACCTTCTCATCCTTCTGCATCCATGTGGGGGAAATTTGGGATCCATGAGTTAATGGAGCCTTTCTCAGGGAAGATGAGCTGTAACTTGCAGAGCTAGGGTGCTGGGAAAAACAACAACAACAACAACAACAACAACAACAACAACAAAACAGTGCTAAAAATGGTAGCCCGGGCCAATAGCTTCTCATTCTTTTTCTAGTGAACTTGAAGAATGAATTTGAGGGACAATTGGATGGCGAGGTCCAGAAAGGATTTTTATTACAGGTGACAGGTTAAGTAAGAGAAAGGGAGCAAACAGAGTTCCTGGAAAGCAGAAGTCTCTTAAAGAAAGGGTCCCACTCCAGGGTTACTAATATGGGTTGTGGCATGGGATCGGGGGTCAATCCCACTGTCATATTTCTGAGGTATTCATTCCCCTCTTCATCTGTGCTTGTGAGTTTTTGTCAGATTAACACAAACCCAGACATATCCGGAAAGAAGAGTTCAATTTTTCTGGGACTCAGTGACCTCCACATGCATGCTGTGGTAGTTGTACAGCATGTGCACACACACACACACACACACACACACACACACACACACACCATACTGGATTTTAAAAGCAGAGCCAATGAGAGAGATAGTACACATGTAAATGCTGAAAATAATTATATAATGCTTTGTCAGGAGCTATTTGAAACTCTAGAATGTTAATTTTGTAATCATCTCTGGGGATGGCTTTTAGCTCATGACAGACAGTTTTGTGCCGTTTGTAGGTCTTAGCATATTTGGAAGTTGCCTAACATCTCTTGGAGTGTCTCAAGGCTTATTAGAAAAAAAGTGAGAGCTGAATTCTCAGGTAAGCTAGCAACCTGGTAACAGCAGACACTTAGCTAGTTAGAAGAATAAAGATACAGCAGCCAACAGATCCTAACTGCACTAAGGGGCCTTCTCCCTTAGATCCTGTGTCTTTTTATTGAGGTGCCTTCTTTAGAGATGAGGATGTATTGGGTTTTGAAAATGAACTCAGGCCATCACAACCCATGGTCTAGGAGCATTATTAATAGAAGGTAGCTCTTGCACTTCTCAGAAGCTAATTAGATGCTGCACGGCTTATCATGCTGAGATACTGCTGTGATTCATGGGTATTTGTCTATCACAACGGGCGTTTCTAATGCTGTTTGGTTATGAAGTTGCTTAAATTTCTGACTCGGGCCTTTTAAAGGGCTTCCAGCAGGTTTTGGAAGGCAGCGTCTCTGCCTCCTGTATAAGTGGGAGGCGAGTCAGCTCTCTCATGTGGATGGGCTTGCAGTGGTGTCCCAGGGGCCATCCCCTGGCAATGCTTCTTAAGTCAGGCATGATGACAAGCTTTCTTGATGTAACCTCATTTTTTTTAAAAAAGAATTTAAACTTTTAATATCAGAAAATAACACCAACATGGATTTCTATGGTTATGTTTGCTCTAGAAGGCTATTAATACTTGTACCACTAATTCTTTATGGTGACCTCGTAGATTTCATTTGGACTATTAAGGTTAGAATTGGGGATTGGGGCTGGGAAGATAGTTTGGCTAGTAAAGTGATATATGTATACACACACACACACACACACACACACACACACTCAAGGAGCCAAATTTAGATTATGCAAAAAAGTTGTGTGTGGCAGTGCATACCCATAATCCTAGTACAGAGGAGGCAGAGACAGGATGATTCTGGAGGCTTACTAGCCATTCAGTCTAGTCAAATCAGTGAGCTTTAGATAAAATAACAAACTCTGATTCAAAAACTGTGGAAAACTATAAAGGAGACTGACACCTGATATTAGCCTCTGCTTTTCTTATGTGCACACACATGAATATGTGCACACACATGAACTGAACATGTGTGCACATATGAACACATGCACACACATGAACATGTACATGAGCAAACAGTACATAAACACACACAGAGAATAAAGTTTGATATTTTATTAGACACCAATTCTGTGCAGTTAATGATCAAAATAGAGGGAAAAATAAAAGTCTTTCATAGAATCTTCTTAAAACTTATGCATCATTAATATACACACTTTAAACCTCTGACTATTAACTATTAATTTTGAGAATCATCAGCTAGCATCTTTGGTTTGTACCAGGGCAGAAATATGAGTCTCAGGACATTGTCTTTACAAAAGATATATGCATAATAAAGTTCTTGCTTGTTTATTTGAATGCTCTTGTTGTTCATTTAAACCTATAACTGAGTCAAACAAACACTTCATAGTGATTTAAAACACACGCTCACATTTGCTGGCTTTACTTAGTAGTCATTTATCAGGACAGAGAGATTGGGATCTGGACATATTTCTATTGATTTCTGAGGAGTGGAAAGGAGGTTTAGGATAACTTAATAATAACTTAACATCCAGGGCTTCTCAGAGCTGGGCTTGGCCATTTAGAAATCCATAAATCAGCTGCTTGCATGAGCTGTTCTCATTAATGGCAGACTGTTGATTAGCGGGGTTTGTGCATGACGGATGCACATTTGAACACGGTGAGCGGAGGGAACACCAGGTTCCTTCTCCAGTTTCATACAGCAGCTGCATGGACTTTAATTTGTGCAGCACACGAGAACACAATTCAGTGTATTCTGTTCCCATTCTTCTTAAAGATTGACCTAATCTCTTTAGCATGATGCCTGCTCCCAGGACCTCACACAGCCAGGAGTTAGTGTGGGGAAGAGAGAAGACCTCTTTCAGTTAAAGCATCTCTGGGATATTATTTCCTAAGGGCCATGTACTAAGCAGAGGTGTGTCCCTCGGTGCTTGAATAGCATTTAACAGAACTGAGTATAGGAGACTCCAAAACCACGGTGACATTAATATCTGGGGTATTTTCTGAAACGAAGCCAAACTTTGTGACTGTCTCTTCAGCAGTCTTTACAGACTATCTTTGCTTTTCAGTGTCTACATACTTGTTGATAGAATGGCGTTCAGGACTGGCCTGTGGTATTCAAGGGGCAGGCAGGTTCCATTTACTGTTCCCCTTCACAGTGTTTGTTTGTTTTGTTTGTTTGTTTTAACTTCAGGATGTGGCTTTCAGCATCTTCTCAAATGTACTTTGGAGTCTGAGTATGATGCGCTGCTCTAGTCACAGTTAGGTGTATGGCTCCCGCTGCTCACCTTTTGAGCCCTAAATATTTGTGTGACTTCCAAGCATTTCCTGTCCCTGTCTGGGTTTGAAGTTGCATTTAAAGAACTGTTGTCCAACAACTGCAGGGCATCTGATGTTACTGAAAATCAGACCTGGCCTTTAATGGAGGAGCAACGTGCAGGTTGTCACTTACGCTTAGTTCTTACATTCTGTCACCAACCACATCCACCCTTGAAGTTGAGTCCCTGTATCGCAGGTTTGCCGTTTCCCCCATCGCATCCCAGGCATCGTACTTAATACCTTCTGTCTTTTTTTCATATGAATTTGTCTCCACAAATCAGATTTATTTTACCCTTGTATATTTTTTTCTGTCCCAAACTCCCCTTTTTTGCCTACAACGGTGATCACATAAAACCTAAGCTGACAAGGCCAAATTCTCCCATGATGGATGAGAAAGGTAAACGGTTAGAGGTTTTGGCAGACTCTGAGTCGAGAAGAAGAGGATGCTGGGAACACTACATGTAGTTAACCTTTATCCCCTGTGTATTCCGGAAACACTGCTTCTCACCAGTTGCATCTCACAGGCCACTTCTGCGCCATCTCTGGCTTTATCTTACACTTAAGTTTACTGTGACTACTACTGCTTATGCTGCTGCTACTACTACTACTATTACTACTACTACTACAACAACTACTGCTACTACTGCTACTGCTACTACTACTACTACTACTACTGCTATGACTGACTTCTTTTCCTCTTTGTCATCCTCTTCCTCTTCTTACTATTACTGTTAATATTATTATGTTTTTTCAAGACAGGGTTTCTCTGTGTGGCCTTGGCTGTTCTGTAACTAGCTCTGTAGGCCAAACTGGCCTCAAACTCACAGAGATCCACCTGCCTCTACCACTCTTGCGTGCTAGGATTAATTACTAAGTAGTCTCTGTTTTATTCAGATTACCCAGTATAGCCTTCATTGCTTACTGTAGGGACCTGATCATCAACCTTAAGGCTTTTCCTCCCATCGCCTGTCATTTATTCCTCTATCTCTTGGTGGTTTGAGTCCTAACTACAGAACTCTTCTCTCTCTCTCTCTCTCTCTCTCTCTCTCTCTCTCTCTCTCTCTCTCTCTCTCTCGTACTCTCTCTATCCTTCTACAGGCATTGCTCCCTTCCAATCACATTTCTCTACTCCAGCTATAATTATCCTTTAAAACTGTACATCTGGGCCAGGGGTATATCTCAGATGGCTTTGCAGTTGCCTACTGGCATGGGTGAAGTCTCAGGTCCCATCCTCAGCACCACATAAGCTTGGTGTGGTGGCACAGACCTGTAATGGCGGTGCTGTGGAGATACGACGCAGAAGCATCATACATGAAGTACAGTTTCAGGTATATAGAAAGTTTCAGGGACCTGCCCGGATGTGCATCTGATGAAGCCGTTTCCTCTTATGTGCTACTCAAGACTTCTAAGTATCAATCAAAGGATTCAGCCTCTTACCTTTTTTATTGGTGGCTATGTATCTCTGAACATTCTCCTGCAATTGGTTGTGCTTCTGAGACTTTGTCTAAAGTTCTCGTCCCCAGCTCTTCCTCACACACTGGATCTCAGTGTCAGGAGGAATTCTTCATTTTGAGTTTTAGACTGGCTAGTCCATTACTACAGCCTCTAAGCTCCATGTGAATCATGATTATATCTCCTGTGGCAGCCTCTGGTACATGGATGTACCTTGATTGATGTGTGTGTGTGACCTTCCATCCTCTACATTTCATTTCTTCACATGCTCGCCACACACTTAATAATTAATCGATAAAAACATCACGCTATCTCATGTTAGGAAGAGTTGTCTCTCCAGCCAGTCTTAGTTCCTGATTCATAATGGGCATGCACAGTTAGCATCACAAACGGGAACCCAGGGAATGTCTTATAACCACCCTGCCATGTCAGGTTCAATCATTTATTTGATTACACGTATTTGTAAGTGTGGTTTGTGCTTAGCTTCATTCAAATGAATGGGTTCAATTTTGCTTATTTTTGCTCACAGTATTGGCCTATGATGCATGTTGAACTGAATCCGAAGACTGGGAGACTTCCTATCTAAAGAGAATACCAACGGTGATAATGTCTAGTGTCGCGTACCTTCTGTATTGAGGTGCTTTACTCTGTAGACCTGTTGACATTTCTCAATTTCTTTGAAGGCGTTTTGATCTTTCCATTCTGTAGATGAGGAATTGGAGACCTGGAAAGGTTAAATAACTTGTATCGGCTTACCCAGCTTGTAACTGATAGGGCGCATATAGAAACGTGTGGTCCCTGAGCTGACTGTCATCTGTGGCTATGATCCGGTTTAATGTGTGGCATTTACGTTGGCTTCTGGCATCTGTTAGGTTCTTTGGCTTACTACATGCCCTGAGATGATGTCCTGTGTGAAGTGGGGTAATGGCATGCTCTCTGTAGAGACTGCTGAGGGTTAGGGCTGTAATTGTTACATAGAAAATACCTAACTAACATATTGAGGCAGTTCTAACAGAAGTACTTAATCAGTATTGACACCACTGGGCAGAATCTGGCAGCTCTTTACAGCTCTATTTAACATTGATCTAGAGATTTCTAGCTCTCCAATCTTATTTCTTGGCCACCATCCATTACAGCCAATGTACTGGTATCTGTTTTAAACCACTGAACTTTCTAAAGGCCCGAGGACATGTTTACATTTCTTATCGTGTAAAATCTGTGGTTTGGAGGCAAGCATGTATGGCTTAAATGTATGGTTCTGGTTTTCCATATTTAGTGGTCTAGGCTGATGAGGCTGATCTCTAGCTAAGAGAGAAGTGGAATGAAGGTTTGTACCTAGTCCTGTAGAGAATAAAAACAAACAAACCATAAACTAGTACTTGTTTGTGAAATTTTATTGAGATGGTCATGTAGTCGAGGAAGTGAGGAGAATATGCAAGTAAACTTGTTAATATTTGTTGAAAATCCTTATTTCCAAGTCCCAGAGAAGGCTTCTTAGGGTGGTCTCTCCTGTACTAATACTACACTAAGATGGTGATGATTTAAGTTTGAGACTCTTTCTGCTTATGCTATGAAAAATAATATAAGTAATAAAATTAATAATAAAATGATAAAAATAATAAGCTTCTCTACCTACACTGGTGGGCACTACAGGAGCAAACAGTTACCAGTAAAACTTAACTGCTTATATGCATCCCTTTCTAGAGTGAATTTCCAGGTTTGTTTTTTTAAATTCAGTTACCTAACTGGAAGATGGGTAAGGATAATTAAAATATTACAAAAGATACAAATGGTAAAGTATCCAATGACTGTGGCCTTGGCAGGGAGTTTTGTGGAGTTCAAAACACTAGATGGGAGTAGATATAGAGATGGAAGCGAGTGAAAGAGAGTCAGAGGTCCAGGGTACAGGCGGTTAGCATGAGGTACTTATATGAGAGAGAGCTATGCGGTTTGGGGTAGGGATCAGCAAACAAAAGTTGGTGTGAATTGAGTATATAGCTTACTGGCAGTGTCCAGCCTGCATGAGCCCCTAGGCCCAATCTCTGTCGTGCAGATATTGATGTCCGCAGATATTGATGTCCCTGAGTGCAGACAGCTGTTGCTGAATATGGGTGGGGAAGAAAGCGTCTGAAACACAAGGGCCCCAGGCCAGGAAACAGAGTCAGGTGTCTAGGTGCATTATTCAGTACAAACCAGTCCCTTAAGCGCAGTTCTATGAGGGTCTGTTGTGCAGATCTGGTGTTCCATCTTAATCTAGAGATTGATTTATAACATCTTTATATATGATTTAAGGTATATAAATGACTATATGAACACTTTTCTGACACACCCCAGCCCCATAACAACTTCTCAGTTTAAGATCATCTGTTTCTAGGACCTGTAGATTCTTACAAGTTCTGTGATTATAAGCTACCTGTGAAACATATCTCTGGGAAATTGAATGGCATGAGCTAATGAGACATTCTTATCAGTAAACCAATGAAAGGATTTGGTGTATCTCTTCCAGATAATGAATTTGAATAGTTGATATAAATTATTGTATTATAAACAGTGTTTTATTCTCACTGTTATCTGACTACATTTCCATATAGATTAAAATAACTTAGCAATTACATTGTTCTTTTTTAAAAATGCATATTTATTTATTTTATTTTGTGTGAGTACATTGTAGCTGTCCTCAGGCACACCAGTGGAGGGCAGTGGATCCCATTACAGATGGTTGTGAGCCACCATGTGGTTACTGAGCATTGAACTCAGGACCTCTGGAAGAGCAGTCAGTGCCCCTAACTGCTGAGCCATCTCTCCAGCCTCCTATATTATTCTTTCTAGAGCATGGTTTTATATCTTTAGCCCATAAAGTTGAAAAGAATACATATGCATTTAATGTCATTGTAGGACTGTTGAGGTTCTTCCATATATGGGCTTTCAAATGACAGTGCAAGCTAAGCATTGGGAGGTAGAGGAAGGGGGATCAGAAATTCAAGGTCATTCTTAGTTACCAACTGTGTTCGTGATCAGCTACATAAGACTTTACTGAATAAAATAAGAAAATGAATGAGTTTAATAAATAGTATAATAATAACAAATAGTATAAAAATGATTCAGATGTTGGAACCTCACATACTGTTTTACTTGTGTGCCATAGTGTCATAACAGTCACAAACAAAAATCTTAAGTATAAGCTAACCTATGCTCCCAGTAAGGGTGAAAGGTCGTATTTGTACGCATGTTTTAGCCTTGCGTGAGTTACATGTACTGACACGTTTACTTAACTCTTCACTGCAGGCATCGCATCCATGACAGTGCCTGTGTACATAGCCGAGGTCTCTCCACCCAACCTGAGAGGTCGCTTGGTCACCATCAACACCCTCTTCATCACAGGCGGACAGTTTTTTGCAAGTGTTGTCGATGGAGCCTTCAGTTACCTGCAGAAGGATGGATGGAGGTTTGTAAATAGTTCTTATCTGGAATTCAAATAAACTACAACTTTGAGGCGCTACAAAAACTCAAGATATTTTGAGCCATTGTAATTCATATGTAGGTGGCATTCAGCAAAATTGAAAGTAGTCCAGAAATACATGTTTATCTTAATGATAGACAAGGAATATCCCATTAAGAATTGATGCTTGCAGGGGAATGTTTTTTCCCTAAGCATTTAACTGCAGACAACCTTTTATACATATAATCACACAATGAATACGTATATTGTTCCTGAGATACTTGAGTGACTGGCATAAAAAGCTTCCCTTTGGGTATAAGAGGCTACATCCTCATCTTAAGAAACAGTATTTTAAAACACATATTTAATTATTAAAATATATGTATGTAAGATTAAAATAAAAAATATTCCCTGATCATAATTGGAATCAAAATAAATGAGAATGATAAGATGATAAAAGCTAAAATTAAATATATGGTGTATATTTATAAAGAATAAGTTTTATTAAGGCTTAAAGATGGGGCACAGCATATTTATCCATACATTTATACTATTTGAAACAACACTCTCATGTAATTATTTTAGAAAATTATTATTAAAAGTCACACCAGGCTATCAAATATTGTCCAACTTATTTTTATGTCAGTGTTTTATAAATTATATATATATATAAATTATATATATATATAATTTATATATATACATATATAAAATAACAAATGCTTTTTCGGCGTTGACTACTTAAGCTCTGTAAGAATGTTGACTGAGAGGCTTGGGCCCTTGCTTCTATGGCTTTTGCAATGTTGAAGCAGCTCAAAAAGATGTTCCCTAGTCTGGTGGAGACAGAGAGACCCAAACTGCTGTACAAGTAGTACCATAAGCCATGTGGCTTGGAATAATCTGTGAAAGGCTTTGTGAGAAGTCAGATGAAGTCAGCAAGAGCCCACTTCTCCAAGGCTCGCTAACCCAGATACACAGTTGGAATAAAAGTTTGCTGCCTAGCTTTCTCCTGGAGAAGTCAGTCTTGACAGACTTAGGAGATTGCTGGGAACTTAAAGTGGAAGCTTCAGTCTTTATTTCCTACTGTGTAGATGAAAAGAAAGGATGCGTGCTGATATTACCAGTTCAATCTGCTATTTTGAATATTTGAAGCTTATGAGAAGTCTGTGCTTATAGGCACATACACAACTTTTAGAAGATCTAAGTCACCTATTATATTTTGATAGATTTTTATTGGGATTAATATATATATTAAAATATAAATATAATGTAATATGAATATATAAATATATGATATATATATTACATATATGACTACTATACATGTTAAATGGTTAGCCTTTCAGTAAGAATGTGGCTTACATACTATATACAGTATATCTATGTAATATATATGTATACAGTACACACACATATATATTATATAATATATATGTATACATAGTACACACACACATATATAATGTATAACATATATATATTATATATGCACATATATTATATATGTATATGTATATGTATATGTATATGTATATGTATATGTATTATACACTGTGTACAGTAAGCACAGTCCCATTTTAGCAAAGGCTAACCATTTAACGGTTTTAGTCATGGTTAGGAGAGTAAGGAAGACCATAAAGTAAAGAGTTGATGAGTTTGTTGGGCTTCTGTAAAGGTGGAGTTACTGGGGCAAGCCTTGGTCCCCATAAAGATTAGCGATAAAAATCCCAGATCCAAATAATAATCTATCTTCTACCGCATATTCATCACCTTCATTTCCTGTGGTCTCTCTGAGCTTAATTTCTTCCCGAAAATGTGGGAGTAAAAAAAAAAAAGTACTCTCGTGAGATCATTGTAGAAACTAAAATATTTTGCACATAAAATAATCCAAATATTCAGCCCAGTGTTTGGTAAACAGCAACCACTTCATGAATGAGTTTCATAGTTTTCTCATGTTCTGATGCATGAATCAGAGTTGAGTGCCATGGGAGGTGGCTTGCAAGAGAAGCTAAAGGAATATGACCATTCTATGGTCTGTATATTTGCTTGCTGCTAGGGATGGGTGTAAGGTGGTAAAGCTAAACCTCAGAGAGAGAGAGAGAAAAAAAATACTGTATATGGATATGTGAGGTAGCAAATCCTCAAGAGATCAGCTGAATTCTGTGTGTCTAGGAATGCAGCTGCATGTAGGGCCATCGCTTTTCAGCAGAGAAACTGTAGAGCTATAATTGTATTTATTATTGTTTTTATGCTTTGAGATTATAATATAGTCACATTACTTCTCCCTTCTCTTCCTTCCCTCCAAATGTTCCCATAGACCCCTGCATGCTCTCTTTCAAATTTGTGATCTCATTTTTTTCATAAATTGCTCTTACATATGTGTGCACATATGCATTATTAAATACATAAATACAACCTGCTCAGTGTGTATAATATTACTTGTACATATGTTTCCATAGCTGATATGATCATTTAATATTAAATAACTCCATGGAGTTTCTTCCCTAGGGAAGACTGTTTTCCATCTTATCGACATTGTCGAGTTGCCTGTAGTCCTCTTGTTTAGGGTTGGGGTTTCACAAGCTTTCTCCATTCACTTGAGCATGTCTGCTGGTGCCATCCTTCTGCAGCTCAGGTTGTGGAGTTCAAGTTGGCGATACTTCGTAGCTTCTGATGTTCCCAGGAGATACAGCCTCACAGCCCTGTTCCTCTTAACCATTTTCCTACTCCACCTTCAGCAACGATCCCTAAGCCTTAGACGAAGGAATTGTGTTGGAGATGTATCAGTTGGGATGAGATTCCACAGCTCGGCATTTTGGGTGGTTGTGATTTTTCTGTGATGGTTACCATCTATTGCAAAGAGAGGTTAGTTTCCTTGATGATGGGTGGGGACTGTACTTACCTGATAGGATAAGGAGAGGTGTTTAGAATACAGTTAGGAACAGTGCTGGTTTAGTAAGGTGGCAGTTGTAGGTTCTCCTCTGAGGTCCATGACTTCTTTGGCCCTGTCTCATTGGCTAGATTTCCAGTGTCAGGCACGGTTTCCCTCCTGTGGAGTGGGTCTTAAGTCCGATTAGAGAGTTGATGGCTATCAATATGGTACGTGTGCCATTGCTGAATTCTGGGAGTTATTGGGCCACGCTGGCCATTGTTACAGTTTGTATGTCTCAGAGCTAGGTAGGACTGTTGATTGCTTCTCTCCCTTCTGATACCCACAAAATATCATGAACTCAGATGCAGGTTGGGTCCTTTAGGCCTTGTGTCTGAAATGCATGGTGCCTTTAACAATAGGGATTTGTTTGCCTTCTACCACTGAGAGCAACCAAGATCAATAACATTAGCCTCTTTTTTTTGAGAGTGTATTATTATTATTATCATTATTAATCACTCCATTTGAATGACCCTGAGCTACCTTTTAAAAGAGGACTGCTTATGGCTGGTATTGGAGTTTATGTTAGATGGTCTTTCGCTTTTGGAGGGAACATTGTCTACCCAGATGGGAAAATGTCGTTTACACTATTATAAACCCCTGTCAGTCAGAGTCAGATGCATCTGGCCAAGAAGTTGGAGCAGCTAAGGAAGAGCTTCAGCAACCTTGGAATTTAGTAGCAGCAGTAGCAAGGTTAGTCTGCAATCAGGGTAGATAGAACTTAAAATCCTTGATGGGATAGCTCTTTCTTTTTCTTTTCTTTTTTTTTTTTAAGTTAAATAGTTATCCATTGCTTTAAGAACACAGTAAGTCTGGCTTTGTGTTTGCAAGTCTTAGACAGTTTTTGACTTATTTTTATTATTCTGTTTCATGTGTATGAGTATTTGCTCACGTGTATGTTTGTGTACTGAATCCATTCCTGGGGTCCACAGAGGCCAGGAGATGATGTTGGATTCATGGGAACCAGAGATACAGATGGCTGTGAGCTGCCATGTGGGTGCTAGGAATTAAATGAAGGTCCTCTGGAAGAGCAGTCAGTGCTCTTAACCTCAGACTTATCTCTCTAGCCCCTTAATGATTTTTTTTTAATAAAACTGATCGTATTGGTGAAATGTCGAGCTCTTCTCTCCTAGAATCAGTTGGAGTTTTAAAGTTTTAAAAGTCATCGGTAAGATGTTATTTAATTGTTAATTGAAAGAATGTTATTTGTTTGTCATTGGAAAGGTAATGTTTTCTGAAAACAAATTTACATTCCAGAAATTTCCTTAAAATTGATGATAATTAGTAATGACTGACTATACCTGAAATAATAGAATGTGGGTTAATCTCTGTTTTAAAATCACTACACTACCACTTTAATCAAAATGAATTTGGAATACACATATTTATTTAGAGGTTAAGATGGAAACATATTTATTTAGAGGTTAAGATGGAAATTACAAATCTAAATGCTGAAGAGATCTATAATATGCTGTTACTAGAATTAAGATGTAAAACTTATTGTAGAGATAATCTAGCACAACGGAGCACCGTTGAAGGCTTATATTCATGGCGTGAGTTGATTATCTGAGGTCTCACATCTTCATGTAGCTGATACTTCAGCAGTGGCATTATTGTGTGGATTGAATAAGCAAATAGCTATGAAAATTCTTAAGAACCCTTAAATGATACCAGATATTGCTTGGTGTTATGTTCAGAAAGCGTTAGTTTCAGCCTCTATATCCATTTAACCCTGTTAATAAACATCGCTCTCTTCTTCAGCTCTCTGAGATTCCTCCAGGATGAAAAGAAAATGCAGCTTGTCAGTGGCAGGAGAGGTTTGTCTGAGGCAGATCTCCCCGAGGTCATGCCAGACCGTGAACAGAGTGTAAAAATCTGTTAATGACCAGAGCATGGAGAATCTTTAATGAAAACAACTCTGTACAATATCATCATGGTAGATATATGTCTATACACTTGTCCAATCTCATGGACCACAGTATTTCAGGGTGAACTATGGCTAATGTAGTCCACACACTCGTGATATAATGTGCCACATTGATCAGGGATGCTGATACCAGGGATGGAAGCATGCGTACAGAGGACAGGTGTGTGGGAAACCTCTGCCCCTTCTCTTCCAGTGTAAGATGACAATAGCAAAGACGGGGCATTGAATGGAATTGTGTGTTTGTGGTTTGCACATTAGTGTGCACTAGACTGACAGATGACTCCTTTTTTTCTACTAAAACAGCCACTAGAGCAGGTTAAAGGAGACAGTCAGTTATGATAATAAACATAGCCAAAGGAGACAGACATTATGATAATAAACATAGAATAGTTGAAATACTTTCATGCACTATGGAAATGTAAGGTAGTAAAAACACAGGAGTAAATATTTGATGGGCAGATGGAGAGCCCATAGCTTAACACTGCACGTAAAACACTCTAGTAACTGTTACATTAGACATTAAAGCAAAGAGAGAATAAAAACGATCACCATATACCAATATTACACCCAAATATAACTTGTCTAAAAGACGTGTTTTTGTGCTTTAGATGAATTGAAAGTAAGAAGATGGGACTATAAAAATTAAATGTGAGGTGCCGTGCTGTTAGTAGTCGGAGTGGACTTAAAGTCGTGTCAGTCGAGATGAGGGCGGCTCACAAGATCAAAGAGCCTGTTCGCCAGAAGCAGCTGTGAAGATCAAAATGTGGACTACAAGATGAAAGCTTCAAAACAGAGACATCAAAGGCAGTGGGCGCCAATCACCTAACACTGCGCGTACACGCTGGGATAGATAGAGCTGGACACTTCAAAATGGCGCGGAAAGAAATGGTTTTATCACAATAAAAATTAGCAGGATGGGAAAGAAAGTAGAAAAATGGCAAGTGTGATGGTGCATGCCTTTGATCCCAGCGCTGAGAAGGGGAGGCAGGTGGATCTCAAGTCTTCTCTGGGTTAGAAGTTCCTCACGGGGAGATTAAGACCTCAGTGAGACCCTATCCAAGGATGAGGAGGATTGGTGGGAGGAGGAGGAGAAAAGGGGAAGAGGGAGAAAAGAGGAGGAGGAGGATGATGAGGAGGAGGAGGAAAAAGGGGAAGGACTGAGCCAGGAGAAGGAGGATGAGGAGGAGGAGAAAGAGGAAGTTCTGCACAGGGAGATTCAGGCCACAATGAGACCCTATCCAAGGATGAGGAGGAGTGGTGGGAGGAGGAGGAGAAAAGGGGGGGAGGAGGAGAAGGGAGGATGGATTATTGTTGAGGTTGTTAAAGTCAAAAGTAAAGAATGGAACGGAACAATAAAATAAATAGAAGGTACAATAATAGAAAGGCAGTAGATTTGATTCTGTGAGAAGATTAATAAAACTATTGAAGTGGCTATAACTCATTATACTAAGAAAAAGGATAAAAGCTTGTATTATTAATACTAGGAATAAAAGAGGGTATGCCATTCTTTTGGAAATTATAATATTGTTTACATTTTATAAACAGTAACTTTAACAGGCATGTTACTTAACAGTCAGTCACACTTTACCAGACATGTCCACCGAGCTAAACTGAGGAATACAACGTCTTTTACATTTTACATTTCTAAATAAGTGGAAGCATGGCTCTTCACCCGCCGGCCAGAACTTTCACTGACAAGTTCTAGTAAAGACTGAAGGGGGCGTATCTCTCACTCAGGGTCTGAAGTTAGGCTGAGCTGTGTCCCGGCCCGTGTCAGTGAAGAATAAGCCGTGCTGCCTAAAGGCAGACTGACACATAGCAGCATGTGCTCCTGGGTTCTCCGTGACGCTCTCCAGCAAGCAAGCTAAAGCACAGGTACAGGGCTCTCATCAGCCTCTGGCCCTGGCTGTGACAATCCGCTGGAAAGGGCTGGTGGTTGGTTATGGAGTACATGCCTTTCCTGATCGCACACACCTACAGGGTGCTTTACATCTCTGCCGTGGGTCCGATGTCCAGCACTGGAAAAATGTACCTTGTACTTCCTACTGGTTCCCTCGAACCATTCCATTCCATTTCTGCACTGGCCACTGGGTTCATTTATCTTTCTTTCTGAGGCAGGCTCTCGTGTAACTGTGGCTGGCCTCGAGCTATGTGCTGAGAAAGGCTCTGAGTTCAATCCTCCTGCCTCCACCTCTGAAGCTCTGGAGTTACAGATTCATGCCCCCAATGCCTGACTTTATCATGAAAGCAGCATCCACTGTGTCTTTTTTTTTAAAAGTTCCTGTCATTGTGAAATTAAATAATCTTTTTTTGTTCAAAATGTCTGACGTGTAGGCTCTATGAGGCAAGGGGTAATTGTTTTATTACTGCATCCCTATAATCTTCAAAACTTTGCATGGAAGAGTCTCAGAAGGAGACTATTAAAGGGAAATAATTAAACAATGTCTCTGCCTCTGTGTGTCTCTGTGTCTCTGTGTCTGTCTCTCTCTTACACACACACACACACACACACACACACACACATACACAAACACTGTGAGTGAGCAAGAGAAAGTTGTTGTGGAAACTATCCTCTGAATTTAGTATAGAACTTCATTTACTTTGCCATTTAGTTTAAAATTAACATGAACAGAATGCCTCATTGATTTAAGCAGTGTCAATCTGTTTCTGTTAAAACGTGTCCTTTTTTCTGCTATAACCATAAGACTCTAAATAGCATTTTTCAAGCCACTAAATACAGATATGAAATTACTTTTAGGTGTTTTACCTATAAACCAAGCACACTGAATCAATACTTGGCTATGTTTGTTTATTTGGCGGATTTTGTTTTACAAGTTTGCACTGAATCTTTTGTGAGGCAGCACAGAAGTTGCTCATTTGCCGATCATGAATCAGGAGAGAGTAAACTGAAACACTCAAAGTGAGGCACATAGGAATGGCTTCATTTTACCAGCCCTTGCCAACCTTTGTGTCCCGATTAACTAAGGTGATTGCCGCATGTGTAAATGGCCAGTGTTGGTCTTCCTGGTCTTCGATAACAAGGAAGCATTGCCGCTAATGTGCCAAAACCTCGATTTGGCAGTTATATTTAAATGTATTATTTATTTTTCAATACGTGTACATGCACATGCCTGTGTGTAGGAGGCCAGAAGAGGGAGAACCTGCTGATAAAGGCGTGGGAACCAAACGCAGGGAAGAGCAGGAAGCATTCCTAACCATTCAGTCATTTCTCTAGCTCAGTTTTTCTCATTAAATTGCTTATTGTTTTTTCTTTTTGTTTTATATTCTTTATTTACATTTCAAATGATTTCCACTTTCTTGAATTTCCCCTCCCTGAAAGTCCCATAAGCCCTCTTTCCTCCCCCTGTTCCTCATCCCTTCCTGCTTCCCAGTCCTGGTAATCCCCTACACTGCTGCACTGAGCCTTTCCAGGACCAGGGGCCTCTCCTTCCTTCTTCTTGGGCTTTATTTGATATGTGAGTTGTGTCTTGGGTATTCCAAGCTTCTAGGCTAATATCCACTTATCACTGAGTGCATACCATGAGTGTTCTTTTGTGATTGGGTTACCTCACTTAGGATGATATTCTCCAGTTCCATCCATTTGTCTAAGAATTTCAAAAATTTATTGTTTTTAATGGCGGAATAGTACTTCATTGTGTATATATACCACATTTTCTGTATCCATTCCACCATTGAGGGACATCTTGGTTCTTTCCAGCTTCTGGCTATTGTAAATAGGGCTGCGATGAACATAGTGGAGCATGTATCCTAATTACATGTTGGGGAATCCTCTGGGTATATGCCCAGAAGTGGTATAGCAGGGTCCTCTTGTAGTATCATGCCCAGTTTTCTGAGGAACCGCCAGACTGATTTCCAGAGTGGTTGTACCAACTTGCAATCCCACCAGCAGTAGAGGAGTGTTCCTCTTTCTCCACATCCTCACCAGCACCTGTTTTCTCCAGAGTTTTTGATCTTAGCCATTCTGACTGGTGTGAGGTGAAATCTCAGGGTTGTCTTGATTTGCATTTCCCTGATGACTAAGGATGTTGAACATTTTTTTAGGTGCTTCTCTGCCATTCGATATTCCTCAGATGAAAATTCTTTGTTTAGCTCTGTACCCCATTTTTAATGGGATTATTTGGCTCTTTGGAGTCTGCCAGAGAGTTTGGCTCTCTGGAGTTCTTTGTATATCTTGGATATTAGCCCTCTATCAGATGTAGGGTTGGTGAAGAACTTTTCCCAATTTGTTGGTTGCCATTTTGATCTTTTGACAATGTCCTTTGCCTTACAGAAAATCAGTTATTTTTTGAGGTCCCATTTCTCAATTCTTGATCTTAGAGCGTAAGCTATGGGTGTTCTTTTGAGGAAATTTTCCCCTGTGCCCATGTCCTCAAGGGTCTTCCCCAATTTCTTTTCTATTAGTTTCAGTGTGTCTGGTTTTATGTGGAGGTCCTTGATCCACTTGGACTTGAACTTAGTACAAGGAGATAAGAATGGATCAATTTGCATTCTTCTGCATTCTGACCTCCAGTTGAACCAGCACCATTTGTTGAAAAGGCTATTTTTCCCCCACAGGATGGTTGTAGCTCCTTTGTCAAAGATCAAGTGACCATAGGTGTGTGGGTTCATTTCTGGGTCTTCAATCCTATTCCATTGATCTACTTGCCTGTTACTGTACCAATACCATGCAGTTTGTAACACTATTGCTCTGTAGTAATGGTTGAGGTCTGGGATACTGATTCCCCCAGAAGTTCTTTTACTCTTGAGAATAGTTTTAGCTATCCTGGGTTTTTTGTTATTCCAGATGAATTTGAGAACTTCTAACTCTATGAAGAATTGAGTTGGGATTTTGATGGAGATTGCATTGAATCTGTATATTGCTTTTGGCAAGATGGCCATTTTTACTATATTAGTCTTGCCAATCCAAGAGCATGGAAGATTTTTCCATCTTCTGAGGTCTTCTTGGATTTCTTTCTTCAAAGACTTGAAGTTCCTGTCATTCAGATCTCTCACTTGTTTGGTTAGAGTCACACCATTATACTTTATATTGTTTGTGGCTATTGTGAAGGGTGTCATTTCCATAATTTCTTTCTCAGCCTGTTTATCCTTTGAGTATAGGAAGGCTACTGATTTGCTTGAGTTAATTTTATATCCAGCCACTTTGCTGAAGTTGTTTATCAGCTGTAGGAGTTCTCTGAGTTTTTTGGGTCGCTTAAGTATACTATCATATCATCTGCAAATAGTGATAATTTGACTTCTTCCATTCCAATTTGTATCCCTTTGACATCCTTATGTTGTCTAATTGCTCTAGCTAGAACTTCAAGTACTATATTGAATAGATATGGGGAGAGAGGGCAGCCTTGTATAGTCCCTGATTTTAGTGGGATTGCTTCAAGATTCTCTCCATTTAGTTTGATATTAGCTACTGGTTTGCTGTATATTGCTTTTATAAATTGCTTATTGTTAAAATGTGGTTAAATTTAAAAACAAATGATCAACTAACTTTCTGGTATGTATAGTATAGTATGGTATAGTATGGTATGGTATGGTATAGTATAGTATCATATAGTAGGGGACCAAAATCAATGTTACCTTCTTGACAATGTTATTATGCCGGTATTTCCCATTGGCGTATGATGGAGTGTTTTTAGTACACAGATTGTCCGTATAGTTATTGCCTAAGGATGTAAGAAGTAGATGAAAGCCCACAGCCACAGGAACTCTGGATGACCAGGGCTTCAGGAACAGTATTCCTGGGTGTGAGGGACTGGGAGTTATTCTATTCTGTTTTCCTTGGCATCCTTAGCTAGAAGGTTTATTTTCAGATCTATGCAGCATGGCCCCATCTCTCATTAGATTTGTGTGTTATGCTTGGGGATGAGCCTAGTTCTCAGTCTTAAACATTCAGAAGACTTTTGTCAGATAAACAGCTGAATATTGATTCAGAGAGAATGTTAGAAATCCTGGCATAGCATTCTAAGCTAATATAAATCTTCATTCAGTAGCTTTCAAAGAATCTACTGACTCTGAGAGCAGACTCTTGTTTATTTTTGATGAAAGGGAAAAGTATTTACTTACTTTTATCTGTGAATTCTTGCCAGCTGGAAAGCATACAGGCTCAAGGGTAGTGTGTGAACTGCAGTGCCATGAAAGCCACAAAACTACGGCACATTTGAGAATAAAACATAGATTGCATCTCAGTATTTATAATAGTCTTGGAATTTATTTGAGCCATTCCGAGTAATCTAATGTGGTCTTGATTTGTTAATTAGAAACAAATGGGTATAGAAACAGGTTGGAAATGAAAGAATTATAACTACAAATCTAGTTTTGTTACTTGTTTTTTTTTTTTCTGAGTTTTATATAAACAGTACTGGCTATTATTAGACACTCTGCCTTAATTCTCCCTTAAGTCTTGACTATACTCAAGGCACACTTTCAAAGACTGTCACCACAGATCATCTTAGAATTGCCAAAAACATCAAGATTTTCTGTGGCTATGAAAAATAAACAGTAGAGATTTAGTGTTTGGGACTTTTAGAGAGTACTTTTTTTTTTTTTTTTGAGACAGGGTTTCTCTGTATAGCCCTGGCTGTCCTGGAACTCACCCTGTAGACCAGGCTGGCCTCAAACTCAGAAATCTGCCTGCCTCTGTCTCCCAAGTACTAGGATTACAGGTGTGTGCCACCACGCCCAGCTTAGAGAGTATTTCTTGAGCACACATGTCTTAGTCAGGGTTCCTATTCCTGCACAACATGACCAAGAAGCAAGTCCGGGAAGAAAGAGTTTATTTAGCTTACACTTCCACATTGCTGTTCATCATCAAAGGAAGTCAGGACTGGGACTCACACAGGGCAGGAACTTGGAGGCAGGAGCTGATGCAGAGGCCATGGAGGCTTCTTCCCCTCCTTACTGGCTTGCTTCCCCTCGCTTACTCAGCTTTCTTTCTTATAGAACCCAAGACTACCAGCCCAGGGATGACCCCACCCACAAGGGGCCCTCCCCCATTGATCACTAATTGAGAAAATGCCCCACAGCTGGATCTCATGGAGGCTCTTCCTCAAGGGCGGCTCCTTTCTCTGTGATAACTCTAGCTGTGTCAAGTTGACTCACAAGACCAGCCAGTAAGGAATTATGGGAACTGGGGCTGGAGCTGCAGCAGTAGGAGCTCGAGTCTGGCAAAATGCAATTGCTGATGAGAAAGAAAGAGGCTTAGACCAGAATCTGAGGCTAGGCCAGTCCTCTGTTTCTACCAGCACTGTCTCACAAAAGCTCCACAGATATGTCCCCTACTTCCGCCACCAACGCCACCCACTGGGGACTAAGATTTCAAACCCCTGGACTTAATCTTCAAGCTGTCACATTCTGCCTTTGGCTTATTTAGGCCCATGTCTGTCACAAAACGTGCAAATGCATTCGGTCCAACTTTAAAAGTCCCCTATAGTCTTAGAGTCTCAGTATTGTTCAAAAGATAACATGGTTTATGTGGTTTAAGAGTCTAGAAAATCTGGCTTGGTGTCCCTCGTTTTAAAACAAACAAAAACAACCAACCAAACAAAAAGACAGTTGCATATTTCCAACATACAATGATATGTATAAAACTGAGCATTCTAACAAGGGAGAAAGGGAAGGGTTGGGACCCAGGAATGACAAACCCTGCAGGGTGAGTTTCTAGACACTCGTTTAGCACCATGTTGGTATCTGGGGCTTGAGGTAGACTTCCTGGTTTCCAGTTGCCTTCAGTAACTTCACCTCTGGGGCCTAGGGCCTGGGGCCCCTGTGACCACTCTCTTGAGCTGTCTAGACTCTGTGCCTGTAGCTTTAATCTATGAATATCTCTTGTTTCAGTATCTCCAATTGCCCGGGGCTTTACTGCAGTGTAGACTCCACCTTCTCGGCTTCATTCAGTGGCCTCTCAGAGTTTCCTTGTATGCAGTCTAGCTTGCCACACATTGCCTGACCTTGGGGGCTTGTGGGAAACTCGCTGCAAGCCATCTTGTACAACCAAATCAATACTATGCAGACAACTGCAGATTCTACTACCAACTTCAGATAGAGTCTGGTTCCCTTCTACCAAAGCCATAGTGGCTACTGGTCTCCTACCTGACTAAACCTAAGGAAATATATCCTTGGATGCTGAATCAGTATGTCCTGGAAGCTTTTGTCCAAATGAATTTCAATTTTCTATGTTCAAGCATTCCTGGGATGCACTCTTGCCTCCATGGTACACTTCTTATTGCCCCAGTAAAGAGAAGTATAGTTTTGACAAGATTAGTTTGGGGAACACATGGGGTTTTCGCTTGAGCTGAACCTTCCGGCTTTCAAGGTCAGAAGGGTAATGGGCCAAGTGGCTACGGCATTTGTATGCATTTGTTTCAAGTGAACTGTGATCCCTTCCCTTAGTAAAAGGGAGGAGTCCTTCTAAAGCTATGAAAATATCTACATGCAAATTGATTTAAATGTATGTTACAATGAAGTTCTTTAGCTATGATGGTTTTCCGTATCAGTTTGACTTAGAGTTAAAACTGCATAGAACTGTGGAGTTCCATTCTTTCCACATCATCGGAGGAGATGAGAGAGAAGAGAGGAAGAGGAGAAGAGAGCTAGATTCTGAATGCAGAATGTAACTCTGTGTCCAGCTGGGTTCAGGCTGGGGGAGAATTTTGTCAGGCTCAGGTTGCAATATAAAACATAGATAAGATAAACCATTTTTGATCTATCATGCCTGTCACGTGTAATATCCTTTTGCTCCCAGTGACATTTTTAAAAATATCTATTGCTATTTCCTATGTAAAAGAAAGAGAAATAATTCTAGTGGCTGAAGCAGGAGATTGGTGCCTGCTTAGGCTATGGAGAGAGACCCTGTCTCAAATAAACAAAGATTCTTTTAACCAGTGGCTGTGTTTCCTGTGCTATGGTAGAGTCGGGAGAGTCTAGCTTAATCAAGGCAGGCATTGCAAGAATAACGTGATATTGTTTCTCACCAGCTGTTTTGCTCCTGCTGGCTAGCCATTATCCAGCTCGATGGGTGAGACTGTGCTACACACTCTGCTGAGGGAAATTCAGAGCTGTGGCCACTCTCTACTTTCTGCTTTTATTGTATGGCTTTAGGTGCATAAATCCGATGTTCACTAAAAGAACTTCAGAATTTTTTTAACCATGAAGCGAAGGTAAATTAATGCAACTTTGAATAAATTCAGCATAGTCAATTACTAGATAACTGCTGAATATTTATCATAGGTTGGCTCGTAGTAAATATGTATAGTGGTGGGATGTCCTTTGTATCTTTTACTCCGTCCTAAGTATGGGTCTCCTTTGTGTTTCTTAATCGATAAAGTGAGATTGATAATGCTATCCACGTCCTAGTGTTGTTGTGAAGATGGTAGGTGTCCTGTACCTTGGGTTTTTTTTTTTTTTTTGAACAGTGTTTGGCACATAGCTGGTGTCCTCTGTTAACAGCTGTTCTAAGTGTTCTGTGAACCAGCTGAGCATGTACACTCAATTAGATTTCCATGTATTTGGGAACAACAAAGACTAGGTTACATGCTAATTAACCCACAGCCTAGTTGGCAGAAGCGGGTGCTTGCTGCAGACTGCAGAACTCCTGTGCCTTAAACTGTCTCCTGTCAGAAGATTCTGAAGGTGCACAGGTTGAAGCAGTGTGAACCCTTTAAGGTTTGCTCTGTGGAGAGTCTGTAATATAATAGTGGCTGTAGCATATCTAATCAGCTGAATACACTGTCAGGCATCCAGGGGCTCAGCGGTAAAGGGTTTAGGATTCTCAGCAAATCAGTTTTGGGGCACTGAGAAGTAAACTTAGCCTGAGCAATACGGAGATGTTGTCCGTGGCTGACAACATCTGAAAGGATTGCAACCCCTGGAGAGTGGTTTATCCTTCAGTTTCTGGAGGACAGGTTGTAGGGACAGGTGAACTGCTAGCTGTGACCTTCTTCATGTCAAGGTTGGTGTACTTTAGAACATGTCTTGCCATAGTGCTAAGGATGCTTTGAAGAGTTTCAGAACTTACCAGTTCTCCCATTTTTCTTCTAGAGCCGGCTTGTTTTCCCTTCTCAACCTGTTGCTTCTTTGTACCTTCAAAAGACAAATGGCTTTTCCTTGAAATTTTGAATGTTTGTTGTTCGTTTTTACCACGGGGAGTTTTAAATGTTTAGATCTGTGGTTCTTAGCCTCAACTGTGCATTAGCACCACCCGGAGAGCTCTTAATGAAATAGAATTCTTTGGGCTCAGAGCCCAGACCAATTAATCACAACCCCTAGGGAAGGTGGGGCTTAGACACTGGTGTATTTAAACCACCCTCTGGGAGAGGCCCACATGAATACAGGATTCAGAGCCCTTTCCTTAGCTTATAATAATGGGTGTCCTGGTCACTAGGGCCTCCCACCTTAGTGTATCACAGGACTGCTTTGTCATTCATCTGGTTCCTGAATTTCTCTGGATCTGGAAGACTGACATCGTCTGAAGAGTTTAGCTAAGCTTGTAAGGTTTTGCTTCTTTATCTTAGGCTGAGTTTCTTACCACCATAACAGCAATTCTTCCCACTTTACCAGTATACAGATCTTCAAAATGGAGAATTTTCCCCCAAAGAATGATACTGGAGAGTTCTACCTGCTGGAGACTGGGAGGGGGGAGCGGGGTGGGGGGATATACAGATATAGCAGATCTGTATGGAATTGCTCACAAGGCCAGACATCCCAAGGAGGTGAAATAGAGGCTGAGCCTCCTCTCTGCTGTATTTACTAGGACCTGCTCATCACATCTTGCCACAGCCGTGCTAGGGAATAGATACTGCATAGATAAGTAACTTATGTATAGATAACCTGAGCAGTGGGTCTTGTGGTCAGTGTACCTGGACCTGAACTATTAACCAGTCCTCAGTTGTGGTTGAGACAGTAAACTTAAAAGGAGAAATGGTTTTGGAGGGCTCAGCTCACCATTACCTGACCTTTTGCTTTTTGGGGGTGGAACGGGACAGAAAGTGAGAGTGGGAACCTCCTCGTAGTGCCACATGGCAGAGACAGAGGCTGAACTCATAGCAGCAGAGAAGCACACAGACAGGAGGCAGCCCTTTTGCGGACATGTCTCTAGGACTTGCGTGTTGCAGGCAATAAGGTCCTCCAGCCTCCAGAACTTCCTTGCCTATTGAAGGTTTCATCACCAGCCACTAGTTCAAGCAACTGCTGAGCAAGGCTTAGATGCATGGCTGGGGGGGGGGGGGGACAGGGGAAAACCACAGTATGAAGTAGCATCCAATCTGTTCTTGCTAGTTATACACCCAGCAGCTACTCACCCATCCTATGCAGTGGGTTTGTACAAAGCTATGCATTTTCTTCTGGCAAAATGTATTTTATCAGTGGCGATAAAGTAGACTAATACTCGCTTTATGTAGCAGTGGGAGATGAGGAACTGGGGGCAGCCACTAGAAAATCCCAGAGAGAGGCTCCCAGGACCCAACGGAAATGGCTTTAGCTGAAATGTGCATTGAAGGGGAGATGGAACCTGTAGAGACCACATCCAGTAGTTAGGTACAGCCCCAAGGTGAGGGATGAGGCCACCCACCCATGTCAAAATTTTTAACCAGAGATGTTCCTATCCAAAGGAAAGATAAGGACAAAATTATGGAGCAGAGACTGAAGGAAAGGCCCTCCAGAGACTGTCCCACCTAGGACTCCATCCCATCTTCAGGCACCAAACACTGACACTATTGCTATTGCCAAGAAGTGCTTACAGACCAGACAGGAGCCTGGTGTGGCTGTTTTCTGAGTGGTTCTACTAGCACCTGGGCAATAAAGATGCAGATACTCACAGCCAACCATCAGACTGAGCCTGGGGACCCCAGTGGAAGAGTTGGGGGGGGGGAATGAAGGAGCTGAATGGGATTGTGTTCCCATAAAAAGAACAATATCCACTAACTGGACCACCGAGAGCTCCCAGAGATTAACCACCAACCAGTGAGTACACATGGAGGGAGCCATGGCTTCAGATACATATGTAGCAGAGGATGGCCTTATCTGACATCAGTGGGGGAGGGGAGGCTTGGTCCTATGGAGGTTTGATGCCCCAGCTTAGGGGGATGCTACAGCAGTGAGGCAGGAGTGGATGAGTGGGTGGAGGAGCGCCCTTATAGGGGCAAGGGGCATGGGGGGGGAGGGCAGATGGGCTGGGGGCATTGTGGAGGGGTAACTGGGAAGGTGGATATCACTTGAAATGTAAATGAATAAAATGATTAATAAAATAAGAGAGTAAGTGTCCAGTATGGGTGCATATGGTATTTTTAGTTTTCTGGACAAGTCTTTACAAAGAAGACTGCCTGAGGGTTCAGATCTTTCTCCTACTGCTGCGCAGGCTTAGGAGTTTTAGACCTAGGGTCTTAAAATGTTGTGTTGCAAAGGGTCTAACGCATCTGGCTTCCAGAGCCCCCATGGGCATCGGTTCCTGTTAAGTTGCACTTCCCCTTCTGCTCTCTTTCTTCTCTTCTGTTTCTTTTAATTTCATAAAAATAATATGTTCTGGGTTTAATTGCAAGTAGCAAAGTACTAAGAAATATATATACATTTTGGGGTCTGAAAATTATATGGTTTCTATATTTGTGCAGCTCTTTAATCATTCCAGGAAGACAGAAAATGAAACATTCAAATTTTCATCTATAGGGTGAATCGTATTTCATTCCTAATCCATTACATTAAATACATGATATAAGGTATATGCCGGAAATACTGCTACGTGAGTCTAAACATAGTTCCTCTCTATGTGATGACACAGAAGGGTTCAGAGCGTGGCTCCTGTCCTTTAGGGTCATAAAATATTTACTAGATGCCAGCTATGTGCAAGATGCTTCACCAGGTGCTCTGCTAGTGAGTGGGAGTGGAAACTAAGGTACAATGACAGACACTGAGGTTAAGAAGCACGCTCAAATTGTGAAGGAACAATCTGTCCTCTGTGAGCTGTACCGAGGGATTAAATGGTCTAACCGTACAACACAAGCACTCAGCATAAGATGGCTGAGACCACTGAGGAAGTCTTGGTCATCAGTTCTATCTCTCATTCATAAATACTTTGTTCACTCTCCGAATCTCACTTTTACTGATTCTTCCTGTAGGTTTACTGTGCAGTTTTATAGTTAGTGGTGTTTTAATGCCCAAATCATAATTACATTTTTCCTCTTTTGTTTTTAGGTTTAAAACACAGTTGCTTAGAAGTTGCATAAGTAACTGCTTTATGTCATGAGATCTATTTCTGGGAGCCTTTACATTGCTTTATTCTAGATTTAGCATAACTTAAAAGATAGACTAGCTTTACAAAGCATACCAGATTAGGGCAGTCACATGTTTACAATGATTTGTTTCTGCCTCAGTCTTCTTTGCTATGAGCCCTGTTGCTTAATCCTTCTTTCATGGCAAAATGAAATAGGAAATTACTTTTAAAAATCTAATCATTCAAAGAACTGAAATAGCTATTAATAAATAACTTGTTGCAAAGCATGATGGCATATCTCTGTAATCCTGACTCTTGGGAAAGAGATGGTGAAGGACTATATATTGTAGGTCAACATGAGCTACTTATAGCGAGCCTATATTTCAGACAAGAAAGCAAAAACAAAAATCTGCTAACAAAACATAAAAGAAGTAATTGCAGGCACTTAGTATCATGAGGAGTATATCTTGTATCAGATAATTCTCTTAGTCCCAGGTTAGTCTCTGTTTCTGTGAGAACAACATAGCTGAGTTATTCTTCTCTTCAGGAGGAAAGGGTTATTTTGGCTAAAGGTTTTTGAGTCAAGGCAGGGAGGACATCATGATAGCAGTTGAGTGTAAAGGAAATCAGTCACCTCATATGTGCTAGGAAGCCAAAGGCGAGAGGAAAGGTCTGGGGTACAGTGTCACCTTTCAGAGAATGCCCAGTCACCAAACTTCCTCCCCATAGCAACCACTTCTTAGAGGTTAACCTCTCCTGTTAGCAACATAAGCTGACATAAACCTTTAGCATATGTGCTTTTAGGAGACACTTACCAAGACCATAGAAGCCTCACATTCGCCTGCGCTGGAAGATATGCATGGAATTTGTTTCAATAGGAGACATCACAGTGGTATTGCACACCACAGTTCTGTCGAGTGTATTAATGTCAGACATATTAAATATGGAGAGCTTTGCATGATTTGTTCAGAATGTGGAAATATCATGGGATTTGCCTGTCATTGTGAAATTATAATTCGTATGAAAGAAATAAGTATTTTAGATCTTTCTCATTTTCAGTTTCAGTACAGGATAAAGATAACTTTTCTAGGGAATAAAATCTGATTAATTAGCAATCAGATAGGGCTGTGATCCACAAAGCATCAAAGCCTGTAGTGGGTATACACTCAATGCTGTTGGCTCTGTGGTGAGTGTGTCGTCAGTCAGTGTGTAGTCAGTGATTTTAGACCCTGGGAAATATGTGTGTGCTCACGGCTGTCAGACTCTGTGATGAGTATGTATGTACTCAGTGTCCTTGGGCTCTGCTGTGTGTGTGTACTCGCTGTTGTTCGACACGTGAGCATGCATTCAGTCCTGTACATGCTGGGGACTGTATACCCTTTTTATACTCTGGTGAATGTATGTGCCTAGTATGGTTAGATTCTGACGAGTGTGCACTCATTGCTTTGGGGAGTACACACAGTGTTTTAGACTGTCGGTGAATGACTGTGCGTGCAGTGCTCATAGACTGTGGTGTGTACACAGTGTTGTTAGCATCTGAGGAGTGCACACTCGGTGTTTTCAGACAATAGTGAGTGTGTACTCAGCTATATCAGACCCCAAGGAGTATACACTAAGTGATTTTGGACATCGTTGTAAGTGAGAATTCACTAGTACTATTAGGATCCATGATGAGTGTGAATTCGGTGCTGTTAGACTCTGTTGTAAGTGTGGCCTCAGTGCTGCCAGACTCCGGGGAGTGCTCACTCAGTGTTTATATATTCTTGTGAGTCAGAGTGAACTTAGTTATTTGAGATTCTATGGTGGGTTTGGACCCCGTGCTGTCGGACACTGTTGTGAGTATTCCGTGCTGGTAAGAGTCTGGGCAGTGTGCACACTTGGTGTTTCCATACTCTCGTGGATTGTGTGTGCACTTGGCTCTGTTACACTCTGGGACGTGCATGCTCAAGCTCAATCTGTTCAGATCCTGTGGTCCGTGAGTGTGCACTCGGTGCTGTTAGATTCCACCATGGATATAAACTCAGTGCTCTGAGAACAGTCTCACAGCATCATTGTATTTCCAATTGCAGGTACATGCTGGGACTCGCGGCCATTCCAGCTGTTATACAGTTTCTTGGATTCCTCTTTTTGCCCGAAAGCCCTCGGTGGCTCATACAGAAAGGACAGACTCAGAAGGCCCGGCGAATCTTGTCCCAGATGCGTGGCAACCAGACCATTGATGAGGAGTATGACAGCATCAGGAACAGCATCGAAGAGGAGGAAAAGGAAGCCACCGCAGGTACGGGCACTTGCCACTGTGCTGGTCGGAGAATGACGCGGTGGCTGTATTCAGAAATTAAATCATTGTAGTATTATTGAACAGAGCCTTATGAGGCAACCAAACAAAAATAAAGATACTTAACTTTACTATAATGGGCGATTGAGGTACATTTTCCAACAATAACGGTTATCACTCTCAATTCATTCAGTTTCCAAATTTGCATTTTAAAATGTCTCAATTTTGATTTCATCCTGTACTAACTGGTGGTTCGAATGGGGACCAGTGCTATTTTTTCAACCCCATGAAGGTATTGGTTTTTGTCAAAACACAAGTGTTGGCTGTCTTCAGCCCTGTTTGCAGCCGGTTTCAGGAGAGCTGAAGGTTATTCTTTTTGCTTCAGCACTGGCAGCGGAGCGAGTGTGCTGTGACTTATCATTGCATGTGTGTGAAGCACAGTTATCTACTACTACAACCCTCTTGCTTAGACCAGAGACCTGACTACTGATGCATTTGTTTTTGAATATATTGCAAGCATCTATTGCATGTCTGGCAATGCTGGAGTCTCTAAAGAAATACCTTGGTGCAAAGCAAGGAGGCTTTGCCTCCACAAAATTATGTCCTTTAGCTGTGTTCATTTTAAAAAGCACTATTTTTAAAATATCTATTTAAATTGCAAATACTTTCCTTTTTTCTCCAGTCTGAATTTTTCCTGATGGTGCCTTAAAGGAAATATCTGTTTCTTTGGTAATGATCAGTCCTCTTGAAACCTACGTTCTAATTATGTGTGATTGGAGTGGAAAACTCATGGTCTTAAGCTACTGCATAAAATGCTGTGTAGAATTTATGTCTTGATTAACTAAGAGAGACTTGCCTGCAGAGAAGTGTGTTACATTTTTACTATAAACTGTTAAGCACAAATCTGTTTTTAAATTTTTGGTCCTGTTTTGTTTTTATGTTTCTGTTTTAATACATGACTTCACACAGCTCACAATGGCCTAGAACTCACTGTGAAACCTAGGATGGTCTTGAACTTACCTTTATACTGGCATTGGACTCTTGATCTTCCTGCATATACCTCTTGGGTAGTGGGAACGCAGGTGTGTGCCCCTCTGCCTAACTTGTGCACAGCGTCATTTTGATTGCCTACACATTTATTTCCTTCAGCCATGCAGTTGCTGACAATGGAAGTAATAGGTCTTCATGACTTCCGAGAATTTCCAACCAATTAGACTCTGTAGAAGCTGGAGCCTCCTGTGATTTGAGTTATTTATGTGCGCTTTCGGTTTGATCACCGATTTTTAGGAGCCAAAGAGGACATCATCTGGGGGAGGGAATAGATAAATTTTCTATTTCCCTTGTTGCTTTATATGTATATTTGGTCAGAATTTTTTTTTAATACTGTAATATACTTGAGGCTTATTTCATGTTTGAATCTTCCGAAGTTTGGAAATAGGTGACATACATCCTCTTGCTTAGTTTAAAAGTTTAGCCCATATTTTTTTTAAGTTCAGGCCTAAGAGCATTATAGAATAAGTGCACTGTGGTAGGTTTGGCAGTACTGGGCCTTGCTTCTGTGATTAAGTAGTAGGCGGGCTGGATGTGGTGGGGAAGTATCTAGCTCCATACTTCTAGGAAAGTTAAGACAAGAAGATTGTTGAACCCAGGAGTTCAAGAACGTTTTGGGTAGCATGGAGACTCACCTCAAGAAAACAGAGAAACATAATCAGCACAAAGAGACAGAATGTCTGTCCCCATCTTTGTGCACCTCAGAGGACATACATCTCTTGGCTATAGATAATGTGTGTGTTCTGTACTAGCTACTGATCAAGGAAAAAAGAACTTGAGCAGGACAAACCCGTCTCCACACAAAAGCAGTCATACTGTAATATCTAGGCACAAGTCAATGTTGTCACTGTGCTTGGGAAATGATGATCAGGGCAGTGACTTTGCAAACCTTGGGCTTGCCCCCTGTCTCTTCACATTCGAGGATAAAAGACTGGATGCACAGAAGAGATACCAGCTAACTTGAGAGTAATAAAACTGTCCTGGCACGGAGATGACTCGCCAGTGTGTCAGGACAAGGTCCATTCATCTGTCCATGGAACCTGGGGGTAGTGTGAACTGTGGCTTCAAGCTAGGAAGCCATGGGTCATAGAGTACAGACTGCTGGAAGATGGACCTTGAGCAATGCCCCAAACAAATCAGATGTTCCTGGATAGGAAGACGATGAGAGATCTTACGTTTTGTAAAGAGGAATGTTCTGTTGGCCATGGAAGCTTAGTCTACACAGCACCTGGCAGCTCAATTATATTTAAGTTTAATCCCGCATCACTTTTTCTGGTCACTTGGATTAAACTTAACCTTTAGGCTGAGCTGATAGCACAATGAAAGAGTGTGTACCTAGCACACAGAAGATGTTGGCTTGTATCTCCAATATTCAGCCCCTCAAGAAAAAAAAGGACTTCTCTAAATCAAAAGTGTAACTTCTTTGAGAAAAGCGTGCAAAGGTACTTGGCACACCCACTCATTTTGTGGTATGTGGTGGGACGAGAACAGAAAGCATTTCCTCTGGTTAAAACACAGTGATACAGAAATGGCTGCAGCACATTTGGACTTCCAAGCCACTGTGGAATAGGACTGGATTATAGTAGTCTCCTCTCTACTCCACGTGATGAAACAGGTCCTTCCCTGGGTTCACTGTCTGTCTGCAAAGGAAATCTCTTGTGTATGGTATGCATGCACCACCTGTCAATCAAAGCTGACTGACCTATAGCTGAGGAAGGAAATAGAAGGCGGGACATCTGATAGGAGAAAGGATTCTGGGATCGAACCAGGAGCAGGAAGATTGGGTCCCTAGGAAGAGTAAGGAGGACATGCATTATGGTACCCGAGCAGAGGTAACCTGCCATGTGGCAGAACTTAGATCAGAGTAAATGGGAAATTAATTCATGAGATTGTTGGGGAATAGCCAAGGGAATTCTTTCTGTATATTCGAAAAATGCTGTGAAGCCAATGTTCATTCAAAAGGTTCTACTAAATGACTGAGGAGGTGCAGGTGTGGCAGTAGACAAAAATGGACAAAATTGTTGTCTGTTTCTCTTGTTGAGTCAAATGATAAATAAAAGGAGAACTGCTGGTAACTACAAATTATGTAACTGTTTTAGGGAAGTAAGCGCTATACTAAAATAGTAAGAGAGGCACTGTAAGGACATTAGGTCCATGGTTGAGGTTGGGACAAACCTCCGAAGGTGTGCATTTGGAGAAGAGAGGGCTCTGAGCATCTGCACCATTAAATGAACCAGATTAATGCTAGTCCTAAAGTAGAGCCGAGTCTTCAGACTCTCAGGGAAGAGTCTGATTGTGCCTCCATCCCAGATTGCTTTGCATCAACTCTGGCTTAGAAGAGACATGATAATGCTTTTAGAGTCCAAAGCAAATCTGAGTACAAATCAATTGTCAGGAGTTTCCTCATCATTTTTGCTGCATATCTCTTAGGCTTTGTTTTCCTAGTTTATTTCATTGCACAGATGTGTACCAAGTCATGAGTTAAATACACAATTGATATAGGACACAATACGACCTTCAGAGAAACCAGATCAGTTGTTTCAAATAGTGATCGGCAGACTTTGCTTCAAAGTTACAGAGGTAGGCGTGTAAGGCCTAAGTATTGCATTGAAAGGGGCAGCTATGCTAAGTTCAATTTTTATTTCAGTTTTTGTCTACTTGACTTTAGAAGTTAACAGAAGTTTTCACTCTACTCTGCAATATAACTTTATTTTTATTTTTTATTCGATATATATTTTATTTACATTTCAAATGATTTCCCCTTTTCTAGCCCCCCACTCCCCGAAAGTCCTATAAGCCCCCTTCTCTCCCCCTGTCCTCCCACCCACCCCTTCCCACTTCCCCATTCTGGTTTTGCCCTATACTTCTTCACTGAGTCTTTCCAGAACAAGGGGCAACTCCTCCTTTCTTCTTGTACCTCATTTGATATATGGATTATGTTTGGGGTATTCCAGTTTTCTAGATTAATATCCACTTATTAGTGAGTGCATACCATGAGTCACCTTTTGAGTCTGGGTTACCTCACTTAGTATGATGTTTTCTAGCTCCATCCATTTGCCTAAGAATTTCATGAATTCATTGTTTCTAATGGCTGAATAGTACTCCATTGTGTAGATATACCACATTTTTTGTATCCACTCTTCTGTTGAGGGATACCTGGGTTCTTTCCAGCATCTGGCAATTATAAATAGGGCTGCTAAGAACATAGTAGAGCATGTATCCTTATTACATGGTGGGGAATCCTCTGGGTATATGCCCAGGAGGTCAAAGGGATACAAATTGGAAAGGAAGAAGTCAAACTATCATTATTTGCAGATGACATGATAGTCTACCTAAGTGACCCAAAAAACTCCACTAGAGAACTCCTACAGCTGATAAACAACTTCAGCAAAGTGGCAGGTTATAAAATCAACACAAGCAAATCAGTGGCCTTCCTATACTCAAAGGATAAGCAGGCTGAGAAAGAAATTAGGGAAATGACCCCCTTCACAATAGCCACAAACAGTATAAAATATCTTGGGGTGACTCTTACCAAACATGTGAAAGATCTTTATGACAAGAACTTCAAGATTCTGAAGAAGGAAATGGAAGAAGACCTCAAAAAATGGGAAAACCTCCCATGCTCATGGATCGGCAGAATCAATATAGTTTAAATGGCCATTTTGCCAAAAGCAATATACAGATTCAATGCAATACCGATCAAAATCCCAACTCAATTCTTCACAGAGTTAGAAAGAGCAATTAACAAATTCATCTGGAATAACAAAAAACCCAGGATAGCTAAAACTATTCTCAGCAACAAAAGAAATTCTGGGGGAATCAGTATCCCTGACCTCAAGTAATACTACAGAGCAATAGTGTTAAAAAAAACTGCATGGTATTGGTACAGTGACAGGCAGGAGGATCAATGGAACAGGATTGAAGATCCAGAAATGAACCCACACACCTATGGCCACTTGATCCTCGACAAAGGGGCTGAAAACATCCAATGGAAAAAAGATAGCCTTTTCAACAAATGGTGCTGGTTCAACTGGAGGTCAGCATGCAGAAGAATGGGAATTGATCCATCCTTGTCTCCTTGTACTAAGCTCAAATCCAAATGGATCAAGGACCTCAACATAAAGCCAGACACTCTGAAGCTAATAGAAAAGAAACTGGGGAAGACCCTTGAGGACATTGGTACAGGGAGAAAATTTCTGAACAGAACACCAATAGCGTATGCTCTAAGAGCAAGAATTGACAAATGGGACCTCATAAAATTACAAAGTTTCTGTAAGGCAAAGGACACCATCAAAAGGACAAATTGGCAACCAACAAATTGGGAAAAGATCTTCACCAATCCTACATCAGATAGAGGGCTAATATCCAATATATATAAAGAACTCAAGAAGTTAGACTCCAGAAAACCAAACAACCCTATTAAAAAATGGGGTACAGAGTTAAACAAAGAATTCTCACCTGAAGAACTTCGGATGGCGGAGAAGCATCTTAAAAAATGCTCAACTTCATTAGTCATTAGGGAAATGCAAATCAAAACAACCCTGAGATTTCACCTTACACCAGTTAGAATGGCTAAGATTAAAAATTCAGGAGACAGCAGGTGTTGGAGAGGGTGTGGAGAAAAAGGAACACTCCTCCACTGCTGGTGGGGTTGCAAATTGGTACAACCACTCTGGAAATCAGTCTGGCGGTTCCTCCAAAAACTGGGCACCTCACTTCCAGCAATATAACTTTTTATGTGATGGTTCAAATTAGTGTTTTCTGAACACTAATCGTACCTTTTAATGAGCTTCGTGTGCTTCCAGACCTGTCTGTACATCCTGGGCATGACTTGAAAAGTCACCATTTTTTATTTGGGCAAATGTGACCTAATCACTAGCCATGAGTCTGGTGTAGGGAGCTTTAGTTTACAAAATAATACCTTTCTCTCATAACAAGGAAAACACAAGCAGCCAACAAGAGATGGGATTCCTTGGAATACAATCTTTTTAAAAACCACATTCATTTATGTATGGATTTATTTAGTGTGTGCATCCAAGTGAGTATGTGTATGCCAGTGTGTGTGTGTGTGTGTGTGTGTGTGTGTGTGTGTTATAGAAAGAGAGAGAGGAGATAAAGAGGGCGGGGTGAGACAAGTAGAAATCTGTTTTCCTTTTCTACTGTGTTTGTCCCAGTGATCAAGTGCCCAAGTGGCCAGGCCCAGTGGCCAGTGAAGTGCTTTCACCTGCTCAATCATCTTGGCAACCTGGAAGGCAGTTTGTGGAAGTCTCTTGAGTGTTAACCTTGTCTGATGGGCTCAGGTGCCTTTCGAAATTGCATCTCCCTGTCTTTCCCCATAGAATAAAACATGTATCCCTGGGACGTGGAGAGAGGAACACAGAGGTGCCCATTGCCATTTTGCGACCACTGCTGCCTCTGCGCTTTTCTGCAGGAGCCGCCGGTGCTCAGAGGATCTCACAGGAAAGCCTGTCTCTCCACTGACTTGCCCAGAGACTGAGATAGTAGGTACCAAGGTGTGATCAGAGGTAGAATCAGGAACGTGTGTTAGGAAAGGTTTCCTTTTCTCCAGGAACGCAGACCTTATGATGGGCATGTAGGAAGCCAGGAACGGTTGTGATTGTGGAGCAAAGTGGTCATCAGAACAGCTTCAGTGCTGGAGAGGGAGGAGAGAGGCAGGACAGAGACCGTCACACACCGGATGATGCTCACTGGAGTCACTCGTGACACAGGTTCAAACTTCAGTATGTAAAATAAGGCCCCCATAGTAAAAGAAATATGTAAACTTTCTTTTACAACAAAGATTTTCTACTCTTCTAGATCCCAGATACTTTCAAAATAAACATATAAAAGAATACAAGCCAGAAAATTAGCCTTCTATTTTGAACCACTAAAATATTAATGTAAGTGTGATTGTTGTGTCCAGCTTGATATGTTTATGTCATATATTTAATAAGTATGTCTTTACATTTGTTTTTGTTTGTTTGTTTGTTTGTTTGCTGGAGAACTAACTCAAAGCCTCACACATGGTTGCTAAATGCTATACCACCAAGTCAAAACCTTAATATCAGTGTACGTGGGAAGGAGCCCTTCTGGGGCACTCTTCCAGGCTGAAATATCATGCAGGCTTCCCTAGTCCCTTTTACAGGCAATCAGGTGATGTTGTGTCCAGCTTACCCCCAAAACATTCAGGCCAGCAAGATTTTGACTTTATCAGTTTGTAAACTCAGTGATATGGTCTAACATGTGTTTTGCTTTCTGGTGGGGGGAGTTTAGTTTCTGGCCTAGAAAGTAAGAGTCTGGAGCTAAGGGATATTTATCCAGCATCTCCCCATAAGTTTGTTTCAACTTCTCTCTAGCTCTTTGAGATCATGATTATTGTGTCAGGAACAGATGGCTGCCCCAAATGTTTTTTTTTTCCTCTAGTAATTTTGCAGTTAGGTCATACATCTTCCTGTAAGTCATTTTCTTTTTCAGTGAATTGATGTTGTGCATGGCCATTTTTGCAAATTGTATCTTGCAGAGAGGTATTCTCAGGGAGGGTCAATATCATTGTAGCTTGATAGAAATATTTCTGTAGCTTCTTTAGAAATCCAATCTTGAGGGGTGACCTTGCAGCGAAAGGCTCCTTGCCGCTGTCATCTGCTGCTCTGGGAGGGGAATCCACCCCCTACTCCCTATCTCCCCCCCACCCCGCCCCCACAAAACAGTCATGGGTTGCATACATCACTTGAAATTGAAATAAATATTGGCAGCCTGTTAGGAAGACGATTCATGACTTTCTACATATTGGTAGTGATGACAGTTCTGTATCTAAAATTCTAAAGATCATTGCAGAATTCCCTGAACTGTCAAAGCCTCATGGCTGTTACGTGACCCCACCATGGCAGAGCTAGCACAGACACAGAAGGCCATTCACATACAGAAGGCCAATGCCCTCTGTCACTGAAGGACACTGGGCAGGGTGAGGAGTTGTAGCAAATTGGCTTTCTCAGACATGATGCCTGACTTAAGCTGTTTTGTTCAGTGCTGCTTTAAATAAGCCTTGCATTGATTTTCTAAACCTTGAAGGGCTTTTAACATCTTATAAAGACAGGAATAGTTCTTAATTTTACATTAAAACGTCACCAACTCCTGTTATGTGGGATGAAGAGCGGCAGAGATTTTACACCGAGTACTTGTGGAAGGAAACCTTTCTGCTTGCCCAGGCTTTCTGTCCTCCTCTCTCCGTTTGTATTGAAGCCCAGAGTGTTTCAGTGTGGATAGGTAACTCCTAAGGGCCGTATATTTCTGTCTTCTTGCTGCACTGTAAATCCACATCTCCTGAGAAGAAAATCTATGCTAAAACAGCTTAGTGTCAACCCCCATCTACACACCAATTCGTTGTGATGCTTATACTGTTTTTAAATTGTGTCTATTCAAACAAAAGCAGAGGTGAACCCCAGAGGGCAGGCCTTTCAGAAGAGCTCTGCTTCAGGGTAATTTCTTTACAGGTTTCCTTAAATCCATTCAGTGCAGCTAATAGTCTGCTTTATAAATTATATATCTATTGTATACCTAATATATATGTATATATATGATATATGGTTTATGGTGTATTTGTATAACATATAACATATACACACACATACAAACACACACACACACTCTCAAGATGACTTAAATTGCTGTGTCCTTTAAAGATTATCTAGTGTGAATAGGCTAATGAGCATTATAAGGAACACTAAGCTGTTTTCACTGTCACCAGGCCTATCCCAGGATTGGGGTCTTCTGTGCTATGTGAGGAAGTTCAGCCGTTCTCTATTGTCAGCTATTATCAAATGTTTCTTAAAAAAGAATGAAAGAAAGAATAAAAGAGGAAAGAAGGAAGGAAGAGAGGGAGAGAGAGGGGGAGAGAAAGAGAAAGAAAGAGAAGAAATAAAGGAAATCCATTCATCCCTTCCTGGTTTAAATTCAGGTTGTATTTCAGATCCAGGACTGTAGATGCTGCCACTGTTTTCACTCTGCTTACACTTCCCAAGGCCCCTGAGCTCTTGATCTACAGGAACAACATCCTCGATCTCTGTGCCCCTGGCGCTCACTACAGCTTCCTGCTTCTCTTCAGTTGCTCTTCGGTACCTGTATTCCTTGAAGTTTTTAAAAATGAGCTGTGTTTTTACTTGCCCGGATGAGGAGAAAATGATCGTTTAAGAAGTTAAAACTACAATTTGCTTGCTGGAGAGACTGTTTTCAAAATGCTTTTATGAAAATGGCTTCCACTGCCTGTCTCTTAGATGCAATAGCCACAAACCTCTTCATTTTAGAGAACTGAATATAGACGTCTTTTTTCCTTTGGTATGATGAACCACAGGAACTTTCAAAGAACTACATTATTATCATTACTGTCATCATCATCATCATCATGATCATCATGATCATCTTGATTTTGAAGTAGGGTCTTGCCCTGTTGCTCAAACTCTTCTCAAGCTTGTCCTGCCTCAGCTTCCGTAGAGCTAGGGTTACAGGCATGTGCCGTCACACCTTTGCAAACTCAACTGTGCTAAAGTCAGATCTTTTGTAGTGCTGCTTCATGTTCATTATTCATAACTGAGAGGTTCTCCTGTTAGGCTGGTAACAGCTATTGCTGTTTAGTAATTGCCTACATCTGCAAACTCCAATGCACATTTTGTCTCTGTCTACAATTCTTATTTTAAAAAATCCTAAAAATTAGATACCATCCCCCATGTTATGTTGAGAAGTTAGAGATGGATCTGAGCCTCACTCCCCCCTCAACCTCTCGTCTCCACTGCCTACTTCTCTTGCTATAAGGAAATACTGAAAGAAAAACAAGGAGTTGGTGGAGCTTAGAACACATCAGATCCCTAAAGGAAAGGATCCCAAACAGCTCTAGCAAACAGAGGTCACAGAAGGCGGCCCCCTTCTACGTCAGCTGACAGACTGACTCAGCTCAGTCTCTCCCTCCCTCTGTTTCCTCTCTCTGCCTTTTCTATTACCCAGGGTTAGGTCTCTGGAATCACAGACACCAGTGTCTTCATGCTGCATATGGAGTCTTGCTCTCCATCTAGTTTCCTTCATGGCCGTCAGAGTTTGCAAGCCAATACACAGGGTCTACCCTCCCACACGCACTGCGAGACATCCCTTGTGAGCTTATTAGTAAAATCTTTTCACAGTCTGCTTTCCACTTCCCAGGTTGGTTTTGCTAGAGAAACGATTGCTTCTTGGCGCTCATGGAGAGGGAAGTGTGCAGTGTCCATCTGAGGCTGGGGGCAAGGAAGGCACAGGAGAACCTACACGGTAGCATTGCAGAAAAGACTGGATAATTGAACTGATTGACAGTTAGGGGGTCACTGCTTGGTCACACTGCATTCTCAAAGAGTGGGCCAGCTCATGTCTTCACAGTCATACATAAGAGATACTTTATGGATTATTTTTATTTTAAAATGATTTTATTTGGTAATGTATTTAAAATAAAGATTTGGGCATTATTGGCTTGTCTCTAAACAGCAGATTTCAATAATAGGGAACCACATGGTTTTTATACTGAAAAGAAACCATTACTGCAAGAAATTAAGGAAGACGAGGGTGGGGGAAGAAACCACTATGTTCATGTCTTTATAGGCACTGTTGTTAAGAGAGCAGTACTTCCCAAATGATCCCTCGGTTCAGCAGAATCTTTATCAAAATGACAGTTTTTGTCTAGTAAAACATAATGAGTTGGACCCTTACATTTTACTTTTAAGTGTGTAGGACTCGGAATAGCTAGAACAGTCTTAAAAAGAGAAGAAGCAGTGTTAAAAGTTAATACTTCTTGCTACCCGAGAAGATGTACAAAGGTACAGAATAAAAACTGTGTGGTCTTGACATTAGGAGAGCTTTTATAGATTAATCAAATACAAATGAGAATCCTGGAATAAAGTTCAATGCCCCTGGTTAATGGCTTTTAAACTAGGATGGCAAATTCCTCCGAGGATCAAGACCGTTTTCAAGGAATTGCTCAGGGGCAGCCAGGTAACCCCATGTGCTAGTGGGGTTTTGTTCCTTTGCTTTCTTGCTTTTGTCAACTTGACTTAATTCTCAGTCATCTTGGAAGAGGGAACTTCAGTTGGGAAATTATCCCCAAAAGATTGCACAATGGGCACTTTCTTGATTGATGGGGGAGGGCTCAGCCCCCTCTGGGTAATGGCTCCCTTGTGGTGGTAATCCTGGGTTGTATAAGGCTGAGCAAGTTCTGGGGAGCAGCAGCATTCCTTCACACTTCTGCTTCAGCATTTGCCTCCAGATTCCTGTCCTGACTTCTTCATGATGGGCAGAGACCTGTGAGATGAAAGGAACCCTTTCCTCCCCATGTTGCCTTTGGTCGTGGTGTTTATCACAGCAACCAAAAAATCAAGAGACCATGTAAAAATGAATCTGGCTTCTAATATTATATTCAAAATTAACTGGAGGTAGGAGCTAGCACTATAGAGGTCTTTTAAAAAGAAAACAACGTCTAAGACAGTGTATTTGATGATTTCCTGGCTGAATAGTACCAAAATCACAAGATCCACCAAGGGTCTGTAGCACAAGTTACAGTCTTTATGCCAAAGAATATTAGAAACATATGAAGGACTACCTGCAGAAGGATAATGTTTGCCAGTTTTATCTGATATGCCTCTTCTGTCTGAACTATTTAACGACTGCCCAAGGACTAAGGATCCAGTGTAAAAAGGTGGGCAAAGGATTCAGAACAGTGTGGAAATCAAGGCAGATACAGGAACTACCAGCAGAGCACATTAAAAAAATGGCCAGCATTTGTTCACAGTAAGAAAATACAATCAGAGCTGTAATGAATAGCATTCATCGTAAGTGGAACATTAACAGACACAAGTGTTGCTGAGGATAGGGGGGAGCAGTAAACCGCAAACATTGTAGCTGAACACAGCATGCTGGGAAGACGACTTGATAGTTCCTTCAAAGTGAAGAGCATCCTCTTTTCTGTCCCTACATTCAGGCCCACGAGAATTAGAACATAGGGCAACACAAAATGTCTGCATGCATGTTCGTAACAGCAATACCCATAATAAAAAGAATCTAAGACAACAGATGTGTTTGCCAGCTAAGTGTCAAACAGCACAGTGCCAACAACATCAGAATGAACACTCTGATACTATACTGCTGAAGGACTGGACTTAGAACTAGGGGCTGTGCTGACAGAAAGGACCCAGAACCAAAAGGCCAGGTTTTAATGATATTATTGATAAAGTCTCCAGAATAGGCCAATTGGGAGAAGCAAAATCTGGTTTAATGGTGATATGGAACTTTAATGAAAGGTGGTTAAGAATGGAAATATCTTTGGTGAATGAAAATATTCCAGAATTTCATAATAATAAATTTCATAAAGCTTTGTAAATATAAGGAAAGCCTCTGTGGATTAGTGCATAAGTTTAAAACACTGACATTTGTAGTAGCTAAATTATGTGTTATTAATGAAAAAAAGCAGTTTCCTGTTGGTTATTCCAACTTGGGGGTCTAAGAGAAATTACTCACAGGAGGAAATATCTCAGATGAGACATTTCTCTGCTTGTAGAGAAGCTGTATTAATGTCTTGATATTAGATCTACTAAGGAAATGAGGGTAGCTCCTGGTTGTATGGAATTAGCATTTTATTATGCTAGAAATGTTTACATGGGGCCTGGAGAGATGGCTCAGCAGTTAAGAGCACTGACTGCTCCTTTAGAGGTCCTGAGTTCAATTCCCAGCAACCACATGGTGGGTCACAACCATTTGTAATGGGGATCTGATGCCCTCTTCTGGTGTGTCTGAGGACAGGAACAGTGTACTCACATGAAATCAATAAGTAAATCTTTAAAAAAAAAAAAAGGAGAAATGTTTACATGGACACCATTTATAAAACAGTCATGCTGATTTATCTTTGATTTTTGTGTACACACAGGGGTGACATTTTAGTCTTTGCCTCTGAAGGAATTTATTTTAGTCGATTCACTCAAAGAGGTTTGCTAAAGAGATGAGGCTTCAAAGGTGTGATATAACAGGCTCAGCTTAACAATTTAAACAATGCTGTAGTTGAGGATTTTTTTAAAAGACCTTCTCTGTGTGTGTGTGTGTGTGTGTGTGTGTGTGTATGTGTGCATGTGTGTTTGCATGTGTTTGTGTGTCTCTCTGTGTGTGCATGTGTGTATGTGTGCATGTGTGTATGTGTCTGTGTGTGCTTGTATGTGTCTGTATGTGTCTGTGTGAGCACAGGCATGCACACGTGTATAAGCATACATATATCAGAGTACACATGTCATGACTGTATAAAACTTGTGGTTGTGAGTTCTCCCCCTCCACCATGTGGGTCCTGAGTGTTGAACTCAGGTTTTTAGACTTGGAGTCAGGTACTTTTCTCTGCTGAGCCTTCATGCTGCTGTCCTCCCATTTTTGTCTTGGTACAGAATCTCTCATTAGCATGCAGTCTGCCAGTTGAGCTACGCTGACTGGCTAGGAAGCCACAGGGATCTAGTGTCTAAGGAGGGACACTACCTCCCTAGAACTGGTATTAGTAAACACACCATCAGGCCTGGATTTTTAACTTGGATTCTGGGAGTGCAAGTCAAGTCCTCTTGTTTGCATGGTGAGCAATTTACCAATTGAATTATCCACCCCACCCTAAAAATCATTTTTCTTCTCCTATTAAGTTATCATAAAACACTGGTACATAGTTGTAGAAAGCTTTAATCATAGGTTTTTCCTCCTTAATTAACTGGATCAGGATAATCCTTCAAAGGAATCCCCAGAGTCTTGTCTCTTAGATGACTGAAGATCTTGTCAGGTTGATGATCCTTATTAACAATGGAGTTTTATATCTGATAACCAGCCCTTTCTCTAGCATCTCTTTTGCTTTTGTTCCCAGCTGCTGTTCTACTCTCTACTTGGGTGATGGAAACTAATTTAGGTCCCATTGATGGTAAAACCCTATAGTATTTGGGGTTTTGTACTTAGCTCATTTTTCCTTAACAGGATCATCCACATTGCATAAATGACAGAATATCATTCCATTTCATGGTTAGTGTGTGTGTGTGTGGGGGGTCTATGTGTGTCTCTGTGTATATATTATCTATCATCTGTCTATCTTTTTTATATTTATCATTTATCTATCTATTATCTATCCATTTATCTATCTATCATATATCATTTACCATCATGTTTCTCTTAGTCACTCATTTTTTGTTTTCTTTTTGTTTTTATTTAGCTTCTTCCAAAGCAGTTTCTTTTTTTAATTGAAAGTACATTTTTTATACAATGCTTTCTAATTGTGGTTTCTTCTCCCTCATCTCCTTCCACGTCTTCCTACTTCTTACAACTTCATGCCTTCTTTCTCCTTTCACAGAAAACAAAGAGGCAAATAAAAAATATAAACCAGAATAAAGCCAAGCAAATAGAAAAAACACAGGAAACATATACACTCAAAGACACAAATGCATATGCACTCTAACAATGTCTATAAAACACAAAACTGTAGGCCACAATATAGAAGCAAAAGAGCAGCAAGGTAAAAATACCAAAACAAAGCAACATGACACAAATGAAATATTTCAGATTGCCATTGTGTTCCTGTGTGTCGGCCATCCACTGCTGGATACTGGATCTTCCCTTAAGTGTGGCTTATTACCCAGGGAGACTCCATTGGGAAAATCAAAACAATTTTTCCTTTGTGAGTGTTTGAAAAGTAGAAACAGCTTTTGGGTTAGGAATGGGGCGTCATGTCTACCTCCCCATCTTAGCATTGAGACCCCCATCTGGCTTGGACCTACAGAGGTCCTGTGCAGGTTGTCACAGTTTCTGTGAGTGCATATCTACATCAGTCCTGCTGTGTATGGAAGATACTGTTTCTTTGGTGTCATCTATCTCATTACATAAATTCAAAGGGCAGTTTTCAGCTTCATAGAAACACACACACACACACATACAGAGAGAGAGAGAGAGAGAGAGAGAGAGAGAGAGAGAGAGAGAGAGAAAGAGAGACGACACAGCAAGCTAAAGCTAAAACAATCTGAATTATAAAAGAACTGCTTGAGGGGACACCACTTCCATCTCAAGCTCTACTACCTGGCTAGAGCATAAAACACAAAGTATTGACATAATTGATCAACAAAACAGAATTGAAGTCCCAAATCTAAGTTCAGAAATTTATCAACATTTGATCTTTTTTTAACAAAGAAGCTAGAAATATACACACATGCATACACTCACTCATACACACACACACACACACACACACACACAGCATCTTCAAAAAATGGTGTTGGTTAAACTGGTTGTCTCTATGTAGAAGGCAAATAGATACATTCTTAACACCCTACAGGAAATTGAACTGCAAATGGATCCAAAATACACTAAATGTGATAGAATAGAAAGTAGGGAACAGTGTTGAGCTCATTGGCACAGGAAAAGACTTTCTCAACAGGACACAAACAGGCCAGGCACAAAGATCACCATTAAAAAATGGAACCTTATGAAACTGAAAAGCTTCTATAAGGCAAAGGACATGATCGTCACATGAACAAAGTGAGAGGTTACAGAATGGGAAAGATCTCAACCAATTATAGGGTTAGTGTCTAACCTATATAAAGATCTAACATTAATTAATTAATTAATAACCCAACTAAGGTGTCAACCTAAACAGAGAGTTCTCAAAAATGAAACATAAATGGCTGGGGAAACAGAAACGTTCATCACCCCTTAGTCATGCAGGAAATGTAGAGTAAATAACCATTCCTTCTTTATTCACACTGAGATGGATTTAGTAATTTGGCTACTATGAACACTACCTCATAAACCGTAAGACTGGCAATGTCTCCTCATCATATGGATTGATGTTATTTATGGTCATATACCCAGTCATCAGACCACTGAATATTATGTATTAAAACTACCTTTAGTTTTTTAAAGGGAATTTCATATTGTTTGATATACTGAGATGCTAAATTACTTGTCCAACAATAATTTATACATGTCCCTTTCTTCATATATTTGCAGGCCTTTATTTTATGCTTTGAGTTAATTCCATGATATCCCTTCTGACAGGGGCAAGGTGATGCCCCGTTTTGGTGATAATTTTCATGTTCCTTGTGATTAGTGTTTTGAGCTCTTTGTAAAAATATGTACTTTTGGGCCATTTATCTTTTTGAGATATGTCTCTTCAGGTCATTTGCCCATTTTCTATTACATTTCTGTCATTCAGTTGAACTTACAATCCTTTTCCCATGTCAGAAATGTAATATGCAGGTGTTCTACTTCATTTTGTAAATGGTGTCTGAATTCTGTTACCTTTGCTGTGTAGGAGCTTTTAAAGCCAAGAAATGGTGTCTCCTTTCATTCTTTGGTTGAGTCATGTCTAATTTCCTATTGCTATTGATTAAAGAGATTAACTTTTCACAGGTACAAGTTCTTGGAGCCTTTCCTCAGTGTCAGTTGACTTGGATACATGGATTGATTTATTTATACCTGATTTCCTTCTCTCTTCTATAGGACCCTGTGCCTCTCGCTTGGTTGTATGTTTGAAGTTGGTGGTTAGACTCCAGTGTAGTTCTTCTTCCTTTTCCCCCAGAACCACCTCAGCTATTCAGGGCTCTTCTGTATTCCATAAAACTTTTTTTTCTGTTAATTTGAAAACCTATTTGGAATTTCGGTAGACATTTTATTAAATCTGTGAGCTGCTTTCATAAATGTGGGTATTTTTTTTTTAACAATTTGTGATGCGTGGACATGGGATGTCTTTCATCTTTTGGTGTCTGCAATTTCTGTCATTAATATTTTGTAGTTTTTCTTTATGTAACCTTTTGTGTTATGTGTGTATGTGTGTGTATGCATGTGTGTGTGCTACATTTTTTCTATAAGTGTACTGACTAGTTTTGTGTGTCAACTTGACACAGGCTGGAGTTATCACAGAGGAAGGAACTTCAGTTGGGGAAGTGCCTCCTTGAAGTCCAGCTGTAAGGCATTTTCTCAGTTAGTGATCAAAGATGGGAGGGCCCCTTGTGGGTGGTGTCATCCCTGGGCTGGTAGTCTTGGGTTCTATAAGAAATCAAGCTGAGCAAGCCAGGGGAAGCAAGCCAGTAAGTAACATCCCTCCATGGCCTCTGCATCAGCTCCTGTAGCCTGCCTTGCTTGAGTTCCAGTTCTAACTTCCTTTGGTGATGAACAACAATGTGGAAGTGTAAGCTGAATAAGCCCTTTCCTCCTGAACTTGTTTCTTGGTCATGACGTTTGAGCAGGAATAGAAACCCTGACTAAAGCGATGAGTTTATTTTGTATATGATAACAGTAATGCCCTTAGGATAAGAATTATAGAAATGTTTTTCTCTTGAGTAGTCTACTGAAGGTTTTTTTTAAAAAAGTTTAAGTACCAATATACAAAGTTATGTGTTTATAGTTATACTAATAAATCATTTTCAATAAGTAGATGGTGCTGTAAAAACCTGTTAAAGAGTATCCTGTGTACTTTATTATCTCGTAAATGATACCAGCAACAATATAAACATTTGCCCACAAGTTGTATGTTTGATTTAGTCTTAGAGAACATAGCTATAGGTTGATTCAATTGCCATAAATAATCTTTCCCCCCAAAGCAAAATTATTTGCATAAAAGTCTGTTCACTGTAATTTCTAAAAAAAACTTTCTGAATGTAATCTAATATTGATCTTACTTTATATATGAAGTAGATAATTTGGAAACATGTTTTATAGAATATGACATATAAAACCTTTAAATCACTGAAGAGGAATACTTTAATGGATCAAAACATCCATTCACTGTAACAAATGAATAGGTTCATTTGTTACAATTTATAAATTATTTCCCTTTTTAATAGAGATCAACAGTTTACACGATTTCCCTCTTTAAATAGGGATCAGCAGTTTCCATGCTTGGTCTGGTGCTGTCCACAAATATTAGCTTTGTACTCCACGCTTAACTGACTTAATAGCTTAACAGACACACAGTGTGGTTAGGTTTTCCCACCTCTGGTCCAAGCATATAATATCTATCCATCATTTAGCCCTCGTTTACATGTTTATATTAGAATATTTTGTAACAATAATATTAAAAACATTTCCTCTCTTCAGGGCTTTTCATGATTTGCTAGATATGAGCAAGCCCTTAAAGAAGAAAACAGGAGGTAATGCTATGTAGTGTCCCCAGGACAGACATGTTCTAGATAGATGTGAATTTATCTGTATCGACTCTCTTCTTTCCTCTTGAAATATATGTGGTTTTGTTACCCTGTAACTCTAAACAATCTTTGTAAAGATGTTATTTAGTTCCCTTGGGTTTCTGCATCTATTAAATCAGGATATGAAAACTTTCAGATCCTCAAAGGGCATGAGAATAATATATAATTATATTATGTGGTATAAAATATATAATATATAATGAACTTACAATATTAATATATAATATGTAATATACAGTGCATATGGTTTTGCTCAGGAAGATAGCCTTAAAGGTGGACTTCCCCTCCTTTGCTTCATGCATTAGTTATATATACCTCAAATGAAATTAAAAGTGAGCTTCTCTTTATTGTGATTTATATGCATATAAATATCATATATTTAATGACCATTGCCAGCTCATGACTGTGACTCCCTGTAGCTTACTGGAGTCAGAACTATCCAAATGTCTTTTTAGACAGAGAGAAGAAATTGTAAACAAGGTTCTCCATTTAAAGATGCAATCTATCCATTTTCTTTAAAGAGTTTTGCAACCTTTAGACTTCACTCAGCTTTTGTAGAACACTACTGAAGGAAAACAACCTTTGCAAGCCCTCTTTACCAACGATTTTTAGAAGATGTCTTCTATATATGTTTCCATACATTAATAATAAAAAGCCTAAATACTATTACATATTTCTTCACATTTTCTTTATACCTGAAAACTTTCAAATGGGATTTTTCCTATCAACATTTAAATTTAGGAGCTTGCAGATGTGGAATTAGAAGTGGCCAGACTTCTGTCTTCACTGACTGCTCATTTCTGAGTTGTGTGGTATCTCAACTGCCCACGCTCGACTTCCTGTGGCATTGCCAATTCTGAGGTGTGAGATTGGATCTAAATCTTTGCTAGGAAGTTGTGATTTGTTTCGAACTTTCCTTGTTTCTAGAAGACACTTTACCACATAGCCATTGTTGCTTAAATACATTCAGAAGAATGCTTACCACAGTACAGACAAAACAACAGAGTGTCAAAGCAGAATGCTGGCTGGCAGGCAGGACTGAACTGAAGATAGTCTAGAGGTAGGTTTTTAGCTTGCTTATGGTCCCAAAAACACACAAGAGAAGAGCAGGGAGTTTACATCTTGAGGCAATACATATTCTGAATTTCATGTAAGTCGTATATCTCCCTTGGTAATCCAGGAGATGATGGCCATTTTTGCACCTGTCGTTTAACACATTTGGCAAGTAGAAAGAGTGATTCAGAGAACTAATCAAGTGCCAATTATCAAGAAAAATAGCTCTGTTTCCAAATGGCAAAAGAGCATTATTAATACCTTCTCTGAATTCCAAAACAGTAGACAGATGCTACCAATAAGAGAAGTTAATCCCTCATTGTTATTTTCAATAAAACACATTATTATTTCATAGTTCTAAAATCTGAATCATCAATCTAATTAAGTAGGTTTCTGTTGACAACGCCCCTTTTTAAAAAAAATTGAGGTAAGTTTATTCACTATTCTATACAAACTTCGTTTTGCTAAGGATTAGAAATATCAGTGAGGATGTGGGAACATGAAATAGTAAAATCTCTCTCGGTCAAGTTAGTTAGCAGATTACCGTGACCCCCAGATTAATGAGATGACTGGCTAACTCCTTCCTCTCCTGTCACAGGGTGACTTCTGGGGCCAGCTTCCTGCCTCTGTGACTTCTACAGTTAATTATGTCCTTGATTTAATTTTCTTCGGTTGCAGCCTGAGATTAACTGCACTGCAAAGTGTATAAATTTAATACAAGTTTTACATGACACTGAAAACTTCACAAATTAATACCCAAAGAAATGGCAAGTCATATTTATGGGCATATATGTACTGTGAGGAAGATGTTATGATAGAGTTGTGATAAGTTACAGCAACTCTACTGTTCAGGCTCCCTGATATCTTCCTTTGTGACATCTGCCATGTGATTCTTTAAGGGAGAAGGTAGAGAACGGTCTTCTTCTTGTGGTCTGTTCAGGGGACGGTAGAGGAAGAAAATCTGAGAGCTTCCTGCATCTTGCCCTTTTCTCAAGCACCATTTTGTCATGCTTTAGAATGGCTGCGGTGGGTGGATGGAATTCTTCTTTATAATTAGAGCATGCATACCACCTTAGGAAAGGCATCGAGTAGCCTGATGCCACATATCCCCAGTGGCAGGTTTAGCATCAACATGAAGCAGCAGCACAGTCACATCGGCTAGTACTCAGATTTCAAGGCGAGCAAGATAGCTCCACTTCTGCTGATTACCAACAACAGCATGAAGAGCTCTTGAGCTCTTTAACTACAATGTATGTCAGTGGTCCTTATTTTCTCCTTCTTTATGTCAGCATCTACTCCTCCACCTCCACCTCCCCACCCCATCTACCTTCCTTCCCTCCATCCTTCTTTGAGATTAAAAAATAATAATGTTTCACTACTTTAGTTGTCCATCCTACCTACAATGTTTTCTATGCAGGCAGAAATTTACCATATCTATAGAAAATAAGATACATGTACACTTGCTGAGTGTCATAGCTACAGGAAACGGCTTGGTTCCTAGTTTCTCTGAACCCTATGTGGCGATGTGTGAAAGACATCAGGTTGGTGGTATTATATCCACTGTGGATATGGTTTATCTCCATTCCTTGGTGATTTGTACCGGTGTGAAATGGGTGGTGTTTTGCTTTTGGGGTGCACAGTGACATATATAGGAAAACAACTGTATTACTGAAATTCATGAATGAAAACTAGCTTTAGCATAGCCATCTTTTCATCCTTTACTGTGTTTACAATGTGTTTTTATCTTTTAATTGGGATTAAAAACTTTTTTTTTTTTTTTTTTTTTGCTCTGCTGGAATTGAACCTGGGTCCTCACATCCACTGCTAAGTACAGGCTCTATGATGAGAGCTATTATCCCTGTGTTGAAATGCATAAGAAACAGCTAACTAGGCCAAAGTTATGGAAGCAGGGCTTGCTTTAGCTCAATATTTTCTACTTAAGAATTGACTTTTTACTCTAACTGGTTTTCCTTTTAGTTTTGCCTTGCCTTTACTATTAACTGCTTAGTAGAAGCTCTCTGAATGCTTCAGAGATACGTAATGTCAATCGTCTGACGCTGGAACTTTTCTCACTCGTTTCCTAAATGACAGCGTGTATAATCATTGTCAATGAACACGGCGTATGTTAAAAAGTCCGATACCAACAAGAAGCCTGTTTTAATTTGACCTTTGGATCTGATAACTTTGTTCCCAGTCTAGGCTGTTATCAGATGACTTATGTGAATTTCAGAGCGAGCAACAAAGATTTGTGATAAACCCAAAGAAATCCCAAGAGCCTGAGCTCATAGAAGAATCCAGAGAAGTTTACTTAAAGCCAAAAGTTCCTGGTAGCCATACTCAGTGGATCTTAATGAGGAGCAACGGTGCCCCCTAGTGGGCCCTTAACAATGTTTGGAGCCCTGTTTTGGTTGTCTCTTGTGAGGAAAGGTGCTATTGCACTCTTCTGGGTAATGTTGCCTATGTGCCAAACAGCCCACAGCTAACAACTTCCCTCCACAGAATGCCAACGATGGCACAGTCAGTAACTGCTTCCCTCCCTCTCTGCATCCTAACTGTAGATTCGTGTGGCCAGCTGGCCTCCCATTCCCAACACCCTGCTTCGCTGCCACGCTAGACTGCATTTTCCTCTCTCTCTCAGAGTGAAGCAGAATAAGCTTCCTCTTATTCAAAAAAAGGGGGGGAAGCAAAAAATAATAAACAAAACAAAACAGTAGGAAAAAGGACAAATTGAGCATCCAAAATAATCTTGAAATCTAAAATGCTTCAAAATGCAAGCGTGTGTTGTTCATATTTTACTGGGTAACATAAGGCAATTTTCACAAAAGTACAAGACTAGACTAACTGGGTTCCCTCCCATTTCTTCACCCTCCCCTTTCCATCCATTGCTCCCATGGTCAGTTTTATCTCTGATGTCAATACTGTCTGTTTATGTGTAGTTATGTATTTATAATAAACACAAGGACCCACAAATAAGAGAAGATTTCCAGTATTTGTCAATCTGAGACTAACTTAACTTTACGTGATGTGATTGTCTCTGGTTGCCCCGCGTTTTCCTTTAGACAGTGTAAAAGCTGTATTCCTTGATTATGAATATAGACTACATTTTCTTTATCCATGTTTCAGTGGTTATATACCAAGGTTTTTTTCCTTCTGTGCCTTTTCCAAGTGTGTTGAGGTGAACAACCATGTGTTTTATCTCAGTCATATGTAGTGATAGGTTGAACTGGCTTCTTGTGGATAAATAGCCAGGATTGGTATAGTTGGGCCATACTGTAGTTCTGTTTAAGATTTATTTATTTGTATTTTATGTGGATGGATGTTTTACCTACATGAATATATGTATACGAGTAACATTCTTGGTGCCCATGGAGGCCAGAAGGAGACATCGGATCCTCCGGAACTGGAGTTACGGATGGTTGTGAGTTGCCTTGTGGGTGCTGGGAACAGAATGCAGCCCCTCTGCAAGAACAGTGCTTCTATCTGCTGAGCCATCTCTCCAGCCCTGAACTCCACAGTGGGTGGACTAATTTTCATTCCCAGCAGCACTGTACAAGGGGTCTCTCAGTCCACGTTCTTGCCAGCATTTGTTGTTCATTTCTTAATGACTGTCACTTTGGGTGGCACCAAATGCAATTTCAATGTACTTTAGATTATCATTTCCTTGATGGGTACTGAGGTCGAAGGTTTTTTTTGTGTGTGTGTCGATTGGCCATTCATGCTGTGTCCTTGAGACATTTGTGCTGTGTCCCATCTGTACATCCCCGGTTGACTACTGTTGGTTCAGCCTTAAATGCTAATTGGCTTCATACTTATTTTGAACATATCCCATCAGACCTCAGGAGTTACCAGTGTGCTGATCCCAAATATCCTACTTTAAAACGGCTTTAAGTGTAGAAAAAAATGTCAAAGCTAGAATAGCACAAAGAATCCCTATTTGTCCCTTATCCGTCTTTCTATGTCACTGTTGGCCTACATTATTAAGGTAGGTCTGTTACAGTTAATGAACTGAAATGGATGCATCAGTAACTAAACTGCATAGCTTTACTCGCCTTGTCTTGGCTTGTGCCTAGTGACTCCTTCTGTCCCAAGATTCTATTTAAGATACCACACTCCATTTACTCATACCAGCACCTTAGGATTTGCTGGGTTGTGTCAGTTTTCAGATGTTTATTGACTCTGAGTGTCTTGACAAACATGATATAGACTGGTCAGGTGGTTTATGAGAAGGCTCTACCAAGATGTACTCAAGTTTTGCCTCGTGATTGGGGTGGGGTAGTTGGTGTAGCAGAAGAGGTCCCTGGTGCTGAAGCAGTGTTTACTTCACACTGCAGTGTGGTGTTTATTAAATACCACTTTAGTCTTATGGCCCCTGCTTCTCTGATTATGACCCTTCTCAGCTGTGAGGGCCGACCTGCGTTCCTTGGTTTGTGGTCACTCACTTCTGTCTTGCAAGGCAACAAAGGCTGGGTGACTTTTTACCCCTGGACACTCCACTTGACTTCTGCCCCCAATTCTTTACTTTTCCTGGGCTATACGTAACTTCCTCCGACCTCATGTTCTGTTTTAGGGTCCGGTGGCTGGATTGAACACAGATTATCTAAGATTCCCAAGATGACTCACATCTGGAAAATCTGCTTTCCTATAGAATGTAACAAAAAGCTGGGAAATGACATATAATGAAATAAAGATGGCCAACCAATAAAGGCTCCTATGGTTGCAACTTGGGAAATCCTTAGTAGGAGAGGCTATGCTTTCTTTAGTATATCACAGGATATCCCAGACTTCCAAACTCTGCATGAATCACAGCAGTTACTCCTGAGGTCCTCTACAGTACCTAGAGGTCATTGTCTTCTTGAACCTCCTCTACAAGGCCTACATCCTGCTGTTGAACCCAGGTCAGTGCCTACAAGCTTTCTTTATTTAGAGTAGGAATTGAATTTGAGATTTACTATCTTTGTTTCCTATCCTTGTTTCTGTCAGGCACCTGCTGTCCTGCTGTATAAACATTCCTGGGTGTGGGCTTCCTGACAGTCAGCCAGGTGGGGAGTTCTAATGACCATGGACTACTACCTCCAAGAAGCTTCTTGTCTTCTTCAGATTTGTTTCCTCTGTCTTTAGGAATCATATATTTATGACAGTGACAGAAACTACTTGAGGAATGACAAACCCATGTCCACATAAACAGTAACCCAAGATGAGGGAAGCAGCATGGAGAACGGGTACAGGCATGCTTTCAGGACTCAGAACTAGACCTAAAGCCTGTTTCTTTGTTGACAATCTGAATGACATTATGATTTAAGTAACCTGTATTGGGTCACTCTCCTCATCTGGATACATTATGGTGTTGAGACTTTAGTCAGTAGGTATCTGGGTTGCTTAAAGCAGTACTAAACATGTAGTAGTCAAATAACAGATAATATTTTGTTATTGCCCCATAAGTGTCAAGAATAGAATTTGTATATCTTATCACAGGAGTGGGTGTCCAAGGATGAAATACTACTCTGAGTTACCAAGCTGGGAGCTTCTTAAGGATTTATGACAGAAAGTAGGCGGAGGAATTGAATGGAAGATGTGGTTCTCAGTGGCTGACAGGCAGGCAGGCAGGCATGGGACTGGAGCAACAGCTGACAGCTTACATCTAATCCTCAAGCAGGAGGCAGAAAGAGAGCAAAACTAGAGCTGGCTTGGGTGTTTGAAACCTCAAAGCCCACTCCTAGTGACATACCTCCCCCAGCAGGCAAAGCCACACTTCCTGGTCCTTCCAAAATAGTTCCACTAACAAGGAAGCAAACATTTAAATATATGTGCTTATTTTGGGGGAGGATGGGTGTATTGTCATTTAAATCACCACATACCACCTCCAACTACCATTAAGATAGATTTAGATCATAATGCAAAATGCATTCAGCCCAATTTCAAAAGTCTCCCATAGTCTTTCAAAGTCTCCTCTGAGACTTGAGGCAATCTCTTAAATGTAAACCCCTGTAAAAAATAAAAAAGCAGACTACATACTTCCAACACACAATGATATAGAATATATATTACCATTCTAAAAAGGAAGAAGGGGGGCAGCGAGGAAATAGAAGACCAAAACCAAAATGAAACTCAGCAGACCAGACTCCAGATCGTGTAACTCTATATAGGTTGTCAAGGGCTTATTGGATGACTTTTCAGATCGCCTACTCCTGGTTTTTGTTTACTGCAACACACTTTCTCTCTTGGGCTTATACCATACCCTGTCTGTAGATCTTAGCAAGTAACTCATCTCCAACATATTGAGGTCTTCAACCCAGTCTGGGCTTCACCTGCAGAGCTTCACACAGTAGCCCTTCCAAACCTCTGTGCTGGACTCTTCTGCACCATGCCACATGTCTGACCTCAGCATCTTTCCTTAACCCTGCAGAAGGATTCAGCAAGCCCCACCCCATCTGGAGCCTTGATTGACAGTAAAGCCAGAACCACTTGGAGTACCGCGAGGCTGAGGTTGCCAAGTTCTTTCTGCTTTCCTGGGATGGAACCTGGCCCTTTCCTTAACGTACATTGGCAGAAGCTCTCCTTTGTTGTTCCTCTTCAGGAACAGATAATTCCTTAGGCCTGTTCTTTCCGCAAGCTGCAGGAGAAGCTTGGAGAGGTCTTCCCCTGAGGGTAGCAGTCCTTTTATTCATTTAGCATCAGGACTTTTTAAAATCCTCTCCTCTCCTTAGCACTACTGGACTTGGTTCCAGCATTAATTACTGAGTTTTCTTTTTCTCCTCTAACTGTACATTTTGTATTCTTTTGGCTCACTTGCTTGTTTTCGTTGTGGCTCTGCATCAGAGTGATCAGTGATAACTGTGTGACACAATCAATATTAAGTTGCCTTGAAATCTCCTCAGATGATGCAGTTAGTTAGTCCCAAACATTTCTATTTAGCCTCTGGTAAATTCTTATAACGAGCAAAAGGCAGCCACAGTCTATGCCAAAATACCACAAGAAAGGGTTTTTGCCTGTCTGCTTATATTGTTTCCCTCTGAAACCTCTTAGAGTATGCCTCAGTAGTTCACATTGCTCTCAGCATTACTACCCCCCACGATTCTCCCAGGATGGTCTGTCAAGTCCCCCTTACAGCGTTCAACCACTTTCCTAATCCAGAGTCCGAAGGTCTATATTTCACTAACAAGCAAAATGGTCAGCAACGCCACTATCTGGTACCAGCTTCTGTCTTACTTTTCTATTGCTGTGAAGGGACACCATGACCAAGTCAACTTATCTGAAAAAAGTATTTAATGGAAGGGCTTGCTTACAGTTTCGGAGGATGAGTTCATGACCAATGTGATGAAGTGATGCGAAAGGTGATAGCAGGCAGGCAAGAGAGTCCCTGGAACAGCAAGAGGCAGAGAGGGGTGGAGAGACAGAGAGAGACAGAGTGAAGGGGAAGAGGGAGAAGGAGAGGGAGACGAGAGGAGAGAAAGAGAGACAGAGACAGAGAGAGAGAGACAGACAGAGAGAGAGAGAGAGAGAGAGAGAGAGAGAGAGAGAGAGAGAATTGTGGATGGGCCTGGTGCTGTTCTTGTAAACCAATGCCCTAATGAATAAAGGAGCCAATCACTGGGCAAGTAGGCGGGGCTTCCAGGTTGGACAGAGGAAGAGAGGAAGCAGGAGAGAGTTATGCCTTTTTGGAATGGGGGCAGCATCATATAGGTAAGGTGAAACTGCTAGAGTTTCCCGGTATCATGGCAGATCTGCGAGGATTCACCACTGGAGGAATCCGATTTTAATAAGGCTTATAAGATTAGGTTTTAGTTGTTGCACCTAGATATTGAGTTGCCATTGTTTCTGAACTAAGTTTGTGTTGTGTTTTCCTTCACGTGGCGGCTTGCCTGGGTTCAAGAGAGAATGGTTCGGCAGCCAAGCCTGGGTTTGTCAGATGTGCACCACATAGGCTATGGGGGATTTGAAGCATGGGTTTGGTGTGGTAGTGACCGGCCAGTGGGAACTTAGTGAGCTGGGTGGAGTGATTGTGGAGTTCTGAGTAAGAGTCTCTGAGAGATAAAAACAGGCTGGCCATTGCCCGCTAGTGCATGGGCTCGCCAGGCTGTGGGGGCAGAGGCTCAAGTGCGGGAACCAGACGGTTTGTTTTTTTAATATTTCCTGCAACAAGATTGACTAGACTTGGCATGGGCCTTTGGAACCTCAAAGCCCATTCCTATTGACACACCTCCTTCTCCAAGGCCACACCTCCTAATCCTTTCAAAACAGTTCCAGGATCTAGGAACCAAACTTTGGATGTATGAGCCTATAGGAGCCATCCTTATTCAAACTTACTGAAGAAGAAAAATGCAAAAACAAAAACCACAAATCCTTGTTTGCTTCTCAGTTGGGTGTGAAAAACCCTCCAGAAATGTTGCTTTCAAAACTGGAAACAAAGGTTTACTTTTGAAAGTACAACTCTAGTTCAAAGACCCCCCCCCCCCCCGCCCCGGGCTACTTTTAAAGCTGAATATTTTATCAAAATGCCATGTGTTTAAGTCATGCTTTACCCCTAAGTCCATCTCAGTCAGGTAGGAGAGATGTGTCCCACAAACCTGTGTTTTATTTAGTATGAAATGGACCTTTCTAAATGGTGGTCAGTGCACTATCACAGAATCAGATAAGTAGCTGCTGTTATTTCTGTATTTCTGTATTATTTTTTTGTTGAAAGTGTTTCAGTGTATAAATTGTTCAAAATTCCTCTTGATATATTTTCATTAGATAAAACAAACTGAAGGTAGATGACTCCATTAATGTGAAGTTGTCAAGCTAAGCAGCTTCAAGAATCAATGGCCGTTGAACTGGTAATTTGTTTCATTCTTAAATATATCTTTTTGAACACTTGGCATCCAGGTTATATGGTAAAGAAACCTTGGAAATAATTTATTCTGATCTTGATACTACAATGTTTACTAAATTTAGACTATAGACAGCGATCCCTAGCTGTAGTATCAAAAGAAATATATAAAACAGAAAATGCTGACGCAGAAAACCAGAGAAATATACATGCCTTATTTCTTAACAATACTGCCTTTTTAGAGGAGGATGAAATAGAATTTATCTTATCAATAAAAGTGATTAGGTGAGCTTTAGACATTGAGACATACCTGTGAATGAGAACAATGATCTATGTAAAATTTTTGTTGGGTGTATGTGTGTGTGTGTGTGTGTGTGTGTCTGTGTGTGTGTCTGTGTGTGTATCTGTGTGTATGTGTGCCTGAAAGAGAAGATGAAATATGAGTGTCAAATTTTGTTTTTCTTGGTTCTCTAATTTTTTTGTGAAAGTGTTTTCCACTGATATTGGCCCTCTCTTTCTTCAGTCAAACTGGCCAGAAGCTCAGAGATCCTCCCGCCTTTGTTTCTTAAGTGCTGGGATGATAGGCATATACCACTATTATCTGGCCTTTCACATGGGAGCTGAGAATCCTAACTTGTCAGATCCTCACGCTAGCACTACAAGAACTTTACTGACTGGATTATCTCTCCCTAGTCCAAAACTTTCTTAGTTAAGACTAAAATAAAAAAAATAAATTAATTTAAAATAAGAAACATCCTACAAAGCTGTCTTTCCCTAGAATTTCTCCTCTCACTCTAAACTCCATTTTCTGCTCAGGTCCAACTGTGTTCTCAAATCTAGTCAGCAGCATGGAAGGGTGTGTCTTAAGAGGACCTGTGCCCTTCTTTTGACACTGTGATACGTCACTAAAGCTCAGGCACTGTGTACAGCATTTCCCAGTGATGGAGAAATCATGGTCGATGACTAACGGCATATTAGTGTCCCTGAGGTACACTTCAGCCTGTTGGTAGGAAGTCAGGAGCATCCAGAAAGGACTCAGACATACACGCAGACCTACTTAGACCTTGGGCATGCCAGAGTTTACCCTAGGTAACTGTCTATGCTCTTAGCTGTTGCGGAAGCATTAATAGGCCCCTTGAAAAGGGATTAATTTAAAAAAGCATACCTCTTAACATATGTAGATATCAAATGAATATTTCATGTGAAAAGACTGTAGTGTCACAAAACATTTCTGGAGTCATCAGTGCTATATTCTATAGTAGCTTTCTTATCTAAACCTCGTACAATTATATAAGCTCTTAATTGGCTTCATGTGTCTTCTATATCTAGGCAGTTAGCTTTAGCAAGGAACAGGTATTCAAACAGGTATTTCATTATTTAGTATATTATTGGTAGTTCAGTGGAAGGTGATGAAATCTTTATAAGGTGAGGTCTAGTTTGCTGTTTTTCTCAGAATCTCAAACAATTAATTTTACCAATAAAGATTCAGGAGTCAGATGCTGGGGTGAAAGCCTGTTAGCTCAGGGAGGCAGAGAAAGCCCCCAACTGACTGTCCTTCTCAGCTGATGTCCCGAAGGCAAGGTTTTCTCCACACTATCTCACAAAACCCTCAAACTGAATGTCCCTCCCCTCCTGCTCTCTGTGTATCTCTCTATCCATTCCTCTTACTCTCTGTTTTTTTTTTCCTATTTTCACTCCCTGTCAACTGCTTACTTGCTCTGCCTCTTGACTCTTGACCTATGGTAGACTTTATTTAATCTTGTTTACAATAAGCAGAAAGCTCTTAGATTACAGGTGTGTGCGAGGGCTGAGCCACACCACAACTAGAAACGGGTTTTTCCAGGAAATAGCATAATCCTTGGGTTCACAGCGTTATCAAATATCCTGCAACACTAGTTGGAAAAATCACACCATTGGAAACATGTTCTTAAAGGGGTTATTGTAATTCTAGCCACAACTATCTCTGCACTGTGACCACCATGAGGTGGCCTTGATCTACCAAGGTCTCCACACCATGACATTCTGCCTTGCCATAACTCCAGAAACAACAGAACCAATCAGAGGTTCTATCCCTAGTGTGTGTGTATGTTTGGGTGGGGGCTGTGGTAGAGCTGGAAGATTCTGTTGCCTATTAATTTTGTGGCTGTTGTAAAGTCACAGTGTAATATACTGTGCATGCCCCAATGTAGCTTTATCATCTTGTGTAGTACAGAAATGCAATGTCACTAGAGGTAGATGAAGTTATTTAAGTATTTACTACATTTTCCCTTGGTATTTTAGAGTATGTTGCATATAATGAGGAATAGCTTCCTATGAAACCATAGGTATGCTAGCATAGCAGCACTGTCTAGTTCACAATGCCACTTCTTTGGATGTGCAATTGATTTTTGTGCTTGACTTAATCTTTCGTTAATTTATTCATCACGGCCCTATAAACATTCACATCAATGCTTCTTTTAATGTGTAATTGTTTCTTGCTTGCCTCAGTCTTTTCTCACTCAGCTCCTCAAAGCTCTACAGACAAACACCAAAAGGCCTTGATGTACAGTAGGTTATACCCTGCAGGGTTTTATAAGTATATTCCATGCTATTTCCAGATATAAAATTGCTAAACTCCATGTTGCTGAGAATATATCTCTCATGAGTTCATGACTATAGTTTTAAAACTTAACTTCCTTTGTGTGTGAAGCTAAACAGTATAGTCAAGTTTGTGCTTAGCATTAAGTCAGTAGTGCCTATCAAATGAATAAATTAATTAATGTGTATCTCTGTGTGTTTATGTAACAAGGTAGATGGAAATAGATAAAACTGTCTTTGTCTTATAACAAAGTTTCTTAGACTTTGTATACGTGTAACCCCTCTTCTCTCAAGAAATATTTGCATGACCTTGGATATGAGTACATAAAACATGTACATGAAGCAAATATTACTGATGGTAAATAATAAAAGAATGTATTTAAAGCCAGTCATTATTATAAATATGATTAAGCCAAGTTTGCATCCTAATGAGCAGGGTGACTTATCTTTACGGAGAGAACCAAATCTTGGCTGACATTTGATTCTGCTGATCCGGAGCATCTGTGACATATTTTGTAGTTGATCAATATTTTGACTTTATTATTGATATTGAGACTTCCATGTCACCTAAATATGTAGCACAACACAGCAAATATGTTTTTAAAGATTATTTCAGAAATTGTCAGTATTAACCCCTACCCAGAATACATTGAACTTTTTTTTTCATGAAACTCGACAGCTCAAAAGAACACTTTTAAAACAAAATTTTCTAATTTGACACATACCAAAGAATGATAGTTGGAAAATATCCAAAGTCTCTGTTTCCTGTAAATTAAACCATTAATGTTTTTATGAGAGAGCATCACTTTGAATTTACAACAAACCATCAAAATTGATACCATACAATAATCTTGAATCTGAGCCAAGGTATTTCTGTCAGCATTCATGAGCATTGTATGGCATGATGGTCTATGGAGGGCAGCATACACATGGTTTGTACTTAGTTAAATCCCCAAGGATGCAGTTAGGTCTCCAAATGCATCATGAGCAAGCATTGCCAGAAACATGAGCTTGGGTTCATTGAAATTTTGATTTTTGATTAAATCTTGGTCATTGTATATTCAGAAACCTTTTACTGTTTACAATTTTCTCATGACTTCAACATTTAGTTGTCCAACACCCTATGGGATGCTTTTGGTTTAGGTTAAGAAGCTGAGATCTGAATGATGCTGACAGGCAGGGAAAGGGGATTCCCATTTAGAATAAGTTTGTTACTTAGAAATAATTGAGGTTTTTCCTAATTCTGAGACCTGAGGTTGTGTTTGTCGAACTAGTGCATTTGAGGTAGCCTGTGGACTTACAAACATATTCTTGAATAATATACCTGGGTCCTCTCTATATATTATTCTTAAAGTTGCTTCAAAAATACAGTATTTTGAGTAATATTCCAGATGGCGTATCCATTTATTCATTCTTACTGATATTTTTTACTCTTCATGAGCTCCCTCTCTGACCTCTAATGCGCCTATGACTTGTCCTATGGCTGTGACAGATTTCCTGTCGTAAATAGCTCACAAGGAGGAAAGCTTACTTTACTTGGTTCAGTGAGCCTCAGCCCATCAGGACATTGAGGGTGAGGGTAGTTCACATCATGATAGATGCATCAGGAAGCAGTAAGGAGTATGGACCAGAGCAGCTGTAGCACCTAATAGGCCCCCAGGCTTTCTATTTCCATCATCTCTTAATAGTCTGCTCAGGTTTTTAATCCAACAGTTGATTAAACTCTTCGTCAGATCAGAGCCCTCATGATCTGCTTGTCTCTGGGCATGGCCTCCCATAGGCCCTTTGGGTGAATGCTTACTTGGGAGTTACATACTTGCTCTTATTTAATTCTGGCTCAATGGAGATTGAACTTTGGCCTGAAAAGGTGTCAATATGCCATCGACTTTGAGGGAATCCTCAATGAATCCCTGTATGGGATTCGGAGCCCCATGCAGCTCTCTGCTTATCTTTGCCGCCGTCACTCACATAATCATTAACGCTTTCTCATGTTCACCTCCTCTGTGGACTTTGAAACCGTCAAGGCGATAAATCTATGCTCTCATTCTTACCTCCAAGGGTGCAGGAGAGGGGCTGGACTTTGGCATGTGCTCATTGGTTTTGCTACATAAAAGAAATATAGTGATGATCATTTGTCCTAAGATTTTTCAAGGAAATCCCATTATCACATCCGTTTTATGTTAGCGTGTACGTACTGTTCAGAGAATCTGCTTCATTTTCTGATGCTGCTTTCTCCGGTATCCTGGCCTGCCACCACTTGTCAGAAGCACTAATTAATTCTTTGTTTTGGGGATGACAGTAACAGGATAGACAGAGAAGCAGGGCATGAGTTACAGTTCCATATTTTTAGGACTTATCTATTTTTGTTTTATATGTATGAGTGTTTTGTTTGCATGTATATGTAAGTACATTCATGCAATGCCTGTGGAAGTCAAAAGAATGTGTCAGATCCCCTGGGCCTGGAGTGACATACAGTTGTGAGTCACTATGTAGGTACTAAGTCTGAGCCCTTTGAAAGAACAGAGAGTGCTTTTAATATTGAGTCCCATCTCTAGCACCTCAATATTGTAAGTGTGGGTTTGGGAGGACTTAACTTGATTTTTGTTTCTTCTTTTTGAAAAATAGCACTTATCACATTGGATCATCCTGACAGCTGTGTGAGAGAGCACAGAAGGCTCTTATTGTAGGTCACCAACTAGGCTGGTTTCTCTAACCTGACCACTTAGAAGCCTTGTGCTGTTGTTAACAACAGTTGACTGGGGTCCTTTTGTTAGACTTTGATGGAAGTCACATGGAGACAATGAGAACCCCTCTTAGATGCTGGTTTTTGTCAAATCTGTCAGCGTTGAACAAGTAAACAGGCTCTTGAGTTTTTGAGGCAAACACCTACTGAGCCATTTTGCTGGCCCAGTGTTTGGACTTTAATAATGCAGTTTCTGTAAATGCCAAATTACTTCCTGAGGACAGCTGTCCACTTCAGTGTCCATCTTCTAGTTCATGAGGAGGAGAGCTGTGTTCCCACAGGCATATTGATGTTTGTGTGCACTGACATCATTTACCTAGGAGCTCTGTGCTTTCCTGCCCTTTCTTTGTGTGAAGCTTTGGACTGCCTGTGTACAGAATTAGTAGAATGGTGGGTTCTCTTTAGTCCTTAGTTTTCTGCTGAGACAAAGCAGGGAGTGGAGCCTTCGGGACTAAAGAAGCCCATGTGTACCTTAAAAGGTTATTGTATTTGGAAATGGGGCCTTTCAGCAAGTTATGAGGAATAATGAGGTCATATGTGTGAGTCATCAAATAGGGTGCCAGTGCCTCAGAAGCAGGGGGCACAAAGGCACACTGCTGACGCACATGCACAGAGCAGAGACTGTGTCAGGACACAGCAGGGGAGCAGCCATCCACAGCCCTCTGTAGAAATCAAACCTGCAAATGTCTGGTTCTCAACTTCCAGCCTCCAGAACTGCTATTCACAGCACTCAGTCTGTACCATTTGTGATAATAGCCCTGGATAGCTTATCCGTGGGGACTCTAGATGCTCCGAACCCTCCAGATGCAAATACTGGCTTCTTTCCTTCCCTTTTTACTAGGTACCTAATCTCAGTGAGTATTTTTATTGTAGTACACACATCAAAGGCTTGAAAGCTAATATCCACATGCAATATTTGTCTTTTGGGGTCTGGGTTACTTCACTTAGGATGATTTTTTTCTAACTCCATCCATTTACTTGTAGATTTCATAATTTCATTTTTTCTCAATAACTGAATAGCACTGTGTAAAAACACCCCATTTTCATTTTCTATCCATCAGTTGACAGATACCTAGGCTATTTCTAATTTGTAGCTCTTAGTAGTAGACCAATAGTGATCACAGATGAGCAAGTGTCTCTATGGTAAGATGTAGTCCTTTGGCTTATGTCTAAGAATGGTATAGCTGGATCTTGATGTAGATTGATTTCCAGTTTTCTAAAGAACATGACCTGTTTTTCAATACAACACAGAGTCACTTTCTCTGAGGTGATACCACCTACAGCTAGTTGAGCCCTCCCACATCCATCATTAGTCAAGGCAATTCTCCACAGACTTACTTACAGCCCATCCTGTGGAGGCATTCTCTCAATTAGGATTTCCTCTTCCCTGATATATCTAGGTTTGTCTCGAGCTGTTAGAAAGCAACCAGCATATTGATAATGTTTACTTCTCATTCCACTGGGAACCAAAATCGATTCAAGTTCTTAGATAAACCTTAATAATTAACAGTACATAATTTCTTCAATCTCACAAAGAAAACAAGAGTTTAGTAAGGTTATGTGGTAGTATTCAGATAAGTATTAAGCTAGCGCATTGCTTAGGAAGCCTAATACTGGATCCTTGACTTGCTTGTTGCCTAGCAACAGACACACACATTGCAGATGCTGAAGTAAAGCCATTAGGGACTTTTTCTGAATAGTATCTGAGAAGTGATAATGAAACCATGGTGTCTCTCTTCATGACTTCTACAAATAGCTTGCCCTTTATGTTTATTAGCCTCTAAAAGAGGACAGCTTTAAAAGACTTAGCATGAAAAATTGTGTAGTAGTGATAAAATATTAAAGTCACATCATTAGAGATTTTTATCACTGGTCATATTTCTTGAGTAGGCATGTCTATATATGTGTATCATGAACTGACTTGAACTGCATTGGGACCAGATGACACAACAGACTCTGTTTGAAAGAATTAGTGTGTCTTTTTCTTTTTAATGAAGTCACTTTTTTTATAGATGTCTTAGAACTTGATAGTTAGAGAAGTTCTGCATCTTTCCTTTCCTTTCCCTAAAGGATGCAAAGGACCATGAGTATCCATGTAAATGTATACAGCCACACCTGTATTTGTAGATTTCAGGTCTATAGACTGGCAAATTTTAAAATGCTTGTGTCTGGTTAGTATTGGTATGTGATTTTTTATGATGCTTTTTAATAATAAAGCTTTTTAATAATAAAGATTTAAAAATAAAATATGCTTCCTGAGATATTCAATTTCCCTCTAAAATAGTAACTTAGCCCCAAAATACCTCTTTATATGAGGTTAGTATTAAATTAATATCAGTGATAGTATATTTTGAAATTCAAAGTATGAATTTGTACTCTGGTATTAATACATGTATTATATATAAGTATATATATATTTACAAATATAATGTATAGAAATACAAAATAAGTATTTGTTTTCATTTAATCTTACTACTTAATTTTGATATCATATATAGTAGTGGCTCCCTACTTTCGTTCTTGGAAATTGTCTGATATAAAGCTTGTCTGCTCTAAACTGCTTGAGACTGTGCATGGTTTCTTCTGCCCTTGACTCACTGTGCCATTTGCTGTAATTGGCACAAGGAAAGTGGACGGGAAAGGACAGGGACATAATGGGGATGGAGTGGAGACCAACCATGAAGAGTGGGGAGCTGGGTATCTGTTCCAGTCCACAGCAGAGCGGTAGAACCTGGCCAGGCTGCTGCATCTTCCTCCCCACGGCTCCTATAGGATTCACATTCCATTCTCCTCCTCTGTGGTATTGACTTTGTTAGTCAGTTTGGCACTGGCCCCTGAGAACTGATGCTGCCCATGGAATCTGCAGAGTGAAAACATACACACACACTTACCAAGATTCTGATATTTAAACTGAGAAGATTTCGTCCTGTAAACAAAGAAGGTTTGGAGTAGATCATAGGCGTTCCCAAACGTCCATCTATACATTGGAGCTGGTCCACAGAGCACCTTACTTCCATTGCATCTAACTTAAAAAATCAAGTTGCTGTTGTTTCATTGGATCCATAGATAGGCTTCATCTCGTAGAGTTCCCTATAAAAGATTTGTTTATCACATACTGCACAGCTTTGCTTTCTAGAGCATTTTCCTCCTAGGCAGTAAAGGTCTTGGGTTGTGTTCCACTGTCAGTAAACCCCTTTGTTTTAAAACCCCATATTTTGCTGGGCAGTGGTGGCGCACACCTTTAATCCCAGAACTTGGAAGGCAGAGGCAGGAAGATTTCTGAGTTTGAGGCCAGCCTGGTCTACAGAGTGAGTTCCAGGACAGCCAGGGCTACACAGAGAAACTCTGTCTCAAAACAACAACAACAACAACAACAACAACAACAACAACAAACCCATATTCTGGTTTTGGTGTTTTTTTGTTTTTTGTTTCTTTGTTTGCAGCAGGATCTGGTTTATTCTCCTTGGCAAGGTGGTCCTGAGAGTGGCATGTGCCACCCTGTTCCTGGCAGAGGGAGGGCCGGAGGGCCATCTAAGAAGATCTGAACCCTTCAGGTGCAAATACTGGCTTCTTTCCTTCCCTTTAATCTCTTACTAGGGACCTAATCTCAGTGGGCATTTTTATTGTAGTACGCATATCCAAGGCTTGAAAACTATTATCCATATACAAGTTTTGTCTTTTGGGGTCTGGGTTACCTCGCTTAGGATGATGTTTTTCTAAGTTCATCCATTTACTTGTGGATTTCATAATTTCATTTTTTTTTGTAAATAGCTGAAGAGCACCCCACTGTGTAAACATACCACATTTTCACTTTCTATCCATCAGATGATGGATACCTAGACTATTTCCAATTCCTAGTACTTAGGAGTAGAGCAAGAGTGATCACAGATGAGCACGTGTCTCTGTGGTAGGATGTAGTCCTTTGGCTTATGTCCAAGAACAGTATAGCCAGATCCTTTGGGCTACCTCATTCCTCTTTCCTACTTCTTCTCTCTCCTGAGGACTTTCTCTCTCCAGATGCCTTTGCCTATAGGGGACATATAAGGCAGATAGGCAAGTTTCTAATAAAAATAGACCCAGGTGGAAATCAAGTGTTGGCCTTGTGCAACCATAGAAAATGGAGCTGGGAGGGACTGGATGGAAGTTGGCTTGCAAACCAGAGAGTCGTGCATTAATGTCTAGGATTCTGGATCTGGTATGATGGGTAGCGATTTAAGTATGTGACCAAGAACCTGGAGGTTTGAAAGCTCTACAGCACTGACTTCTACATTGGAGGATTGCTACATCGTGGTGACAGTTGGCAATGTTTCTAAGCTGTGACCATAGAATATAAATTAAATGTAAATTTTAATATATCGGCCTCTGGGCTGATTAGTTTTAACTGTCACCTTCACGCAATCTAGTGTCACCAGTCAAGAGGATGTTATAAGGAATTAGCTAGATCTAGTTGGCCCATTTGCATGTCTCTGCAGGGTTGTTTGATCTTTTTTTTTGAGATTTTATTTATTTTTATTTTATGTGTATGGGTTTTTCTTTTACTCTAATAGAATTACATCATGTATCCCTCTCCTTCCCTCCCTCCAGGCCCTTCCTTACAATCCTGTCTCCTCTTTCCAACTCATGACCTTTCTCCTCATTGTTTTTATGTACATGCATACATATTGTAAATTCATAAATTCAGCCTGCCCTGTCTCTATAATGCTGCTTGTATAAACACATATTCTTTGTTTTGACTTTTATCAATGAAGGAAGACCCAGCCCATTGTGGGTGGCAGGATCCCATCCAAGTGGTTCCTAACAGTGTAAGAGAAAGAGCTAAGAGGGAGAAAGCGAGCACAGACCCATGTGTTTAGTCTCTCTTGCTTCTTGATTGTGGGTGTGATCCAGTCAGCTGGCTTACGTTCTTGCCCTGACTCCCCTAAAATAGTGGAGTGTAAATGGGACCTGTAAGGCCACCATTCTTTGACTGAGGAGCGGGGCTGTTCTTTCTTGTCAGTTCTTCTTGAGGCAGCTGAGGGGGGAGAGCATCAGTGGGGGTAAGACTTGATCTTATGAAATTCTGGGGTAAGCCTTTGTTTTACGAGATATTTAGGGTTTCTGCATAATAAAAAGTTTATTTATCTAAGTCTAAGTTACTGTGCTATTGTAGCTGACCTGCCTTCTGTGTTCCTCTGAGGCCAGAGACTGCAGACTCAGACACTTAGCACCTCATCCTAAAACAACAGGAGATTAAGTAAAGGATTAGTTGCTAGAACCTTTTCCCTATTGTCCAGATGCCTCTTGCTTGTCAGGCTAGGGGAAAGTTTGGAGCAATAAACTTCTATTGAACCAGGAGAATAACCCTTGCAGAAAGAAAATCTTTTACATAACGAATATGCATAATCTCACATAAGTTCCTACACAGTTTCATGCATGCAGAGTTCTCATTTATACATTTCCATACAAATTCTGCTGGGCCCAGCTTGCATGCATTCTCACAATTACATCCTTAATACACACACACACATGCATACATTCTCACAACTACATACTTACATACACATCCATACTTACATATGCATATGGAGCAAAAGACCAAGCAGTGGTGCAGAAAGAACTCATTCATTCTGGATGAAAAATGAGCTCTAATCTTTATTTCATAGAGAAAGAAAAAGCTTTCACCCTTTTAATGCTAAATGAATTAAAACCATGTTTGTAAGAAAAAGGCTTTGTTCTTTTTAAATAAGACTAAGCCTGTCTTGTCCTTAGCAGGGGACCTGTCCTGTCCCATGGCAAGGAGAAGCCTGCCTGCTCCTCCTGCTCTCTGCAGCCTCTTCTTTTTGCTTTTTTTGCTCTGCATTCTGCACATAGTTCTTAGATTTTATATGTTACCTATAGTTTCTAAGTTATTCCACTCCACATTCTCCTTCTAATTGTATTTTCTCCTCCTGCTCTGAGGTCACAACAATGCTCTTACTCTCAATGCCTCTTCTCTGAAAGCTGTGCCTACACTTCTAAGTTCTTCTGGAGTTCAGGTCTGTCTAAAAGGTGTTCTGACTAAAAACTTCTCAGTTCAGTTCCTCTCTCAGCTCAGTTCTTCTCCCCTCAGTCCCTCTCACCTCAGTTCGTCAGTTCTGACCCTTTGTCCTCAGCCTTTAAACATCATTCAGAATACATGATCACATGTTACAAAGTTCATCACAAGTTCACACAAAAAATCAAATCATAAATTGAAATAGAAGTTTACAACAGAGAATGTTTACATGCATATCTATTAAGAGTAATTATCTAGCTAAACATCTATCACCTGTCTCAATTCCACAGGTTCACCAAAGGTTTAAAAACCATAACTAAGTTATTAGTGAAGTTTTGTATATATAAACCCATCAATATTATATCTTCTGTTCTAGCACCTACAATAAATCATTAGTTCCCTTTTTATGACCTTTGGTTAATTGTTTCAAAATCTCTTGAAATGTGTTCTGAGGAGGAGAAAGTTTAGTTACCATCTAAGAGCAATTAACTGGTGACACTTGGAAGACTGGCAGAGTTCTCATTGCAGTTTTGACTATCAGAAAAGGGTTTAATAGCAGTCCCACTATAGAAGAGATTAATAATCATAGATAAAATTTTAGGAATTCCTATAGGATCATCATAAAACTTAAGTAATCTAATTGTCCACATAGCATTGCTGTAAGACAGTACATCTTCATGGATCTGCAGAGATCTGCTCCAAAGGAGTGTGCTACTACTTACTCATTATTATATATTTAATAATAACAGGAAGAACATATTAATAGCAGGAATCTTTCCTAAAATGTGTCCCTTACATCCTTGCTTAATAAGGGCTCACCTGCTGCAGATTATATAATAATCTGAAGCAAGCCATCTCAGAATGATCACCTGCTAGTATTAGCTTGTCCCATTATGGCGCCTGACAATTCTTCCCTGAATTTCTCTTTGTCAGGGGATTTGTTACAGCAACACAAACCAGTTAGGCCAGCTCAATAAGCACTGCTAGTCACACTAGGATGAAGGAAGACCTTCGTGTCTTTTCTAAGAAGGTACCTATAGGTGTGTTCCTGGATCTTGGCTGGAACAACCCCCACCCCATCCACACCCACACCCTACACCCAGACCCAGACCCTGCCCACACACACACCATACCCACACCCCATACCCTGCCCACCTCCCCACACACCCCAAACTTCATACCCCACACCCACATCCACACCCACATGTCACACTCACACCTCACAAATCATAGCTACACCCCACACATTACCCATACGTCACACACCACATACCAACCATACCCCACACACCACCCATACCCACATCCCACACCTATCTATACCCCACAACCACAACAACACTGCATACCCTACCCACACCTCACACTCCACACCCACCCCCACCCACACCCACACTACACACACACCCATACACTCCATCCCACACCCATATCCACACCCATCCACACCCCATATCCACATTCACATACTCACACACACACCCCACCCACATCCCACTGCAACCTTCTTTGCTTTATTGTTTCTATCACTACGTCATCAGAGCAACCTTTCTCTCGGCTGCAGATGACAGGCCACACAGAAAGGCCTTGCCCAGGAGCTGAGAGAGATATATATGAAACATAGGCACAGTGCTACTGTGGTCAGGATGTTATGTAGAGGAGCTCCTAACTGGAGAATGACATCATCAAGCGGGTCCTAGAAATGATTCTGGACTTTTTAAACAAGATATCTGACTTTCATTTGCGTTGCATTCATTCATTTATTTACTTGGTGATCTGCGTGTCTGATTCTTTTCTTACCCTACAGAAAAGAAAAACTTCTCTATGTTCATTTCAGTTTTACTTTTCATATTCCTATTTTCTGTGAGAAAATAGGTAGAAGCTGCGCTGCTAGAAGAAACACATTTTCTAAAGAGAAACTGAGAACTAATAAACAAATGATGTCTTTGACACTGCCGCCAGTTATGATTTCAGGACATATGACTGTGGAACCCCAGCTGTAGATGACTCTTGAACAGATTCACCTTTAAAAATTATCTAGTGAATTGTGTTCTTATATGGCTGCCTCCTTTCCAACCTTTATTCCATCCTAATCCCTTCAACCCCCAACACTAGGTAGAAGAGAAAGAAGGTTAGAAGGGAAAGCAGGCAAAGATCTCTTTAAGCTGTTTCCTATTGATTAGGGGTGTAGAGCTCTTGGGGCAAGTCCATCATCATCAGGGCATCTCCAACTTCTCATCAAATGACAGCAACAATCAGGAGCAGCAGTGGGGAGCCTCCTCCTCCTCCTCTTCCTCCTCTTCCTCCTCCTCCTCTTCCTCCTCCTCCTCTTCCTCCTCTTCTTCCTCTTCCTCCTCTTCTCTTTCCCATTTCCTTTCCCCTTCCTCTTTCCCATCCCCATGCCCCCCCTCCTCCTTCTTCTTGGTGCCTCCCTGCCCCTATTTATAAAATAAGAACTATCATTCTGAAAAATCAGAGAAATGGAACTGAGAAATTCAAGAAAGAGAAACAAAAGTGAATGTTGAAGCAGCAACAGGCAAGGTGGTCCCTGGGCACGTGGGACTGGATATTACTTAGCTACGTGGTAGACCTCCATCAGTTTCTTCTCTGTGAAATATCCTGACAAGTATGCCAATTATCTTCTACACCCTGTTATCCAAGGTGATGGGGGTTTCTGCGTCTCCTCACAGCAAGGAAAATGGTTATCTTCCAAACAATGTGTTTTTGTGCTGCAAGACTCTGTGGGGAGGATTGTGCAGAGAGCAATGATATTTCCCCATCCTAGACGAACTTGAACTTTCTTTGAAGCTAGTTTCAGTGCCATCCGAATCCTTCTGAGGACATTCCTCATAACCAGCCAGAGCTAGCTCCAATCCATATTTCCTCATCCATTCACAATGTGTTTATCGAATGCCTGTCACCTAGCAGGCACTGTACTGAGCTAGAGATAGTGGCTATGACCACAGCAGGAAATCTCATTAAAGCTTTGTTTCTCTTGTAGAGAGGTAATGGGTGAGCTCAAAGCATAAGTAGAAGCTGATTGTCCATGGAGACGTGTGTGATTGTGGTGTGGGAGGGTTGCACTCTATCGGTTGGTCCATGCAGGTCGGAGAGGAGACTTATGGCAAGAAGACTGACTACACTAGAGGAGGATGAGGTTACACGAGGGAGGATGAGCCTAAACTAGGGGAGGATGAGCCTACACTAGAGGAGGATGAGCCTACACTAGAGGAGGATGAGCCTACACTACAGGAGGATGAGCCTACACTAGGGAGGATGAGCCTACACTAGGGAGGATGAGCCTACACTAGAGGAGGATGAGCCTACACTAGAGGAGGATGAGCCTACACTAGAGGAGGATGAGCCTACACTAGAGGAGGATGAGCCTACATTAGGGAGGATGAGCCTACACTAGAGGAGGATGAGCCTACATTAGGGAGGATGAGCCTACACTAGAGGAGGATGAGCCTACATTAGGGAGGATGAGCCTACACTAGGGGAGGATGAGCCTACACTAGGGGAGGATGAGCCTACACTAGGGAGGATGAGCCTACACTAGAGGAGGATGAGCCTACACTAGGGAGGATGTGCCTACACTAGAGGAGGATGAGCCTACACTAGGGGAGGATGAGCCTACACTAGAGGAGGATGAGCCTACACTAGGGAGGATGAGCCTACACTAGAGGAGGATGAGCCTACACTAGAGGAGGATGAGCCTACACTAGGGAGGATGAGCCTACACTAGGGGAGGATGAGCCTACACTAGAGGAGGATGAGCCTACACTAGGGAGGATGAGCCTACACTAGAGGAGGATGAGCCTACACTAGAGGAGGATGAGCCTACACTAGGGAGGATGAGCCTACACTAGAGGAGGATGAGCCTACACTAGGGAGGATGAGCCTACACTAGGGAGGATGAGCCTACACTAGAGGAGGATGAGCCTACACTAGGGGAGGATGAGCCTACACTAGGGAGGATGAGCCTACACTAGGGAGGATGAGCCTACCCTAGAGGAGGATGAGCCTACACTAGGGAGGATGAGCCTACACTAGAGGAGGATGAGCCTACACTAGAGGAGGATGAGCCTACACTAGGGAGGATGAGCCTACACTAGAGGAGGATGAGCCTACACTAGGGGAGGATGAGCCTACACTAGGGAGGATGAGCCTACACTAGGGAGGATGAGCCTACACTAGGGAGGATGAGTCTACACTAGAGGAGGATGAGCCTACACTAGAGGAGGATGAGCCTACACTAGGGAGGATGAGCCTACACTAGAGGAGGATGAGCCTACACTAGAGAGGATGAGCCTACACTAGAGGAGGATGAGCCTACACTAGGGAGGATGAGCCTACACTAGAGGAGGATGAGCCTACACTAGGGGAGGATGAGCCTACACTAGGGAGGATGAGCCTACACTAGGGAGGATGAGCCTACACTAGGGAGGATGAGCCTACACTAGAGGAGGATGAGCCTACACTAGAGGAGGATGAGCCTACACTAGAGGAGGATGAGCCTACATTAGGGAGGATGAGCCTACACTAGAGGAGGATGAGCCTACATTAGGGAGGATGAGCCTACACTAGAGGAGGATGAGCCTACATTAGGGAGGATGAGCCTACACTAGGGGAGGATGAGCCTACACTAGGGGAGGATGAGCCTACACTAGAGGAGGATGAGCCTACACTAGAGGAGGATGAGCCTACACTAGGGAGGATGAGCCTACACTAGGGAGGATGAGCCTACACTAGGGAGGATGAGCCTACACTAGGGAGGATGAGCCTACACTAGGGAGGATGAGCCTACACTAGAGGAGGATGAGCCTACACTAGGGGAGGATGAGCCTACACTAGGGAGGATGAGCCTACACTAGGGAGGATGAGCCTACCCTAGAGGAGGATGAGCCTACACTAGGGGAGGATGAGCCTACATTAGGGAGGATGAGCCTACACTAGAGGAGGATGAGCCTGCACTAAAGGAGGATGAGCCTACACTAGAGGAGGATGAGCCTACACTAGGGAGGATGAGCCTACACTAGGGAGGATGAGCCTACACTAGGGAGGATGAGCCTACACTAGAGGAGGATGAGCCTACACTAGAGGAGGATGAGCCTACACTAGAGGAGGATGAGCCTACACTAGGGAGGATGAGCCTACACTAGGGAGGATGAGCCTACACTAGAGGAGGATGAGCCTACACTAGAGGAGGATGAGCCTACACTAGGGAGGATGAGCCTACACTAGGGAGGATGAGCCTACCCTAGAGGAGGATGAGCCTACACTAGGGAGGATGAGCCTACACTAGAGGAGGATGAGCCTACACTAGAGGAGGATGAGCCTACACTAGGGAGGATGAGCCTACACTAGAGAAGGATGAGCCTACACTAGGGGAGGATGAGCCTACACTAGGGAGGATGAGCCTACACTAGGGAGGATGAGCCTACACTAGGGAGGATGAGTCTACACTAGAGGAGGATGAGCCTACACTAGAGGAGGATGAGCCTACACTAGGGAGGATGAGCCTACACTAGAGGAGGATGAGCCTACACTAGAGGAGGATGAGCCTACACTAGAGGAGGATGAGCCTACACTAGGGAGGATGAGCCTACACTAGAGGAGGATGAGCCTACACTAGAGGAGGATGAGCCTACACTAGGGGAGGATGAGCCTACACTAGGGAGGATGAGCCTACACTAGGGAGGATGAGCCTACACTAGAGGAGGATGAGCCTACACTAGAGGAGGATGAGCCTACACTAGGGGAGGATGAGCCTACACTAGGGAGGATGAGCCTACACTAGGGAGGATGAGCCTACACTAGAGGAGGATGAGCCTACACTAGAGGAGGATGAGCCTACACTAGAGGAGGATGAGCCTACACTAGAGGAGGATGAGCCTACACTAGGGGAGGATGAGCCTACACTAGAGGAGGATGAGCCTACACTAGGGAGGATGAACCTACACTAGAGGAGGATGAGCCTACACTAGGGAGGATGAGTCTACACTAGGGGAGGATGAGCCTACACTAGAGGAGGATGAGCCTACACTAGGGAGGATGAGCCTACACTAGAGGAGGATGAGCCTACACTAGAGGAGGATGAGCCTACACTAGAGGAGGATGAGCCTACACTAGGGAGGATGAACCTACACTAGGGAGGATGAGCCTACACTAGAGGAGGATGAGTCTACACTAGAGGAGGATGAGCCTACACTAGAGGAGGATGAGTCTACACTAGAGGAGGATGAGCCTACACTAGAGGAGGATGAGCCTACACTAGAGGAGGATGAGCCTACACTAGGGAGGATGAGCCTACACTAGGGAGGATGAGCCATTCGGATGAAGCAGAATGGCTGGGACAGTTCTAGGGGCAAGGATGGAAGAGCAGATTGTGCAGGACCCATAATGAGTTGCCATTTTTCCCAGGGTGAGAAAGGAAGGCCCAGGAGGGTTATGAACTGAGTAGACAGGTTTGTACTGCCCATATATTCAGAGTACATTGGAACAGACCAGTGGTTCAATCAGCTCTGTTGTACTGGAGGCCACTGGAATGATTATAATGCAGGAAAGACATGGTGTTGGTGGCTTAGACCTGAGTGGTGGCTCTACAGTCCTGGCAAGAATCTGAGCATAGAGTTGATGGTATTCATCGGGGCAGTGGATTTGGTGTGTAAGAACAAATCATGGAAGATAGCCACATAGGTTTTTACTTACATGATTTAAATACTCATCATGACATGGATTGCAAACTTTATAACATCATTTCTGTTTTTCCCTTTGGTGTCTTCTACCTTTTTAAAACAAAAAAAACAAACAAAATAAGCAGTAAAATAGAGCTATCTCAGTCACTGAAGTGCTTTCCACAAACATTTGAGTACCTGTGTTTCATCCTCAGTACCCATATACATGTAAACTCTCATACTGATGTGTTCTCTCCTTAGACACAGACATGCATACACTCACATGCACAAAAACAAATGTATAAATGTATGAGGCTTATAATTCCAAATGTCATGTATACATAATGGATTTCTGGATTTATAGTTGCTGGCATGAGCTTGTTGAAGGCTTGGTAGCTATGAATTGAGGGAGATTGTAGGAGAGGGGGTGTTATTATTTCGGGGAAGAGAGCCAAGAGTTGGTTTTAACACATTTCCTTTGAAATGCCTTTCAGATATCCAAGTGAAAATACATTGCATTGATAGGTTGGGTGAACACGTTTCCTGTTCAGGAGACCAGCAAATTGGAGGATAGGCACTTCAGAATTAGCCGTGTGCACATGTCCAGGGTCTTTATCCTTGGCTCATTCATAGCATGGACTTCATCAGCTTGTCCTTCTTTGGCGATTTATCTGTCTGTCTGCATGTAGGTCCTGGAATCCAGAGACAACATCTTACTTGATATTTTAATGTTTGGCTCATGGCAGCCTGGCCATGGTGTGAAACTGCAGAGCTGTTTTCTGTGTGGGCGTGAGCAACTGGGCTTAATTAGTGCCTTGCCAGGGAAAGCCATTTTTCTTAAAATCAAAAGGTTACAGTTTAGAAGCTGTCAGAGAGGAAACAGGCTGTTTAAACTTACAGCTTATAGTCACGGCTTAAGATTTTATCATCTCTAGGCATTTAATTCCTGCACCCTTTGCTTTTATCACTGTGTCTCTAGGAAATGCATGCCTTTTATAATGGTCTGACTCACCACATAGTAGTAATTCAGGTGTACATGGCAATATTTTTAAATGTAAGGAATTTATTTAATTTTATTTAATTTTGAATTATGCGTATATGCATGTCTGCTATGCCACATGTTTGCGGATGTGTGCAAGTGAATACAGGCCCCCAAGGAGGCCAGAAGAGGATCCCCTAGAACTAGTTCTATAGGCTTTTGTGAGCCCAATGCCACCTCTCCAAATCAAGAGACCTAATCTATTTTCCATAATGACCTTTGAATGGAGAGAGGACATAGAAGCATTCAATGAACGTCACAATTACAATTATCATATGAAGCTGAGGGTTCTGTGTGGATTTTATTGACTAAGCTGCCGTTCTACTTAATTCTGACATTCTTGTGCTTAGAGTATTAACGTAAGAGTGGCCTCGGTTATCTGTGGTTTTGCTTTCTGAGATTTTACTTATCCACAGTTAACCCTGGTCCAAGAGTACTCAATGGAAAATGGGAGACTGAGATCATGTATGTTACTTTTTGTGAAGTAGTGTTAGAATTACTCTATTTCCTTATCAGTCAATATTAGTACAGATTTTCTACTTTATTATTATTTTAAGGTATTTCTATTTATTTAACGTATAGGATTGCTCTGTTTTTATGCACACCAGAAGAGGGAATGAATCAGATGCCATTACAGATGGTTACGAGCCACCATGTGGCTGCTGGAAATTGAACTCATAATCTCTGAAAGAGCAGCCAATGTTTTTATCTACTGAGCCATCTCACTAGTCCTTCTACTTTATTATTTAACCCCACTTTTAATTAAAGTTTACTATAGCTCGGTATGTAAGTCTAAGAAAAACTGTAGTATATGTGTGTGTGTGTATTTGGGATTGAATGAGAAAGGATCACATATTTGAATAATTTGCTTGTAGTTAGTGGCACTGGGAAGGTTATGGAATCTTCTGGAAGTTTGCTCTTGCTTGAGGAAGTACTCACAGAGACATGCTTTAAGGACTCAGCCTCACCAACTTCCTGCTCCCCTTCCTACTCCCTGTGTGTGGTGAAGATGGCTCTTCTTGTTTCTGCTGCTTACCCGGAGAAACAACTGTGTCAAGAGTGGTTTTCTCAGAAGGAATGTGGAGTTCTTTCCTCTTTAGAATGAAACTTCTCAGATGTTTAACAGTAAAACAGATGCATCGTTTTATAATAATGCATCATGTGGCCCCCATACAGGTAGGTATCCTAAGGATAGGTCAGAGAAGAAAGAGGTGGGCTTGGGGGTACATAAAAATAATTGTCAAACTCCCTTTTGACAAGATGAAATCACCATCTTCGTGAAAATGTATTGCAGTGGAAATGTATGCTAATTAACGAGAATGTGGAATCTTGTCTTGGGGCTGTCTGGTTCTGCTCTAGGATGCTAACAGACCAGCTTTGATTCCCCTCGTAGAATGTTCTTAGCTTTTAGTTAGCCAGGGCACTAGCCACTTGAATGAACTGAAACTACATGTTATCTTTTGTGTAACATCATCAAATAAATAAAAGGTTCCAATGAATCTATAATCACTTAAAAACAAAGCAGGGAGACTAGAGAGCTGTATCCATCCTGGCTCATCTTCCAGAGGACTGTTCCCAGGGTTCAAGTCCCAGCACCTGTATGCCAGCTCAGAACTGTCTCTAACTTCAGTTCCAGGAGATCTGCTGCACTCTTCGGGCTTCAGTGGACACTGCATGCATGTGGTGCACAGACATACATGCAGTGAAAATGTTCATATCCATAAAATAATAAAAATAAGATTAATAAAATAGTAGGAGCTATTAGAGTTTTTGATCCAAAATTTCTTCTTTCTGCCTCATATTCAGTGACAGCAATGACTTTGTAATAACTTATTTTCTCTGTATTTATCACATGAATTATTGGATCCTCTTTTTCTGGTGATGAAAATTTGCATTTAATTTGGATCACAGCTAAAGCATGGCATTTATTTCTGCATTGTTCTCACTTTATAAGCCACTTGCTTACAGAAAATTGTTTTACTAATTGCTCCATTATCGCATTCATTATCAATATATTAAGTAAATATTGTGACTCCAAAAGCAAGAGTTGGTTCCGTGTCTAGCCAAGAACTAGCTTCTCCTCTTGTCTGGGGCCCATAGACTGCCCTTCAGTGGTGCTGCCGTTTGCTGCTCAGAGGAATTCTGTGGTTTTGGAATTGACTTGACAGCTCTTTCTGAATCACAAAGGGATCTGTTCTCTTCAGGAACCCCTTAAAAAATCATTGTCTACTGAATAATGTTTTTATGGGGCAGGATGGAGATTAGGGAGCATTGGGGTTTACTGTCAGACCTTGCAGGGCAAGAAAAAATTTTGCACAGGTTCATGGGAAAGTTGGTACTGCTGTCTCTGACCATTCCTGCAGACAAACTTTGGGACTGGAGATAGTGGACATGGGACACCAGATTTGAGGCAGCTCTCCGAGTTTGCCAAGAAATTGGTCATTCCAACCAACATTAAAATGATCATCAAGTTATATTAGTTTTTAAATTTATTTTCATTTATTTACATTACATTGTGATCGCTCACCAACTTCCCAGTTACCCCCTCCCACAATTCTTCCCCTCCTCCCCCATCCTAGTCTCCTCTAAGAGGGTAGGTCCCCCTCTGGGTATTCCCCCACCCTGGCGTGTTAAGTCTCTGTGGGTCTAGGTGCATTCTGTGTCATTGACACCAGCTAGAAGAACGTATCCTACAGATAGGTAACAGCTTTTGAAATAGCCCCACTCCAGTTCGGGCCTCACATGAAAACCAAGCTGCATATCTGCTACATATGTGTGTTTGGGCCTGGATCAAGCCCATGTATGTTCTTTGGGGATTCAGTCTCTGAAAGCCACAAGGGTCCAGGTTAGTTGACCTTGTTGGTCTTCCTCTGGAGTTCCTGTCCCCTTCAGGGCCCTCAATCCTTCCTTCATCTCTTCCATAAGAGTCCCCAAGCTCCATCCACTATTTAGCTGCGTCTGCATCTATCTGAGTCAGCTTCTGCATGGAGCCTCTCAGAGGACGGCCATGCAAGAGCCCTGTCTGGAAGCATAACAGAGCATCATTAATAATGTCAGGAATTGGTACTTGACCATGAGATGGGTCTCTAGTTGGCCTGGTTATTCCTTGACTATTGTGTCAATCTGTCTATCCCTGTTTCCTGTATTTCATGTACACAGGATAAATTTTGGGGGATCAAAAGTTTTGTGGGTGGGTTGTCCCTTTCACTCCACTGTGGATTCTGCCTGGCTACAGAAGGTAGTCTCTTCTGGTTCCATATCTCCAAGGCTGTGAGTCACAGATAAGTTCACCTCCATTGATTTTTTGGGTACCTCCCCTATCTCAGGTCTACAACACGTCCTCGAAGTGCCCCCTCCACCTCCCCAACCCCCTCCAGTTGTAGATTCCCATTCATTCTCATAGCTATCTGATCCTCCCCCATTCTCTTCCCCCTCCCCTCACTCATCCAGTTCCCTCCCTCCATCTGCCTCCTATGACTATTTTACTCTCCTTTCTAAGTGAGATTCAAGCCTTCTCACCTGGGCCTCCCTTCTCATTTAATTCATTTGGGTCTGTGGAGTATAGTTTGGGTATCTTATACTTTATGACTAATATCCACTTATAAGTGAGTACGTACTATGCATGCCATTTTAGGTCTGGATTGCCTTCACTCAGAATGATATACTCATGTTCCATCTGCCTGCAAAATTCATGGTGTCTTTGTCTTCAATATCTGAACAGTATTCCATTGTTTAGATGCACCACATTTTCTTTATCCGTTCTTCAGTTGAGGGACATCTAGGTTGTTTTCAGTCTCTGGCTATGATGAATAAACCTGCCATGAGCGTATTTGAGCACGTGTCCCTGTGACGTGGTGGAGCATCTTTTGGCTATATGTCCAGGAGTGGTATAGCTGGGTCTTGACGTAGAACTGTTCTCAGTTTTCTGAGAAACTCCCAAATTGACTTCCAAAGTGGTTGTATAAGTTTGCCCTCCCACCAGCAAAGGAGGATTCTTTCCCTTGCTCCACATCCTCAACAGCATATGCTGCTACTTGAGTTTTTTGATTTTTTTAACTGCTCCACTCTGACTAGTATAAAGTTGGAGTCTCAGAGTTGTTTGGATTTGCATTTTCCTGATGACTGAGGACTTTGAACATTTCTTTAAGTGCTTCTCAGCCATTTGAGATTGCTAGGTTGAGAATCTCTGTTTAGCTCTGTTTAACCCATTTTTTTAAATTGGGTTCTTTCTTTTGTTGGTGCCTAATGTCTTGAGTAACTCGGCTGAGAGATGGCTGGGCATATAAGGAATGCTAGTGCTGTAGGCCTTTGGTCAGGGGAAGCATGGAAAGTGGCAGCTCTGTCCTGAGTAAGCAGTGGTCTGGCATCTTTTCTGTTTTTGTTTGAAATGTTCTTTCTCATCCAAACGAGCCCTGTTGGAATAAGGTTTGCTTCCGGATGCTCACACTGCCAAATCCGAGCTATACTTGGAAAAGGAGAAGGCTTGCAAGCCATGAGGGCATCCAGGGCAAAGCACTGCTGGGGCAGTAGTGCCGAAACAATTACAGATGTAATTTGAGGTGGAACACAACTGTTAACATGATGTTGACCTTCCCCTGGATGTGAGTCTGCAGAAAACAGGTTTATACATTCTGACCCAGTTTTCCAAAATTTTGCCATGTTGTTTAACTACTCCTAACATAACGAGGGTAGAAACATCTCTGCCTCTTTGAAGAGGTTTAGTTCATTGATTTTTTTTTTCCCCTTGCTGAGAACTGAGGATGGAAATGGCATTCAGGATAATGGTGAAAACTGGTCTCTTTGACTGGTTCCTTGATTCTGCAGATTAGTCTGACATGTATGTGGAAAGGAGAGGGACTTGGGGGCTTGGGCTCATAAAAGCAGACCTGGCTGCATACTTGCTCTTTGTTCTTTGAAGACATCTGTAGCTGCTTTGAGCCTTTATCCTCTCTTAACCACTAGGACGGACCTTTCAGGGAGGAAGGGCAATTGGTTTACACCGCTCAGCTGTACTTGTGAGGAATGCACGTGACCTCAAGCTTAGCTTCCTCTTTCTCATCTTCCCATTTGCCTCCTTTACCTCCGTTGTCAAACTGAAATGCCGCCACTTAGCTAAAATTACATAGGCTGTTTGCATGGCTTCCTTCCTAGTTCCTTACACCCCAGTGTTAACATGGGGGTGGGAGCACATACATGCCTGTTAGCCTAGCACATAAAAAACACAAGGATTTCCAGTCTCAAGGTCCATGCCAGTAAATCATCCCAGACCAATCAAGGAAATAGTAAGGCCCCCGTCTCAAAGGGCAAAAAAATACAACAAAGAAAAAAATCTATTTAATCTTTTAGAAAAGCAAAGCATATTGTATGTAGTCTCAATGCTTGGGCTAGGAAGGCAGCGTTACTTTCTCTATAAGTGGATTTTCTTTTTTTCACAATAATACCAGAAAGCATCAAGAGATGCTAGTTAAATACCCTGGAAGGCACTAGTTTGGGATTTGGTGGGTAGAAAGTTTGCAGTGAGAAGATCTTAGATAAAATGCTGCATATATATATATTTTTGTTATAGTTTAAAACCATTACAAATTAGAAGCACTGACTTACTTTTTTATGAAAACCTATGACTGGCCATCGTGAGTCACGGAGTTGGTAGATGTTTTTCCTGTAGTCCACTTGAGCAAGAATGTGTTGCTGGGCTCTCAGGTGGTGAATTCATGCCCAGGGTGGTTCTTGCCATAGTCTGCCTCGATGAGCAAGCAGTGTCTTCCATATAGACTCATGGAAGGCAAGTCTTGCCTGATTTCTCTGACTCTACCAATTTGCGTAGATACCCGATGATGCTCATACATTATATTTGGTAAAAACTGGAGAAATGGCAGCATGTGATGGTGTGAAACAACACCCCTCCCTCCCTCTTCTCAGATGCTTCTTACGGGGGCAGATATGTCCCTGGACTGGTTCATTGCTGTCGTAAGAGGTATCTGTGGTGATTCTTTAACAAAGCGGCTATTTTAAGTTCCGTGTTCAGCCCTATTAGAAGACAAAAGTGAGCTCCCAAGTAAAGTTGACATCCTGACAGCAGGGCTTGTTCTGTGACTCACATTTCTTAAGGTGGTGTCACTGTTAAAGCAAGAGCTATTGTGCTTGTAACCTTAGCTTGGTAGGAAGCACGCTGCTTCTATCACACGTAACTACCCCCGGTGTTCACATATCACAATACGGTTTGACATTTATTTGCAACTTAAAAATCACAGGTAAGTAGGCATCGCTGAACATTTTCTTCTGACCTAGTTTGCTTCTCTGCTGTTGTGATGAACACCCCGGCCATAAGCAACTTAGAGAAGAGAGGGTTTGTCTAATATTACAGTTCATTCCAAGGGACGCCGAGGCCAGAATTGAAGGCATAAGCATGAAGCCGAATCTATGGAGGAGTGCTACCTGATCTTTCCTGCTCCCAGCCTCGCATTCAGCCACCTTTCTAAGAACAATAAAACTTGCTTAACTTTTTGAGACTATTAGTCAATCTGTTTTGATCATGCCCATTCCTCTCTCTCATATCTTCTCCCAGATGTACTTCTCTTTCCCTTCTCTCCATGTCCTGCCCTATCAAGTTCAGTTTGTGTTGTCCAGTTAATTCTGTACTTTTGGTTATAGGACCCATCTTGAAGTATGGTTGATGTACCAGTTATCAGACCATTAAAAAGCAACTAGCCCAACCTCTCCCAACTATCTAATGTCAATAAGTCCTCATCTGGGCTGGGATTTGGTGTCTGCCACCTCTCCTCCATGCTGGAATTTTAAGATTACATGGTTTTATGTATGGTATCATAACTGCGGTGAGTTGTATGTGTGACAACATTGCTGTATCTAGAAAATACTGTTTGCTTTATATTATCAACCACTTCTGAATCTTTATAGTTCCTGAGCCAAGGGGAGGAAAATGATATAGACCTCTTGTTTAGGGATAAACACTCTGAAGCATTTGTGAGTCTGTTAATCACCCATGATTGCAAGAATGAGCTTCTCTGATAAGAGTTAGGAGGCACAGGGATCTATGGGTGTAACATTGAGTCACTAGGAATTCATTTTAATTCTATATTTAGTAGAATAATATTAGTAGGTTTCCTTCCAGGGCCTATGACATCTATCTAGCCACTGGTTCTTGCCCTATTAAGGGTGCTAAGTATGGGTTCCATTGTGTACAGCAAGCCTTAAATTCAATCAGAAAGTAGCTGGTTATTTCTTTAATGTTTGTGCCATTGTTACACTAGTAGTGATCATGTCTTACCAGTTAGGTTTTTACTGATTTTCACATGGCTCACATTTGGGTGAATGTTTGTTTTTCTGATAGTGTGTCTGTGTACTTTCCAGTACTCTGGGGAAAAAAAAAAAAAGAAAAAGCCAATGGGGTGAAGCTTCTGCATCTGTACCCACTTGATTTCTCTGTGCTTACAAATCAAATAAGTGGTATCTTCAACAATAGGGTCCTAATGTCAAGTTCTTGAGTGTATCAAGGAACACCAGCAATAACCTTTGGGGTGCCTATTAGCCAACAATTCAAAATAAAGAAACTCATTCCTGGTACTGAGGTATTTTGTTGTTTTATTGAGTTGGGAATGTTTAGTGTATAGTTGGAGTAGTATCCCCCAGTCATAGTATGACATATATATATATATATATATATATATATATATATATATATTTAAATCTTCCTGTTCCATTATAGCTTATTATCCCTTTATAATGCTGCATTCTGTCTCCCCTTTCTTGAAAGAGTCTCCCACCTCCATGGTCATTACCAGCCTCTAGTGTTTGAAATGAAACATACATATGTAAAGCCAGAAAGGTAACATCTACATCTGAATGTAAATGTGCCTCATTTTCATCATCCTCTCATCAATTTATGGGCATCGAGGCTTTTTTTTTTATTCCCGGGCCCACTGCTGTTCATAGAGCAGCAGTGACCATGGATGAGCAAGTATCTCTGGAGCCAATTATAGCGTCTTTGGGCGTATGCCCAGGAGTGATATGGCTGCATCCTGTGGTAGCTACATTTCCATTTTTCTGAGGAACCTCTGATCTGATTTCCAGAGAGGTGACACCAGTTTGTACTCCCGCTAATTGTGACTAAGCATTCTCGGTTCCCCTCATCCACGCCAGTAGCTCTCACTAATTTTTCTTGATTGTGGCCGCTCTGAGTCAGATAAGATGGAATCTTCACTGGCGTTTTCATGATAGCTAAGGATGTTGATCATTAAAAAAGAAAATGTTCCTTGGGTAGTTATGTTTATCTTTTGAGAATTCTATTTGTTTCCATTTTTTTTTAATTTGTTCCCTTGATGTTTGAATTTTTGAGATTTTGTATATTTTATCACCTTACTACACAGGTCTGTTGAAACTATGGTTATGAAGTAAATTCTATTTTTTTCCTTTTTTTTTTTTAATGAGCTAGCTCATTTTTAAAGATTTACTTATTTATTTTATGTATATGAGTACAATGTCGCTCTCTTCAGGCACATCAGAAGAGGGCATTAAATATCATTACAGATGGTTATAAGCCACCATGTGGTTACTGGGAATTGAACTCAAACCTCTGGAAGAGAAGTCAATGCTCTTAACTGCTGATCTATCTCTCCAGTCCCATGAATTCTAATTTCTAAAGCCAACGGGGAAGGAGCCGTTCCTTCATCCCTTTTGCATGTATTACCATTGGCCCATTATTTTTTAAAGCTTTCACCCCCTTCCTTGCCTCCATCTTATGTAATTTTGTTGTGATAACCTTTTCTTGTGATAGCCTTAAATGCAGGCATTGTCCAAGGTTGACCACACTCCCAAGTCCCTGGGTCATAACCATTCCCTCACTACTCCAGCTCTTACAGGTCAGCCTCTTGCAGCCTAGATTTGGATCCTGTCTCTTTATGTCCACAGAAAACACTGCTCCTTAAACAATGACCCTCCACACAGAAGTCACCTTCTCATATCTATTGGACCTTCTTGGTTAGCATATAATTTTTAAGGGAGAAAAAGAGAGGTGGAAGGTGGAAGGAGGGAGGTGCGAGCAGGATGGAGATTATTTCGCTCACAGTAAAAATAAAAGTGCAAAGTCAACCTTAAAGCTCCACATCACTCTATCTAGTTCATACTTAATTTTCCTGTGGTAGTTCATGGGAAAACCACCTAAATGTTCCAGTCTCTTTTGCTTCTATCACCACCTGAGCTCCCTTCCCAATCGAAGCAGACTTTTGTGCCTGTAAGTTGATAAGGATGGCTCCTGTCAAGATTTCGTAGTGCTACCACTTTGCAAATACACCGCTTATCCTTCTACTATGTCACCTAAACCGAGAACAGCATTAGACCTAGTAGTTCATCTGTTCTCTGCCTGTTTCTCTTCCCCTCTCATTCTTAATCTCTTCCCTTCCCTCTCTCTTTCCATTCTTCCCTCTTCCCCTTTCTTTCTTTCCTTCCTACCTCCAGCGTCCAGAAGTACTTTGTCCTGATTTTACTTCTGAACTAACAGCTGGATCTGATCAGTCTCCTTTGCTGATGTACTTTCTTTCCTGATCTCCAAACCATGGGGTGCCCCAGGCTTCCCTTTCCTTACCCAATGAGTCTTTGAACAAAATGACCATGGTAGCAAAGATCCAGTTATGCAGGGACTCAACAACATGGACTCCAAATCCCCAAGGGTGACCTGACTACAACTGCTGCTGCGTGCTAACTTTTCCAACAGCAGAAACCAATACTGAGCTTCAGCTTTGGCCCCATTCACGATGGGGGTACGGGGTGGGGACAGGGACCAGCTACTAATCTGTTGGCAAATTGACTACACTGGACCACTTCCTCTGTGGAAAGAACAATGCTTTGTCCTTAGTGGAGTAGATACTTATTCTGGTTTTGGATGTTCCTTTGTGTAATGCAGCACTGAACAATTACTGAATTCTTGAGACTTCTGTTGGTAGGCAGTCAGTGTTGGATTAGCTGGACCACAGCCTGTGAGCCATTCTAATAAATCTCCTTTCCATATCTGTCTCTGTCTCTGCCTCTGTCTATCTCTACCTGTATATGTGTGTGTGTATCTGTGTGTGTGTGTGTGTCTGTATCTGTATATCTTTATCTCTACCTGGATCCCTATCTCTAGATCTCTCTCTGTACCTATATCTGTGTGTATCTCTGTACCTATATATTTTTATCTCTACCTGTATCTATATCTCTCTGTACGTCTATCTATACCTCTATATCTCTGTCTATTTGTCTGTCTGTCTATCTATCTATGTAGATAGATTCATTCTGTAAGTTTGTTCCTCTAGAGAACCCTAACTAAAACACCTTGAGCATATTAAATGTTAGTTCTTTATTTTGTAAAAACAAAATTCAATTCCTTGGTCTTTGTAACACTATTCAACTCTCTCAGACATCATTTTGTTTTGTTTTGTTTTGTTTTTTGTTTTTTGAGACAGGTTTTCTCTGTATAACCCTGGCTGTCCTGGAACTCACTCTGTAGACCAGGCTGGCCTTGAACTCAGAAATCCACCTGCCTCTGCCTCCCAAGTGCATGCACCACCACTGCCCAGCCAGACACCATTTTTATCAGTTCCTTCCCTCTTTTCATTGAAAAACCAAATAGGCATAAACCAATGTAGTAAATGGACTTTATAACAGTGAGCTTAATAGAATATTTATGAGTAGCGCTTTTTAGGAAAGTGCTAGAAAAATTGTTCTTTACTATTTTCTGAAAACATTTATAGTAACTTGATGAATAATGAGCAGAAATTATTTAGAACAGCCATGCTTCATATTGTCATACGACAGTCGTGTTGTGTCTTGCACATAAGTATCCATATATTTTTAATACATGTATCACTAAGATTTTCATTCAACAGACATAGAATCCTGGTGTTTAGAACTTCAGAGGACAGATATTTTGGATATGAGATGTACATAGCCACTACTTCAGTTCTTTGTAAACTGCATAGTCAAATGATCATAAGAGACAACTAGATCACAAGCTAGACTCAATTACAGTGGATGTAAGTTGTGAACAAGTAGGACAGGAAAGTGCGTAACTTATTATCTCTGGTAAAATATAGCTGTTAAATATCTCATGAGTACACACATGCATCCATTGCAAGGATGCGGTCAATGAAAATGCTTAAAATTGGTTTCATTATATATTTTACAGTGGTCAGATTAAATTTTTACAAGTCAAAATAAGATTTAACATTCAGAAAAAGCTGTTTCAGAGCATTTGAGTGGAAACTCCAATTTTAGTCAGTATTTTAAATAGACACATCCTGACTCCCTTCACAGATTGCTATTGGCCATATGGTAGCTGCAGACATGCCCCAAAATAAAACTGCCATATGCAGATTTTAAAATACTGACCTCATCCCTAGAGAGCCATATTTATCTAGAAGTGCAGTGCAAACCATATCAAGTAAAATTGTGTTTTGTGCCATGCCTGGGAGATTAAAATAAAATGCCTAATTGAAAACAATAAAAAATTGAAAATGCGAAGGAAATAACGTTAGATGCCCACAGACGTTTAAAGTAAAGGCATCTGGTAGAATAGCTTTGGAATTTTTATTCTTTGCTGTATACAGTACAATTACTTACCAACGCAGTTATGGGTTAGCCTGTGTTATGCCATCAAAGTCGATTTAGTGGGAATGTTTAATGAGTAATCACTAGGGATGTTTGACATGGGAGTCTGTTCTCCACTGGGGTTCTTCGAGTTTGTTTTTTGTTTGTTTTGAGCATTTTGATCTATGGGCTTGTTCATGTGGTAGTATTTATTTGCTCCACGATGAACTGCTTCAAATGCAATGATACATCATAGGTTCATATTAAATCTGAACCTATGATTTATTGGTATGATCCTGAAGAAAATGACTGTCCTCAGCCAGGAACTCTGAGCAATGCCCTTAGAGTAAAATGCCACTGAAATTCTTCACAGTTGCCTTGAGTTAAACCTAAACCTGTCTTTTACAAAACATGGGAGTCTCACTAGTGTCCGCCATTAGCTCTTTAAGTCAGTTTGTCAAAATCTATTTTAGAAATTAACTTTTTTTGAGTGAAGAAATTATAAAAATTGTTGTATTCCCATGTAGAATTATGGATAGTTCAAGAGAAGATCTGGAATGCATTGCATTGACCAGACTCTCATGGGGCTATCTTTGTACTTTTCAGTTTTACAAAATGTTAACAAGATGAGTCTTTAACCAAATACATGTAGTTATATTGGCAGTAAAATGGATCAATTCTTTACATTAAAAATGGCGTCAACTGAAACTAATGCATTCGCTTATTGACGTGAGAAAACTGCATTTCGATATTGATTTATCTGAAGTATTGCTCTCTGGAGAGGCCCACTTAACTAAGTGCTTCAGGCCATTAAATGATTAGAGAGGAGATGCAATAGGGTGGAGGGGGTTCACATCAGATGGCAGAGAACTTAACTTTAGAAAAGAAAGAATTCTATTGATTTAAAAAAAACACCAGCAACTATTGAGCTGCAGTTTTGGGGGGCCATGGGGGGTGGAGGTGGAGTGGGTGGGGCACACATCAGAGTAAAATCTTCTACCTCTGAATTAGCTCTACCACTGTGGAAAGACTTTAAATTTGCTCTCCAGTTTATGCCACTGTAAACTCCATGGTGATCATTTTAATTTGGCGTGTAACATTTATTATGTGAACCTTGGCTATAAACAGTGACAGCTAAAAATATTTGACCCAAATGTGCCTGTTCCATAGCCTACAGTCCCAGGACTGTCAGCAGACACACAGCTCATCCACTGACTTTTCTTGGTGAGTTTGCTCAGAACCAAACCTGTCTGTGACATCTGCATACACCCAAGCCTAGCATTAGTTCTTCATCTGGCAGACAGCCTGACACAGCTCAGACTCTCTGGCCTAAAACATAGTAGGATAGCAATCCTAAGTTTTGGTTGTGAGGGCCAGTGAAAGTTCCAGTCTCTTAGAATATATGACGTATTTTCATAATAGTGTAGCACTACAATATCTAACAAAAGATAAGCATGTATCTGCATGAAACTATGAAGACAAGTCAGGATTTGAAAACACAGTTCAGTAGAAAGATAGAGATATCGAAGAGAGAATTCAAGCTGAAATGAAAACAGAATTGAAAAAAACTGTTTAAAAATTAATTAGAAAACTCTGGGTAAGCCTTACAAGTAGAATGAATTATATAGAAAATAGAATATCAGGACTTCAATATAAAGTAAAGGACTTCACCCTTCAAGCAGTGAATATGAAAAATATTTTTAAGAGCGCAAGAAAGATAAATGCAGGAATTGTGAGACACCATGAAAAGACCAAGTCGTTGAGTTAGGGCCATTGAAGGTGAAGAATCCAAATCACTGGCATAGACCTGATCTTCAACACGATCATGGAGATATCTCCAAGTTAAGGAAAGACTTGCATAGGCAGGCATACAAGAAGTACACAGAGCACCCAGTAGACAGGAGTGAAAAAGAAACTCCTCATAGCATACAGTTACAACTCTAAGCTTATAGAACAAAGAGAAGTTAGTGAAAGCTCTAAAAGAGAAAGCACAAGTAATATATAAAGGAAAATCCATTAGAGTAACCTCAGGTTTCTCAGGGGAAACTCTAAAAGGCAGAAGAGCATAGGGCGATGAACTTCAAGTTCAAAGACAACACAGATGCCAGACTAGACCACTGCACTGCATAAAAATATTGGCCATATTTGGAGGAGAAAGAAAACTTTCAAGGATAGAAGCAGATGCAAACAATTCATGTCCCCCATCCCAGTAGAGAATACTAGAAGCAGGACTCAGACTGAAGAGGAACTGCTGATGGCCAGCCCCAGCTATTCTCCTTACTTCTTGCTTCCTCTTGAGGCAGCAGAATGGGAAGAGCATATGTGGGAGGTCAGACTTGGTCTTAGGAGATATTTAGGATTACTGAATAATAATATAATGTTTACCTAATTTAAGTCTTAAGTCACTTTGCTTCTGTAGCTGACCTGTCTGTCTGGGTTGCTCTGAGGCCTGAAGATGCACCTCACAGTAAGAGAAGAGGGGGAGGGGATTAAGTTAAGTAGCCTTTGTTCTATCTCTGCAGGAACTATGGGGTTCTAACTCCCCACCTGCTAGTTGAAGTTGTAGGAAGAGAAGGAGACACATTAAAAAGTGATTTTATGCCCAGGAGTGGTAAGGACACGTGCTCCACTATGTTCATAGCAGCCCTATTTATAATAGCCAGAAGCTGAAAAGAACCCAGATATCCCTCAATGGAGGGATGGATACAGAAAATGTGGTATATTTACACTATGGAATACTACTCAGCTATTAAAAACAGTGAATTCGTGAAATTCTTAGGCAAGTGGGTGGAACTGGAGAATGTCATCCTGAGTGAGGTGACCCAATCCCAAAAGAACACACACGGTATGCACTCACTGATAAGCAGATATTAGCCCAGAAGCTTGGAATAACCAACAAACAATTCACATATCAAATGATGCCCAAGAAGAAGGAAGGAGAGGCCCCTGGTCCTGGAAAGGCTCAGTACAGCAGTGTAGGGGAATACCAGAACAGGGAAGCAGGAAGGCGGTGATTGGGGAACACAGGGAGGGAAGAGGGCTTATGGGACTTTCGGGGAGGGAGATCCAGGAAAGGGGATATCATTTGAAATGTAAATAAAGAATATATCGAATAAAAAATAAAAAATAAAAGCACAAACATTTTTTAAAAAGTGATTTAAGCCTTTATTTCTAAGTTCTTCAGTTCTCCAAAAAATTTCTATAAAAGTTTCCTCCAAAAAGTTTTCTCTAAAACGTTCTCCAAAAAGTTCTGTAAGAAAGTTCTCTCTCATTCTCTAAAAATTTCTCTCTGCTCTCTTCTCCTAATCTTGTACTTTTCTTCTGCTCTCTTCTAACAGTAATGCTCTTACTCTCAAAGCCTTTTCTCCAAATTCTTTCTCTCCCAATGCCTTTAGTAGTTCTAGAGTTCAGTTCTGTCTAAAGTTTTCCTCTCTCTCTTTGTCCTTACCACTTATACATCTTTCAAAACACATGATCACATGGTAGTAAGTTTACAAGTTTACACATAAATTCGTATCATAAATTCATTAAGAATTTTATAACAGAGAATGTTTACATGCATGTCCATTAAGAGCAATTTTCTGCAGAAACATTCTTCATCTGTTACTAACTCTACAGATTCATGGAGAGTTAAATACCTAACTTTTGTAACTAAGTCATTAGTGAAGTTTTGTGTAGATAAACTCAATCAATATTTTATCTTCTGTCCTTGCACCTATAATATTAGTTCCCTTTTTATGACTTTTGGTGGATTGTTTTATGACCTCTTGGAATGTGCTCTAAGTTGTAGATGCCTGCTTGCTATCTCATAAGCAATTAACTAACTCCTGACACTTGAAACTGGCAGTTCTTATTGCAGTTTGGACATCAGAAAGGACTTCATTATGGCCCTATTATAAAAGAACTTAGCAGTTACTAATATAATTTTAGGAATTCTTATAGGATCATCGTTAAGAATTAAGAAATCATCTATTTGTCTACATAGTATCACTACAAAGTAATACGTCTTCGTTGTTCTGCAGAGATCTGCTCAAAGGTGTGGACTAATACCTAGTGATATATATATATTAATAGCAGGAATCTTTCCTAAAATGATATCCTCCTTGCTCTTGCCTAAAAAAAAAAACAATTCCATCATTAACTTTGTCTATGGTGAAACCATCTCAGGAAGATCACCTGCCAGTTATAGCTTCTCCTTGATGGCTCCTGGCAAGGAATAAGCCTAGCCAAGAGACTATAGGAAAAATACAGAAAACAAACAAACAGAACAAATGAAGCTATAATGACTGAAACATAAAATAGGAGGAGGAACACAAACAACAAAGAAAAGGGACAGAAATCAACACATAATAACTTTAGATATTAGTCGGCTCATTGCCTTAATAAAAAGACAGGTTATATGAAGAAAGAAATAAAATCTATCTTTCTGTGGTCTTTAAGAGACTCATCTTTCCTTCAACAAAAAAAGCACCACTTTAATGTGAAATGAAAGGATGAAATAAAGTATTCCAAGCTAGTAGAACCAAAGACCATTCTGGTGTTGCTATGCCAAACTCTGATGAAATAGACTTGAAACTAAAATTAATTAGAATATACCGGCAATAACACATAATTTAAATCTCATCAAAGAAATAATTGACCAAGGAGACATTACTATTCTAAATATGTAAGCACTAAACTCTTGTGCACCCAAGTTCATAGAAGGCTTAAAAATGGACTTCAAGACTCACATTAAATACAACTCTAGTAATGGTGGAGTCCAATAGACAAAAAAAAAGTTAAATCACAGTGTATATCAGATGATCTTAAGAGGTATTGGCAAATAATTCTACCTAATATACATTCTCCTCAGGAGCGCATGGAAAACTTTCTTAAATAGAATGCATACCAGGACACAAAATAAGCCTTCACATATTCAAAAATACTAACCACAATCCAATAAAGTTTAAAATCACCAGCAAACAAATCTCCACTAATTACATAAACTCACAGAGACAACACATTAGTAAATGATGAATGGGCTAAAGAAGAAATCAAGAAAGGAACATTTTTTTAAAAATGTAATTAAATAAAGATTGAAAACACAACAGAATCTTTGAGAAACATTAAAAAACAGTCCTAAGAGGAAAACTTTGGCTCTAAGTACCTCCATTGACACAAAACAAAACAAAACAAAAGAACAAAAACCAGAAAGGGTTTAAATAAATGACTTAATGAGGCAATTTAAGAGTTTTTAAAAACAAGAGCAAACCAAAACCACATCCAGTAGACAGGAATGAATAACAAAAATCAGAGCATAAGTTAACTAAATAGAAACCAAACAATTCAAGGAATTACAAATATTAGAGCTAATTCTTTAAAAAAGATAAATAAAACTGAGTGGCTGTTGGCCCAACTAACCAAAAGAAAGAAAGAGAGAACCCAAACTAATAGAATCATAAATTAAACTCCAGTTCTCAGACTAGATTACATCTAAACTAGTTGTTGGCCAAAGGCCCCGTGGGAACTGCTGAACAGCCCAGGGTATTGCCAAGATTAAGGGGTTGTTCTTCACAAACTGACTGTAAGGCCCTATTGCTGAAGACAACACCTATAGAAGTCATTCAACACAGAGAAGTTGAACTGGTGCCTACAGAGAGAGAGCCTTCATCCCTACTGACTAATGTTCATGGTACTGGAAGGTATGTACTTTGCACACTACCAAAGGAGAAAGACAAGTATCAACCTAGCTACAAATCCTTCTAACTAAGGTGATGACCTGTCGGCAAGATGTACCAGTCCAATAGTGGAACAAAGATTGTGTGAGTAACCAACCAAAATCCAGTTGTATTTAAGGCTCACACCATGAGAAAAATCTCATGGCTGACAATGATTGGGTGGTAAAGAACCCGAAAAAAGATAGACCAGGGACCTAGGGCATAAACCAAATACTACTATTTGCTAAAGGAACAGAACCATAAATTTAAGAGCAGCTTTCTCCTACAGTAGATGGGAACAAATACAGAGACCCACAGCTGGACAACAACGTGCGGGTAAAAGATCTTGGAACATTCAATCCTAAATGAGATGTCACCATCAGATCCCTCCATTCAGGACTTAGGGAATCCTGGAGAAGAGTGGGTATGGCTTGTAGGAGCTAGAGGGGATGAAAAGACACCAAGGAAATGAAGTCTTAAATACATAGGATCCAGTGCACATATGAATTCACAGAGACAATGCATGGAATCTTTAAGGGTCTACAGCAGATTGGGTTCCTGTGTGGGAGGAGAAGGAAACACAAGTTCCCATCCCTAACCCAGAAGCTATCTCCAATTGATGATTGCTTTCAAAGGAGAAATTAGTTTCCTCCAATGGAGTCATATTGGGTTTCTCATGCCCAGCAGTAGATAGCAAGAGAAAGGAAACAAAATGCTTTGTCAGGACATTTCGTCCCCTTACAGATAGGGTGGTCAAAACAAAATCTTGAAACAGAGACATGATTGCAAGGTGGCCATAGCAAGATAGCTGTAACAAGATAGTCATAACAACATAGTCATAACAGCGAGTCATCACAACAGGCGGTCATAATAACCTTTTGAAACCAAGATATGGTCGCTGTTTCCTAGGACAGTCCATACAGAGCTATTTGTAGTTAAGGTTACAGATGGACATAGCCCAATCCTCAAGAGACAGACTTTATCATAATCAGGAATGAACCTAGTTTGTCTTTGCTATCAGATGGCTCTCCAGTGTAAAGTGGGGGCAGGCTGGTTCATCAACTCCTTGTAATTTTCACCTTGACTCTTTTCTCTTAGTGCTTATGGAGGCCCTGTTCCTGTACCATTACCTTTTCTAGTTTTAGATTTAGGCTTTTTAAGCAGGGATGAGAGAATACCCCAAAATTAAGAAGTAGAATCAGCTGCTGTTTTCCCTAATATAATGCTCTGCTACCTCCTGTAGTATGGAGAATCAGAATGCACTCCCCACCCCCAACCCTGCCTTCAGTGATATTCTTTATTTTTTACTTTGTATTGAATGATGAACACTGCCATGTTTTGAAAAGTAATTCCTGTGTGAGTTTTCCTGGGGAGACATGAAAAATATGTCTATTCATTTCACTTAGAGCACCAATAACGGGACAAAGTAATTTCACCCAAACCTAGCCCAGTGCAGTAAATGTCTTAGAGTTATTCATAAGAGTATGTAAAAGAATTTGTGTATAGAATCATGGGAGACTCAATGGTAGTTGCATCACCAAAAAAGCAATGACTAACAAAACCTGCATCCAAGGAGCTTGAGGGGGCTGGGGGTTCTGTTCTATGGAGCTGACACTACTTAGACAACATTAGATGAGCCTTGTGAATCTTGTAGTTTTCAGGAACATCCTGGGGCTTATAAGGTTGTTTACTTTATTACATCTATTTATTTATTTTGCATGTGTACATAGGTGTGTGGGGGGTGTAAATACATGTTTACGTATACACACATGCTAAATCATGAGGTTGAAGTCAAGTGACAACTTGCAGGAATCTCAGTCAGTTCTCTGCTTCTACAGTCTGGGTCCCACGGAATGAATTGGTGTAACCAGGCTTGGTACTTGGTAGGAAGTTCCTTTACTGGATGGGCCTTACAACAGCTCACATTTCACATCTTGTTAACTTCTTGCACTAATTTCCAGAGTTTTATGAGCTGCTGGGCCTCCCTCCAGGAGGTAATATTTTCCTTTGTAAGGAAACATCAGTACAACAGTAGGAGGCCATGTTGGACTACTACTGTTTGGCATAACTGGAGGTGAGCCCAGAGCCTCACCCATGCATGAGAAGTATCTTCCACAGAGCTGTGCTCCTTACCCTAAATCCTTGGCCTCTCTTCACTCTTTCCACTTCCCTGTGATTGCTTCTTTTCTTTCTTTCCTTTCTTCCTTGCCAGAGATAAGAGTTGAGAAAAGAATTGGGGCAGGGAAAGGACTGTTTTTGATTTTTAGAGGATACATTTATAGTTCCATGTATTTGGCTCATTTTTATAGCTGTTCCTGAGTATTTTCAGAATAATTATGATCTTTCTGAGAACCATGTGGACAGAAAACAACAGACTTTAAGGTGTTATATTTCAAGCCACTCCATGCTCCTGTGGCATTCTGTTACTCAGAATTAAGTGGGACAGTGGCTTTTACATTTTTCTACTTCTTCTTCATTTTAATGTAATCCACCCCACTACCAGATAATAGGACATTTTGTTACTTTTATTCATGGTAACCATCTTATGGAAACTCAGTATGCAATAGTCACAATGGTTACATTTGCAAGATCAAATTCTCAATAGTGTTTATTTGTTAAGTGATTTAATCTTAAAAAAAAAAGAAAGAAATACTGTTCAGATGTCCAGATAATATTCCAACTTTGAGTATGGAATTTTTAAAACTAAGAGAGTTTTATGCATAGAAACATAGTTTACATATTTCAAAATATTTATGGGGCAGCTGCATGTTATTGAAAAACATCAATGCTATCTGAATTGTATCAATAAATTAGCTAGAATTGATTCTTTATAGACGCTGGGACAAATCCTATTCATTTATCATCTGTTTTTAATTTTATCATTTCTTAGAATTTTGTTTAGGTGTATCATGTTAAATATAAAATAAATGTTGTTATTTATATTTAATTGCTTTTTAAACAGTTCTCAGAATTGAACCTAGGGTATCAGGCACACCTGACAAGTGCTTTACCAATAAGCTATATCCCTGGCCCAAATTTTTTTTAGATTTTTATCTTGAGAGGCCTTACTTCACATATTCTTATATTTTACTTGCTCTTCATACTCATGAAATTCTTTATTTTATTTTTGTGGAACTCTAAAAGTAGAGTGTTTATTTGATAACAGAGAAGGCAAGACATGTACTTTTTTTCATCTTGTTTTGTTTTTGACACTGGCGTGCGCGCACGCACACACACACACACACACAAACACACACATACACACACATACACACATACCTATCTGTGAGATACAAGTTATCGCCTTGGAGGTACATGGAGTTCCAAGAAGGTAGGCCCATCCCATAGATACCAAATAGCTGAGGTCGATTCAATCCTCCTTTTCCTTGATTGGAGAAACTTGCACTCTTCAACCCTGCCCTGCTTCTATGTTGTTGACAAATCTCAGTCAAGTATAGTCTTGTTTCCTAACATGTAATATCATTTTTTTTAGAATTGGGCAGGTTAAAAAGAACTTTTATTTTATTACTGAGAATGATAGTTTGTGGAAATAGTATCAAAATCCTAGCTGGTTGAAAATATCTATCTTTTCACTTAAAAGTGGCTGTGTCTATATACTGTTAACATTCAAATTTCTACTCTTTTAAGAAGGTGACTCATTTAAAAAATGATAGGTTCTTTGCTCAAAAATGGTTTTCTGGAGCAGTTATTCTCAATACATATTTTTTCTCAGTAGCACACCAGTCCCCTGTGGCTGTTAAAATTTTCTGAAATTTTACTTGGGAAAATTACCAGGATGGAGAATAAATTTATGGGCATGTCATTTATTTAGGTACCCCTGACTAAGAAAGTATTTTAAAATTTGGAAAGAATTCTTAGAAGTAATAATATAAGCTTCCTGGAAAATAGTATTTCAGTCGTAGTAAGCTCTGTCATTATTTGTCCTCACAAGTAGCAAAAAGTATTTTCCTTAGCAGCCTGGATTAATAATGTGTAGATTAACACAGAGGTTGCATTTGGGCCCAAATTTTTAGTGATTTACTTGCAAGGATGCACTTATAGACAACTGGCCCATTACGGCATCTTGGCAATTTGATTTCTTTGCGGGATTTCCAAAATGTATTGGCATAAATGCCAGACTGTGAAGGAATGATAGCACCACATGGGTTGGATTTATCAATAGCAGCAGCATATTATTCCAAAAAGAGTGCCAGGTACCAGCTTGTAATGGCAAGCATCATCTGCTCCTGTTGAGGAGGACAGCATGGGTGCACTCAAGACTTGGTGGTGCCTGTAATCAACCACAACACTGTTTAGCAAGCTAGGAAAGTACTCAGATCTCGTCACCCACCAGTTCTCAGCAACACTATCTTCCTGGAGACTTTTGGGGGGTGTGTGCGTGTGTATGTGGTATGTGTGGTATGTGTGCGCGCTCGTGCTCAGATCTCACCATCCACAAGTTCTCAGCAATACTATCTGCCTGAAGGTTTTTGGTGTGTGTGTGTGTGTGTGTGTGTATGTGTGTGTTTCTTTCCCTTCCTTTCTTCTTCATATTCATTAAGCAAATAGTTATTTGCTGTTGTCTGTATATATGACCCTGGATTAAGTTCAGGATTAAGTAAAATGATAAAGCAAGGGCAAATTCTGAATGAAACACCCATGAAATTCAATATGGATAAGAGATAAGGAACATAATCCACAAAAGAAATTACTAAGGATCAAGAACATAGAAATGGCCAGCCATCTGAAATCAGAATAGTCCCTGACAGAATAAAATGTTTTAAGGTCCAGTTATGGAGGCATATGACTTATTTTGGTAACACAGATTATCTGAAAGTTGGCAGACCATTGTGTGATAGAGGGCAGGTATGAAAAATTGATTTAAAAGGTAGGCAGCCCCTCAGGAAGTACTCTAGTGGATCTGTTTATCCAGAGACTTCAACAGGTTAGAGAATTCACCAACCTCTCAGCAGACGCTGTGGCAACAGTGTGGAGGTGCTAGCTGCCAGTGCATGACAAATACAGAGGGGGAAACTCTCTCAGCCAACCATTGAACTGAGCACAGGGTCCCCAATGGAGGAGCTAGAGAAAGGACCCAAGGAGCTGAAGAGGTTTGTAGCAGCATAGGAGGAGCAACAATATGAACCAACCAGCACCCCCAGAACTCCCAGAGACTAAACCACCAACCAAAGAGTACACATGGAGGGACCCATGGCTTCAGCCGCATATGTAGCAGAGGATGGCCTTGTTGGACATCAAAGAGAGAAGAGGCCATTGGTCCTGAGAAGGCTCGATGCCCCAGTGTAGGCGAACACCATGACAGGAAAACAGGAGTGAGTGGTTTGGTGAGCAGGGGGAGGGAGGATGGGTTAGGGGATTTTCAGGGGGGAAGCCAGGAAAGGGTATAACATTTGAAATGCAAATAAAGAATATATCTAATAAAAAAATAGTTGATTTTTAGTTCTGGGAAGTAGGAATGGAGAATGAATGGACAAAAATTATAGTCCTTGGATTACTGATACTTAGATAATTCAGGGAAAGAACAAGGTTAAGGTAAGAAATTATGACTTCCGTGTGTGGTTGGCATGTTTGTGTGTGTGTGTGTGTGTGTGTGTGTGAGTATGTGCACATGTGTGTTAATGTGTGTATACATGAGTGTCTGTGTATATATTTGTTTACATGTGTTCATGTGTGTATATTCAATTATAGGTATATATGCATATATTGTATAGCTTTATATGCCTTGATCTCAGCATACTATCTATGAAGCCCTTAGGGTACTATGGCCATTGTGGTAGAACTTGTTTGATTTCTGTGTAGGATTCTTTCCCTATTACCATGATCACAAGCTCCTTGATGGCGGACCATCTTATGCTTCTGAACCTCATAAAGAGTAGATTCCAGGTAGGTTCTCCACATGGAGCAAACACAAGGGAAGGCAGAAGGGAATGGGTTGCCCCTCAGATGCCCATGGTACCCATGGTGATATCTTAGTTAGATGTTGTAAGTATATCATCAACCTCCTGTTGGAGCAAGAACAAAGATCCTTCTGGCAGCACAAAGGGCCTGCTCAGAAACGTAAGAATTTCTGGGTCATTAAAGTCATGGTGGCTCATTTTCCTAATTTTTCTTGATACATTCTCACCTCTCTCTGGATATAGGAATGGAATCATGAAAGCTGACTCTCAGAGTAGAGGGGCGAACAGGATGGGGTAGGCAGTATTACATGTTGACATGGGTACAGATGTGATTCATCCTGATCTTTCAAATCTTATTCAGAATGTTTATAACGTGTTCATTTTCTTTATGGCTAGAAAATGGGCTTATCCAAGTATATCTTTTAAAAAATGTCTTGTACCAATGGCATGGGCAATTAATACCCACTCTACACTGAATTCTGTACATTGTGATCCTGGGAGAGCTACTATTAAAGCCCAGCAAAGAAAGTTACAGACAGCCATGTTTGTGAGGCCAAATTAAAGTCCTCTCTTAGCTAGCCACTGAAATCAAGCTCTTTCCCAAGAAAACGGTTGCCACCACTGAAGCTCTGGTGTATAGCATATAAAGAAAAAACAAAAACAAAACCCCAAATACCAACCCAACATCAGAAGTCAGATGCAGGCTTGCGCAACCTGGTAACATTTGTTTTGGCAGAGCACAGCTCTGTTGGTTTTGTTTCTGGGTCATGGTCTGGGTCAGAGAATGTCTTGAGGTGGGCATGACTGTTCAGGAAAGTGAGGAGCTTTCAAAACCCAGTCGTGTGAGCAGACAAACAATAGATTCAGGGTAAGACGAGGACAAGGATATATTACCTTGCTGACTTCTTGACTTGCCCTCATCTTGCTTGAGTTTCCTTGTTTTTGTTGCAGTACTGTGTGTCCTTTCTGTGTGAGATGCTTATGATGACCACATGGCTGTAATGTCATGAAGAGATGTTAAAATGTGATATCATCAGAAAGTGTCAATGCTTAATATCCCTGATGATTAATAATCATAAGTAAGTGTGCTTGCCTCTGAAGTGTGGTGATGAGTGGCAGGAACATGTCAAGACAGGATATCAAGATCATCCTGTCTTGATAACAACAATGGCCTGACCAAACTGCTCTTCTGAGCTGAGGGTAGTGTTGGGGGAACTTGCTTGTTTGATTGAAGGCAAATCACAGGCACCTAAATGGGGCAGTGAGGAGATTAATGTTTGAAGTGAGCGATGATTACCTTGTTCTCAACTCTGCTATAATGAATTGAGTCTGTGAAAAGGGTCTCAAAGGGAACCTTTACCTCACGTCTTGTAATTTGTCATAAAATGTCCACTTTTCTTTAGTGTGTGATAAAGTCTCTAAGAACATGGAGCAAACAGGGAGGCGTATGCTGAGGAGAATGTAACAGTTGCAATGGCCTTGCATCCCTTGCAGTTCTTCCTCTGCATTCCTGAATGGGCTGGGTCAGCACTGCTCAGGCAGTAAATACTCTGGTTACAAATTAACAGTGGCTTGTGTCTCTTGTAAGCAGAGGAAATGTGCCCTTGGGATATCACTGTCCATTTCACAATGTTGGTCTTCCTGACACCTAAAATCTTTCCTGTTGGTTTGTTATTTTTAAAGAGTCTACTGACATAATTTATATACAATAAGTAGAACATGTTTAAAGCAAGTACTTTAACAAGTACATGTGAAATAGCATCTAACCATCCGAATAAGCAAGAGATTGAAATTTCTAAGACTCACAAACCTTTTCTATGGTACCCTTGACAGCCTCTTCCCCAAGTGACACAAGTCAGCTTGGATTAAGGGTCAAGCTGTGTGTGTGTGTGTGTGTGTGTGTGCATGTGTGTGTGTGAGTAGTATATGTATGCATGCTTGTATATGCACATGTGTTTATGTGTGTATATACATGTGTATCTGTATGTACATGTGTATGTTTAGATGTGTTTATGTGTGTGTATACAATTATGTGTGTATGCATATATTGTGTGTCTGTATGTGTCTTGTGTGTCTGTGTTAGTGTGTATGTGTTTCTGTGCCTGTGTGAGTGTATGGCACATATGTGACTACCCACAGAGGCCAGAGGAAGATGTCCGATTCTATGGAGCTACTTGACACGGTGATGGGAAATGGACTCAGGTTCTATGGTAGAGTAGCAAGTGCTCTTAACCACTGTGCCGCCTTCCCACCCTCCAAAATATTTAATAAATAGTTTATTTTATAACTTGTACTTCTGACTACTCAGGTCCTCTCTGAACCATGAAGGTTTCATATTTTTGGAGAATCTGATGTTTTGGAGATGACTGATTTGATGACATCAAATTATTTCTGATACTGTCTTAATTTCTTACTATTTTGAGTGCTGTTCTTTTATTTCTGATACTGATCATTTATGTCTTCTCTCACATTTCTCTGTGCAATGGTTTGGTGTAACAAATCCCCCAATAGTTGGTAATTTAAAAAGTATATCTCAACCTGCCAGTGATGGGTAAAAAAGTTGAATTAGAGATTCAGGACCAGGGCTCTCTGGGCAATGGTGTGGTTGCTTTGTTGGCCTTCTGTGCAGTGATTATTCCAAGATATTCAAGGTTCAAAGCAGGGACAGAGAAACAATGGAAAACATACGAGCATTTATCATGACCACTGGATGTGATCTGGATACAGACACCCCAAGGCCGAATGGGAGCTGTTGGCATAGTGCCCTTCAGCTCCCCCTCTCCCATGGATTTCATTGCTCAGGAGACCTTAGGAAACCTTTTGCCTTGTCATTGTTTGGGTGGGTAGAGACATTTCTCTCAAGTGAGTAAATTCTAAGGGAGCAGGGTTCACCCTGCAGGATACTGTAAGGAAATCTATTCTGTGCAGATTGTTAAAGTAGACATTTTGAGCTGGCAGGACAACTCATTGGGTAAAGGCCTGTCACCAAGACTGAGCCTAACAATTTGAGTTTAATCTCCAGAACCCACGTGATAGAAGCAAAGAACCAACTACTACCAATAGTTCTCTGACCTCCACATGCATGTCATGGCATAGAGTTGGCATGTACATACGTACATACATGTGTACATATATAGATGCATACATACATACATACAATTCAAAAGTTATTTTCAGTAGAAATTTGTCTCACAGTTCTGGTAAATGCAATTAGCAAATCACTTTGATCGGGTTGAAGTGAAGGCATCATATGTGTGTGTATATATGTGCATGTGTGTATGTATATGTGTACATGTGTGTTTATGTGTATACACATGTGTCTATATATGTGTGTGTATGTGTTCATGAGTGTATGTGTACATGTGTGTTTATGTGTGTACAGATGTGTGTATACATGTACATATGTGTTTATATGTGCTCATGTGTATATGTGTGTATATGGTTATTTCTGTATATGCATGTATTGTGGTCTGTATGTCCGTGAATGTGTCAGTGTGTGTGTTTCTTAGCCTATCTCTAGGTTAGGCTAGCATCTGACATTTCTCCTGTGTTGAACATTGCACCTCTAATAGTACTCCACTGTAGGCAGGCCATGTAATGTGGTGTAATCTCATCTTGAACCCATATTTATGCAGTTTTTAGACATTTTAGGGCAAAGCTCAGGACCAGGGTGGTTTCACAAGGATCCTCATTCAGCTTCCACAGTCTAGCTTGAAACTTACAGGTTTATTCATCTTTTCTAGGAACCAGCTTCTGGTTTCACTGGTTCGTGTAAACTGTCCTTTTTGCTATTTTGTGGGTTTTGCTATTATTTTTAGCCTGTGCTTCCTGTGGGCTTCCTTGGACCTTTCTGGTTTTTTAAGATTGAAGCTAAGATTTTAGCTCTGTTTCACAGATTTCGGATGGTGAATTTTAGTAGACTTTGACATTTTCTGTACCATCACTTGGTTCTTAGAATTATCCTATATCATTAGAAGTTGTTTTCTGGGTACCCTTCATCTGATTTTTAGACAGCATTATCATCAAAGAACATTTTCAGTGAAACTAGCTTGAACACTTGAATTGAGATTACTTTTAGAGATTAGAGATTTGTTTCAAGACATTATAGCTGGTTTGTTGTCTGTCCTCTTAAACCCCTGTTGTTTTTTCATTTGTTTGTTCTGAAGAATGCGTATAGCTCCTTTCTGGATCACATGTCAGGGTTTGGATAGCTGCACCTGTACACAAGGAGTCATAGTGTAGAAATCGTTGAAATGACTACTCCGTTAGGGAGAAGGTTTTTATTGCCCATAAAAAGTGTGAAAATATCCAGACATACCTGATAGAGTCCAGAGCAGAGAAAAAAACCAAGCCAACCAACCAACCAAACAAACAAAAAAACAAGCAAACAAAACATACGAGATTTGCCTGGTGCTTTCTGAGAGTAGTGATAGAGGCTGAAGTGGGTAGGGGGTCTTGGGGGATGGAGAATATAGAGATTGCAAAAAATGGAGAATAGTGCAGGGAGGTGGCACGGGGAGCAGCAGGTATACAGAGAGTGGGGATCTGAGGTGACAAGGGCCAGGGGCCTCCTGTAGCAGCTCTGGACTTTGATAGGCTGATAGCTGCCACAGGTAAACATCAGTGGAGAGCCATATGTCCCTTTTGCCAAAGGCAAGGGAAATGACTCCTTTTGGTGGGACAGAAAACCTGTTTTACAAGTGTCTGAAGAATGCTGGATTTTATCTAACTACCAAAATTCTTCTGGAAGTCCAGTTTGAGCTCAGTTCTGGATATATGGACTTGCTGAGACCTACCCACTTCCAAGTTGGACACTTCATAACCACCTGCCGTTCAGGATCCTAGGGCTTTGGCGTTCTTCTGACCACCATGGCATTCACACTCATGGTATACACCCACAGGGGCAAAAACATACACATAAGTAAAAATGAAAAACAATCTTAAACAAAAACCCCCTTTCCCAAAGTTATCCCCCAGGACAAACAGTTTATTGATAGAATCGTTGCTGTCTTTTGCTTCCCACTGACATCTTGCCTGGTTCTACACTGGAGAGAAACTGAGTCACTCTGTTCCTCTCAGAAGTTGTTCAGACATTTGATAATATCAGTACATACATGAACTTTAGGAATGGAATCCAACAAACTGGATTTCATGACCGGTATAATAACCTGTCTTTTGAAAGCCATGGTTTTAAATTTTGTTGATATTACACCTTCTCTTCCTTTTGCTCTTGATCTGTGCTGTGGGATGCTTTTTCAAGTTGTTTTAGGTGCTAAGCATGTCTACTGGAGGCTGACCTAATACACTGAAGGCCCAGAGATGAGTTCCCCAATGTCTCCTAGACCAGAAGTATTTCACACAGGCCTGGACATCCTGCCGTTTAAGAGGCTGGAGCAAGAGGACTGTGACCTCAAGATTGTCTGTAGTCTTAGCTAGTTCTGACCCTTCCTGGCTCCAGGAAACCTTGTCTCAAAACCACCACCATTACAACAGACAAGATAGATAGAAATTTTTCTTAAGCCTTCTTAAGATGATACCCAAGTCTACATAGAGCTGAATTTGAACTATTATTAAGGAAAGGCCGTCTGAGTTTGTTTGTTTGTTTGTTTGTTTGTTTGTTTTGGGTTTTGTGGTTTGGGGATTGAGGGTGGTTGGGAGCTGTTCGGGTTCAAACTTTGTAAAAGCTTCATGCAGGAACATGACTACTTTAACTCTGGTTGCTAGGGGCAGCTGCTTTCCCTGGCCCTAGATAAGTCCTGGAATTCTTTCTCTACGTCTCTTCTGTGGTTTCTTCCTCACTAGTGGAGTCTCTTTTCACACGACCACTGATTAGTACTCCAAATTCTCCCTCTTTCTCTAAATCTCCCTCATCCCTAGTCCTTTGCTCCCTCCAGCCAGCATAGCATCCACTTCTGTATTCTGAGCTACCTTTCCACCTCACCACAGCCAATCTGTCTGCTTTCCTTCCCTGTGCTTAGCTTGGGATTTTTTTTCTAAGACACTTAACCGGGAGCATAGTAGGGCAGATTCCACATCACTTGTTTCCCCAAGACTCAGGGATTGCTTCCTGTCCTGACTCTTTGCCCCGTAGCATAGAAGCCTCTTTCTTGTGGACTTTTTACCTGGCGTTTAGCACTTGCTTTTGAAGAAGTAATGCTGATAAACCCTGATTCCATCTTACCTGCAAATATAAATCAAAAGCTGAGGTTTTAGGCTGTACACACAGGGTCCCAGTATGTTTTCCAGCCCTCAGATAACAACCTGCAGGCTAAGATCACACCAGCTCATGCATCCACAGGAAGGCCTGCTGGTAGGACTGTCTCTTTTATCTGAGCTGCAGAGCCCGTGTCAAACCTGGGTCAGTGTGGTCTGAGATGTTTAAAATGAAGGAAGAGTGCAGAGCACGCCGATTCCTCAGCCTCTTCCTCACTGCAGCATCAATCTGCTGAGGGGTTTCCCTGGCCTTTGTTAGCTGGCCATAAGCTTGAATGTTCACACAGAAACTTCTGTATCTCAAGAAACAAATGTCTGAAACAATTAGACATAAACCTCGACTATAAAAAATGTATTTAATTATAAAAATTAAATATACTCCTGTGCTAGAGAAGCTGCTTCTGTGATATAAAGGATTAAAGATGGCTTTCACTCCTCAAGCCAGTCCTGATGCTGTGGAAAACTAGATTTATGAGCTTAACAAAAGGAAATTCTTTATTTTATTTATGCATAAGCATATTGCAGCTGCCCGATCAAAATTTTTTGATGAAAAATATCTAGTCGAATAGGGGAACTAGCATTGCTTATTTTTCGGGAAGTTCAAACCAAAAGAAAACAGAAAATCTAGATTTTATAAAGAGCTAGAGAAGAAATATGTACTCATCAACCTCTTGATATTAAGTCGAGGCAAACTTTGATCCTAATTTCTTATAATTTTTTCCCTGTGACCTTACCTATCAGCTTGTGATTCAATGCAATGTGCTCACACACTTTGGATATTGTTATAGACACCATGAACAAAGGGAAGGTAGTCGCTGATCTGTGAAAGGCCAAGATAAGGTGTGTACAATTTGATTTGGTTATCATTAAAATTTATTCCCAATAAACAGAGTAAGTGATATTTTATGCAAATGTTTTGCTTTAGGGGAAAAGTAGGTGTCTATATAAACCTGTCCATGTCCCTTCTTTTACAGTTCATTTAAAGAAATGTATGTCTGCACAGAAGCCCACCATCCTTGAGATGGTTGAGTCATATATATTTCATCACCATCACAGTCACAATAAGATGACTGACCTTTGCTTGTTCTATGTCAATTTTATAGATGGCATTTGTTCAGCCTTCTTTTTAGATGAGTTGTCATTTTATTGAGCTTTGAGTAACCAACAGTGCCCCTCAAGGCTGATTCTGATGTCTTACCACTGAGGGACAGAAATATTTTCAGTATGTCTGGTTTTGTGATTTTAATCGTATGTTCGTGGCATCAGAATAGGCTTAGCCCCACAGAGTTCAGTTCTAATTAATACTCTGGCTCAACATCCCATGTTAACATTTGTTATTGAGACAATACACATTCTTTACCATTTCTGCAAACTAAATATGTGACTCTCAGAAAGTTCCTAAATTAGCGAAATTTACTTGGATTTTAATTCTTTTCCCTTAGTTTAGGGTTTGGTGATGCCACATGACCTTCAGGGAAAGTGCTTTAATTAAAAAGTTGGCATCCTGGGACTCAGCCATCTCTTCTAACAGCACCGGTGTTCTGGATTCTATGAGGAGTCTCTAGCCCAGCAAGGATGCCATGTACAGTTTAGCTGGCATCTGAGGCAATCCCTTCTGACAGTAGAAAAGTGTGCTCTGTGACACAGGCCAGTCACCTTGCAAGAGGCCTCAGCGATCTAGATGTCACAGATATCCAAATTATCCAGGCTGTAGAAAATCCCATTTATATTTTATTACATTTACTTATTTGGAGGTGTAGTGTGTATGTGCATGTGCATTTGTGTGTGCTTACACATGCATGCACACTTGTGTGTGGTGTAGTGTGCATGTGGAGGTCAGAGGGCAGCTTGGAGGCACTCTCTTTCCCTTTGTCATGTGTGTCCTCAGGATGAACTTGGGATCATCAGACTTGTTGCCAAGTTCCTTTACCAAGTTCCAATACCACGGCATTGCACTAGCCTTGGCTTTAGTATTTGAAAATGATTGCTGAATGATTCTTCAAGACCAGCTCTGTTTTTAAACATTTCCATACCTATGCATATCTGTGCACAATAGGCATCATATTTATTACATTTTGAAAATACTCAGTGGATCCATCACCAGAATTGATATCAAGCCTAAATTTTTTGATGTCAAAATAGAGTGGGATGATTTCTTTTCTTTTCTCTTTTCTTTTCTTTCCTCCTTCCCTCCCCTCCCCTCCCCTTTCTTCGTTCTTTTGTAAGAAATGCTATTTCATGCGGTTGTTTTTGCCAGTTACTTTGTAAAGGGTCCCCCATGAATGCATCTTAAGTTATATTTAATTGTGGGGAAAGTAGAAACGCAAAAGGCATAATTAATAATTGGAACTGGAAAGGATTCAACGAAGAATAATTGTATGACGGATTCAGTTATGTGTGTCTAAACAGGAACCATGATGCTAACAGAATTCTCTGGTGTTGCTTTTGGAATTAGAATGAAAAACTGTCGGTTTTAGAAGGAATCCATTGTTCCTATTTTTCCACAAAAGTCCTATTTCAAAAATGTCCAGTGGTATTATTAATTTCACAGGGATTTTCCATGAGAGCTAAAAGTAATGGTTGTGTCTTTCTCTCTTTCTTCTGTAATAAACAGCTGGACCTGTAATCTGCAGAATGCTGAGCTACCCCCCGACTCGCCGAGCGTTAGTTGTGGGATGTGGTTTACAGATGTTCCAGCAGCTCTCGGGCATCAACACCATCATGTACGTATTCCTGTTGGCTTTCTCTTGAAAAGACCATGAAGGGAGTACTTCAAAGGGATGGCAAAAGAGGTCTCTCTGGGTGCTTTGTCAAGATAAATGCAGAAATTTCTTCTTTGAATATGTTTTACAATTGTTAAAAACCCAGCACTTGGTTGGATCTGGAAAATATCATCCTAAGTGAGGTAACCCAATCACAAAAGAACACACATGGAATACAATCACTGATAAGTGGATATTAGCTCAGAAACTCTGAATACCCAAGATACAATTCACATATCAAATGACTCCCAAGAAGAAGGAAGGAGAGGGCCCTGATCCTGAAAAGGCTTGTTCCAGCATTGTAGGGGAGTACCAGGACAGAGGAGTAGGAGGGGGGTGATAGGAGAATGGGCAGAGGGAAGAGGGCCTAAGGAACTTATGGGGTGGGGGGAACCGGGAAAGGGAAAATCATTTGGAATGTAAACATAGAATATAGAAAATTAAAAATTATAATTTAAAAAAAAGCCCCAGCACTTGGAATCCAGAGATAGTTTTATGTTTGGTGTGTTATTATTACTATATGTTTAATTTAATTTGTAACTGGTCAACCTGCTACTTTCTAAAGAGTCCAGGATAATAGTTGAAACTTTGTTTATTATACAGTCACAGGGCACATTTTTATGGAACTGTGCGTTGACTTTGGAGTATTCTTTCCTCCGATCCACTACATTCCTTTATTGACTGTATTCCTTGTTTTCCAGGCAGCTTTGGGTTTACTTTCATTTCATCTGTATATATTTGATTTTATGTACCTATATAAAATTTAGGGCCCACAAATGGGAAAGTAATGTGGTACTCGTCTTTCCAAGACTCAGTTAATTCACTTAGTATGATAATCTCTGGTTGTATCCATTTTCCTGCAAACAATATAATGCCATTATGCTTATGGCTGAACAAATTCCATTGTATATATAAATGAAATCTTCTTTATCCATTCCTCTGTCCATGAACATCTGGGATGGTTCCATAGCTTAGCTGTCGTACACAGCGCAGTCCAGTAAACACTGTAGTAAGGTATCTGTGCGATGGATTGACCTATAGTTCTGGGGGAGGGGTAGTGTTGGGTCCTATTGTTGGTTTTGGAAAAAGTCAATGCTGACTTCTGTCATGGTGGCTGGAGTAGCTCAGATTTCTCCCAGCTGTATGCAAGGGATATTTTTGTTTTCCTCATGGTTGCAATTCAAATTGCGATGTCAAGAAATGCATTCCTCTAGCTAGTAAAGTTGAGACTCTTTTTATATGTGTTGGCCATTTGCATTTCACTTTTGGAACTTTTGTTCATTTCACCATCTCATTTGTGATTGGTTGTTCTGTTCCTCCTCCTCCCCCTCCTCCTCCTCCTCCTCCTCCTGCTCCTTCTCCTCCTCCTCCTCCTCCTCCTCCTCCTCCTCCTCCTCCTCCTCCTCCTCCTCCTCCTCTTTCTCTTCCTCCTCCTACTTCTGTCTTCTTCTGTCTTTTTGGTTCGCTGGATATGCTAGATGTCAGATATATGACTAGCAAATCTCCTCTCCAATTCTGTGTGTTCTCCCTGCACTGAACTGTTTCTCTTCCCATGTAGAAGCGTTTTCACACCATCAGGTCTCATTTGTCTACTGTGCATCTTTCTCTTTTGAACAACGGGTCCCCACAAAGCACTTGCCTATACAGACACTGTCAAGTATTTCCCACACTTTTTCCTCTAGCAGTTCACAGAGAAATGATCGTGTGATTTCTGTCCTTGAGTCCATTTGTGTGATTCATCGTTTATTTACTTAAATGCATTGAACCATCCGTGTATCTCTGGGATGAAACTGACTTGATTATGGTGAAATTTTTGATGTGTACTTGAGTGCTTTTTGTAAGTATTGTAGTGGTTATTTTTGATTTTATATAAATCAGGACAATTGTTCTGTGATTTTCTTTTCTTTTTTTCTGTCATGTGAAATTCTGGATTTAGGATTTGGGTAATATTGGCTTTGTAGAAGTGGTTTAGAATGTTCTTTTCCTTTTTGTTTCAGAGAATAAATAGCTTTTGGAGCATTATTGTCAATTATCCTATAAAGGTCTGGGTGAATTTAGCAGTAAACATTTTTTAGTTGAGAGACTTTTTTTATTCTTTTGTCTTGCTCCTTTTAGATCTCCTTAAGTTGTTTATTTTGTGATTATTTCATTTTGTCCACCTAGAAACACATCCTTTTCCATTTTTCAATTTATTGAAATATAAGCTTTCGAAATATATACTAATGGTTTTCTAAATTTTACTGGATCTGAGATCCTTTCTCCCTTTACAGCCCTTACTTTATGAATATAAGTTTTCTGATTCTTTGTTCATTTGACGAAGTATGTTGACCTTGTTTATCTTATCAAAGAACCAACTCTTTTTCTCATTGATTCATGTATTGTGTTTGGTTCTTTCCAATTAATTCATTTCTGCCCGGATGTTTATTTCTTTCCACTGTCTAATTTGAGTTTGGTTTGTTCTTGCTTTTTACGTTCAGAGGATATATTGTTAAGCAACTTATTTAAGCTCTCTGGTTTTTTTCCCACACAGGCCTCCGTAACTGTGAACTTATTATTATTATTATCATCATCATCATCATCATCATCTTAATATTGTTCTTACTTTATCCCATTAGGATTGGAATAGTCTGCTTTCATTTTTGCTCAATTCTAGGGACACTCTAATATCTATTAGTTTCTCAGATTCGTGGTTCACTGGTACTTTTCCTTCTTCAAGTTTGTACGTGCCCTGCAGCTTCTCCACTTTATCTCTAGCTTTATTCCGTTGTAATGTCAGGTACAATATGAGAAAATGCTTCAGCTATCTTGAGTATCATAAAGCTTTCTCTGGAACCTGTGGTGTGCCCCCTTTTTACATTAATTAATGTGTGTATTCACTTTACATCCTGATCACTGCCCCACTCCTGATCCCCCTCTCACATAGTCCTTCCTTTACCCACCTCCCCTTCTCCTCAGAGAGGGTGGAGGCCTTTTGTTGGGTATCTACCACCCTGGCAATGATGTGCCCATTTTTAAATTTTTATTTTTTTGTTATTTTACGTGTATGGGTATTTTGCCTGCTTGTATGTCTATGCACCACTTATGTGCATGGTGCCTTCAGAGACCAGAAGAGAGTGTTAAATCCCCTGCAACTGCTGTTACAGATGGTTATGAGCCACCATGTGTGTGCTGGGAATCAAACCCGAATCCCCAGATGACTATGCAGTGCTCTTAACTGCTGAGCCATCTCTGAAACTGTTGGGTTAGGCCCTTTATGCAAATAGTACACTATCCAGTTTAACAGCAGTGGCCCCTTTAACACTAGAAACTCTTGCAAGATTTTTTAAAAAAGGATAATATGGTGCATACTAGAATATTAGTTGCAGAGATTAAGCGTAGATTAAGTAGGTAGATATTAGATCAGCTGAGAAAAAAAATCAGGGTGGAGAAGATGTGTGAGAAGAGAAGTCTGGGATACTGTCTGCATCCTCAAACTTTAGAGAGTAAGAAGTCAAAGCAAAAGGCAGAGGAGAAGAGAAAAAGAAAAAGAGCTAGGAAGCAAAGGGAGGATCTGTGAATTGTGCGCCGTAATAACAGAGAGTACACAACAGTAAACTGGGTGAAGAAGAAGCCTCAGAACTGTACAAGGAAGCCAAGCAAGGCTGAGTGACAGCGCCAGGGATTATGGGGAAAAGCTTACACTGCAGGGGATTATGGGAAAGCATTTGGTCCTGTGCATTAACATGCAATATAAGGCTCAATAAAGTACAATATAATGGCCATGCATATAGGGCCAGGATATAAAGGTGAAGAGATCATCTGGAGATGCAGGAAAGAAAAAAAAAGCCCCACTTTACCACTGTTGATGTGTTGAGGGATAAGTGGACTGAACTGGTAGACTGTTTGGTGTGCTTCATTCACTGATAAAGAACCATTAGACCTGGGCATCCTGTCCCAGTCTCTGAAGTCATATGCTCATCAGTTCTGCTGTGTCTGGAAGACGATGTTTCCCTCAGTGTCATCTACCACCTGGACTCTTACAGTCTTCCTGCCTTCTCTAACGCACAGATCTCTGAGTACTGAGAGACTCCATAGTGTTGTTGTTGTTGTTGTTGTTGTTGTTTGTATGTGTATATGTTGTTTCATTTTGTTTTGGTTTGGTTTTTTTGGTATTTTGATTTTCAGTTTATTTCATTTTATTATTTGTTTTGAGGGGGTTGGAGGCAGGGAGAGAAAGAGAGCTCATGAGGTTTGGTTGGGAGGAAGGTAGGGAGGATCTGGGAGGAATTGGAGGAGGGGGAAACATGCTCAAAATATATCGTATAATAAAAAATGTAAGGAGGAAAAAGAACTGTTTTGGCACCAATGTCTATAAAGGCCAATGTAAATTCACACTAAGCACGCTCACAACTAAATACAAAAGCCTTCACCACATCATCATAGTCATAGACAAAAAAAAAATACAGTTGTGTTTTCAGAGATATAGATCTTAAAAAGTCTTGTAGAAGTTTTTCTTCCAGCTACTTAATCAGTGGAAAAATAGGTATTCTCTACAGTAAAATTTAGTCAAAGTATTTCTGTTTGAGGCGGATGATATTATCCTTTAAAGTTATTGAATAGGCTTAAGTATTCAGTAATAATTTGAGAAGAGTATAATGGTTGAAATGGTTTTTAATAACAAAGATTAGCGGGGCTGGCAGCATAGCCCAGTAAGTAGAATTAACCAAGTAACCCATGTAAAGGAAGGAGAAAATGGCCCACTGTGTTGTCCATCCACAGTCTACACCTTGGCATGTATGTGCCCAGCTACCAAAATTACCACCCCCAGATACACACACACACACACACACACACACTTTTTAATTAAAAAAAAAATAAAACAAAAATTAGGATCCAGGGTCCCAGTAGACTGCAACCATCTTCTTAGTGAACTAGACATTAATTGTCCACACCTGTCAGACTGCGACTCCCTTCCTTTGTTTTTGTTATTTCCTTCTGCCGACATTACTTTCATTTTTCCAGCCCTTTTGATCCGCTGAAGGGCCATACCGAGCCTCGCATCTGGGTTTGCTCTGATTTCACACCTCCAGCCTGCCATCATGCTGAGACATAGCTTTCTTCCTACATGGTAGTAGCATAGGACTGTAACAGAGCTTTCACATAATGCAGAGGCAACAACAGCCCTGTATGAATATCCTATGTGACTCCACCACCACAGTTTATTCTCTATCTATAAACATCTGTTTATTAATCTGGACAAGTTTAACAGCACAGAAAATAAGGAAATGTGTTCCCTTTTTGTCGTTGTTGTTAGTTCTTTTAAGTAGAAATCACAGAGCCAGTTCTAAAGGATGGATTGTGGCTTATCCTTGTGTGCCTCCCAATGCTGGATGTAATGACTGTCTTCTCCCATTTGCAATATCCACTGTAAATTGTGATGACTACAGTCTCCAGTCTTTAATTAAAGATTTGTTTTTCTAAATCCTTTGTCTTTTCATAGAGATGAAGGGCTATTACTGTCCTGGTTCTCCCTGTGATTTATGAGTGTCATTAATACTCATGATGCAGTTTTCTCACCAGTAACTCTGTGATAAACGCCATAATATGCCACAGAACGTATTTGGTCCTTAATCCTGAAAAGGAATATCTTTACATTATTTTAAACAATGGTTCCAACCATGTTAAATGATGGTTGAGCTTAGACCATGTCCACTGGGTGCAAAGCAGCCACGTGGCTTCTTGAAGATGCTAAGATGTCCCTAGCTAGCAGCTAGAGATTTGGACATGAAAACAGTACAATAGAGCCAGTAACGGGTGCTTCTTTCTATACCTCTGACACTTCTGTTTGGAGTCCATGCAACTGTCCTCCATGATAAGTCAGGAACTTTCATGCTATGTGTTTTCTCCTACCCTTTCTAACCTTAGTGTGTGTGTACCTGTGTGTGTATGTACCTGTGTGTGTCTGTGTGTATGATGTGTGTCTTAGTCAGGGTTTCTATTCCTGCACAAACATCATGACTAAGAAGCAAGTTGAGGAGGAAAGGATTTATTCAGCTTACAGTTATGCATTGCTGTTCATCACAAAAGGAAGTCAGGACTGGAACTCAAGCAGGTCAGGAAGCAGGAGCTGATGCAGAAGCCATGGAGGATGGATCAATTCGCAATCTTCTGCGTGCTGACCTCCAGTTGAACCAGCACCATTTGTGTTGTCTCCTTGTACTAAGCTCAACTCCAAATGGATCAAGGACCTACACATAAATCCAGACACTCTGAAGCTAATAGAAAAGAAACTAGGGAAGACCCTTGAGGACATCGGTACAGGGGGAAAGTTTCTGAACAGATCACCAATAGCATATGCTCTAAGATCAAGAACTTAAAATTACAAAGTTTCTGTAAGGCAAAGGACACCATCAAAAGGCCAAATTGGCAACCAACAAATTGGGAAAAGATCTTCACCAACCCTACATTAGATAGAGGGCTAATATCCAATATATACAAAGAACTCAAGAAGTTAGACTCCAGAAAACCAAATAACCCTATTAAAAATGGGGTACAGAGTTAAACAAAGAATTTTCACCTGAATAACTTCAGATGGTGGAGAAGCATCTTAAAAAATGCTCAACTTCATTAGTCATTAGGGAAATGCAAATCAAAACAACCCTGAGATTTCACCTTACACCAGTCAGAATGGCTAAGATTAAAAATTCAGGAGACAGCAGGTGTTGGCAAGGATGTGGAGAAAGAGGAACATTCCTTCACTGCTGGTGGGGTTGCAAATTGGTACAGCCACTCTGGAAATCAGTCTGGCGGTTCCTCAGAAAACTGGGCACGTCACTCCCGAAAGATCCTGCTATACCACTCCTGGGCGTATACCCAGAGGATTCCGTAGCATGTAATAAGGATACATGTTCCACTATGTTCATAGCAGCCCTATTGTGATAGCTAGAATCTGGAAAGAACCCAGGTATCCCTCAACAGAAGAATGCATGCAAAAAATGTGGTATATATACACAATAGAGTACTATTCAGCCATTCAAAGCAATGAATTCATGAAATTCTTAGACAAATGGATGGAGCTGGAGAGCATCATACTAAGTGAGGTAACCCAGTCTCAAAAGATCAGTCATGGTATGCACTCACTAATAAGTGGATATTAACCTAGAAAACTGGAGTACCCAAAACATAATCCACACATCAAATGAGGTACAAGAAGAACGGAGGAGTGGCCCCTTGTTCTGGAAAGACTCAGTGTAGCAGTATAGGGCAAAACCAGAACAGGGAAGTGGGAAGGGGTGGGTGGGAGAACAGGGGGCCAGAAAAGGGGAAATCATTTGAAATGTAAATAAAAAATATATCAAATAAAAAAAAAAAGAAGAAGCCATGGAAGAATGGTCCTTACTGGCTTGCTCAGCCCGCTCTCTTATAGAATCCAAGACTACCAGCCCAGAGATGGTACCACCCACAAGGGGCCCTACCCCCTTGATCACTAATTGAGAAAATGTTCCACAGATGGATCACATGGGGGCACTTCCCCAACTGAAATTCCTTTCTCTGTGATAACTCCAACCTGTGTCAAGTTGACACACAAAATCAGTCAGTGTATGCGTGTATGTGTATCTGTATATTTGTATGTGTGCATGTAGGTATGCATGTACATGCATATACATATGCACATGTGTATGATGTGTATGTATATGTCTGTGTGTGCACATGTGGATATGTAATGTGTGTGTGCAGCGTGTTTGAATAAAAGTGTATGTGCATGTGGGTATGTGGGTGGGTGTGTGCCTCTGTGTGCATTTGTGTCTGTTCATCTCTGTGTGTTTGGTATGCATGACAATGTGTGTGCGCATATGTGTGTGTATGTGTGTTTATTTTTTCATAGGATTCTTAAGATTCAGCATATCCCATAAACTTTATTTCCAGCTCAAAATAATGTCTGAAATGTAGCTCAATAATTAAATTTTGTGAGATTTAGGTAGAAATATTAATTCTATTCCCCCTTGTTTTAAATGATTTTTTTTATTAATTTGGGGTTCAGTTTCATGGATCTTTCATTATTATTTTCCCCTCTGGTTTCTCTCTTCCACATGAGAAGTAAAGTTGGTTTTGCACTCCAGCATTTGAGCCCAAACTTAATAAGATATAGAAGTTGATGTTTCTTTTTACAAGTTTTAACTTCACCCTGAAGTCTGTGTGAATTTAAAATTTGAAATGACTTCTTTATAACCAAGAAAAGTTCACAGACTTCAAATGGGGGGGGGGGGTGGGTAGAATACAGAAAGTTCTCCCTCCAGTTTCAGACACAACCTTAGTAATAGTTGTTTTCTGTCTCTTTTCTCTCTTGTGGGATACATTATTTCTACCCATTTTGCCTGATAATTATCCTAACTCAGTCATGGAATTAATTTTCTTCTTGAAACGATCTGTCGTCTCTGCTGCTTGTATACATGTCTGTGTGTTGGTCTGAACATCTGACTCACATGATAAATTGCTAGATTTTATTCCAGAGCATATTTTATCATCTTTAACTCTTTTTTAACATAGGGCTTCTTGTTTTTCTGAACTTTAAACCCGATATTGAATTTTGGGAAGAACCGGTTTTCTAATATCATCTGATTACAAGCATGCATATTCAAAAATGCATGTAGAATATTCTCCTCTATTCAAAGAAGAAGAGGAACAGCAGGAATACAGTCCTGGCTATCCCAACATAACAGATCTCTGGACTCCATCTCTTGAGCCAATGAGCTGTTTCATATGTCTCAGAAATTAACAGGAGAGCACAGTGCAGAGCGTGATAAGTATAACAAAATGTAACAGTACCACTCTGCTGAGAGACCTTTGGGGTTCAGACTCCATCTTAGAAAACCTGGATTAAGGTTGAACTCAAGTTAACTAAAAGGCTGGTACCTAGCAGTTTTCAGGTTACCCCTCAACAAGGCCTGCATCTAACACCAGTTTCCAGGTTGCCCTCCCAAGAAAACCTTCATCTGCACCAGTTTCGGGGTTACTCCCCAACAAATCTGCACCTCCAGACTACAAGCCCGCCCCTGACCCTTCACTTCCTAGCAACCACCAATCAGGAGGAAAGTAGAAGTTAAGTTTATGGTTTGGCTCCTAGCACCAGCCAATCATGTTAAAGGCCGTAATGGCCCCCAGTCAGATGTGTGACAGGCTAGATACCTCCTTCTTGTCTCTATATATGCTTGCCTGAAGCTAAGCTTAGGGCTGCCCTGCCATTCTGCCGTGTCAGATGGTGGTGTGACCCAAGCGCGAGCTTATAATAAAGAGGCCCTAATGCGATTGCGTTGGAATTGGCTCCTTGGTGATCTTTTGGGGTTCATGAACACTTCCTAGCACAACTGTGTAATTTATGCTAAGCCCTAGATATGATACTGGTGATTCTCACCTTAGAGATTTGATTTATGACAATCAGTAAAGGAGCCACCCCTACCACAAAGACACACATGTTTTGGTGTGAATATGCCTGCCATTGAGGAAGACAGATGGTAGAGAGGTACACCGTGTTCTGTGTGGGCTTGTTAATAGCTTGACAAGCCCAGAATTCTTTCGTCTAAAGAATTACAATCTACATTTCAATGTGCTTATATAAACAGAGACTCAGTCCATCTGAGACAGTGGAAGATAGGAGGTTTGTTTTTGTTGCTGTTGTTGTTTTTTCTCCTTAAGACAGAAAATTGCTCAATCCAAAATATTAACCTTCGAATTTGCTAAAAGAAAAAAAAAAGTCCATTATAGGAAACTTATGTGTATACTTTGTCTTATGCATGTGTGTATATGTATATGCATACATATGAGTTTGTGCGTGTTATGTGATGTGTGTATGTGTGTGGACGGATGCGCCTGTCTTTATAAGACAGTGACTGTTGAATGCATTGCTCAGTCCCATCTCAAGTTTTGAGACAGCATGTCTGGGTGAACCTGGAGTTCTGCATTCTGATTGGCTCACAGTGAGTCTCCAGAGCCCACCCATCTCCGTCTTCCAGTGCTAAGGCTACACACAAATGATAACACGCCTGGCTTTTTATCCAGTTGTTCTGGAGATGGAAGATCAAGTCTCCGTGTTTGTGTAGTCCCCATCTCTGGGGACTCAGAGTTCATCAGAGTGAACCATCTCTGAAGCCCCGGTCTTCCATATTTAAGTCATTCATATTTTTCAGCTTCTTTTCCTGCCCTGGCTCTTCCTTTCTCTAGTGAGAGAAGACAAGGGGCTGGAGTGAGTGGCCATACTGTGTGAGCAGGTTTTGCTTGCCTCTATAGCTGCCTACCTGCAACTGAAAGAGAGTCGTCTCCTTTGCATTTCCAAGAGATGATTGAGGCCTTTGGAAAACATGCTGTGTAACACGAGGGTTAACAGAAAGCTCTTAATAAGTATCAATTACCTGGTAATACTCTAGTGTGTATTAACTTGACAAATACCCACAGATAGAGTATCCCTCATTCAAATTGCTTGGGACCCAAAGTTTTTATTTTTTCTTTACATTTGAATTTTTGGTATGTTCACATATATAAAATATAATATCTTCGGGATAGGATCCAAACCTAAACATGAACTTCATCTTTCGTACATACTTTAAACACAGCCTACTGTTATTTTTTTTTGAGATAGTAGTAATTCTGTTTTCACTACAACATGTTAACTGATGTCTAGAATTTTCTACTTGTGGGGGTAAGTTGACATCCAAAGAGTTGTGGGTTTCTTGGCATTTCAGATTTCAAATGTTTGGCTTGGTAATATTCAATCAGTAGTAAAACAGCACGCATCTCGAGGACCATTGCAGTCATAAAATTCTTACATTTTCAAACACATTCTCACGGCTGATGCCTTTGCTTTATAACCTGATCTGGAGTGAAGCCAAGGCAGCTTGCTGTTCAAATGAGTCATTTATATTTGTTAATCACATTTAATTAATTGAATTTTTAAATTAAATATGTCTGGACCTGTTCCAGTTTTGATTTACTGTCAGCAAGCACTCCTAGTATTTAAAAAAAAAAAAAAACACAGTCAAGAAACATGGCCAAAGAAGCAGTGCCAGATAGTGGTCATGGTTGAAAAACTAAAGGAAAAGAAGAAAAGAAAGAACATTTCTACATCCCAGGTTATCTCCAAATAGCATTCTAGCGCTAATAGCCAAGGAGAAGAGTACCATTCTTGGCCTCATGGTTGATAATGTCTCTTAATCTCAGGTTTATGTGACCAACTTGGGAGGCTCTTGAGTTTTCCTTAGCCTGCTTGTTGTTGTGAGGAAAGGCACAAGGCCTGTGGCCATCACATGACGGCTCGCAACAGAGGGGCTTCACTGTGGGACCGCCAAAGTGTTCCCGTCACTTCCTGTTTCCTGTGCACGTGTTCAGTTTCTAAAGGCAGACCACTCTGGCCAGTTCCGCGCTGGATAGCTAAGTAACACTGTAGCCACTTAGAATAAGGCAAAGGCAGGAAATGCAACTGACTTGGGGGAATTGGAAACAGAGCTGTGGAGGTGCATGCCCTGCCCCTGGGTCCACTGACGAGGTGCCCTCACTTCCATGGCTGTCTGTGTGTATTATTGCTGGAGAGCTTGTTGTGCTTTTGCTTATACTTGGCCAGATTGCCACCACAACCTTGGAAATATTCTTAGTCAGAGCCTCTACAATAGGCTATCTGATGGCCGTCTAACTCTAGAAAATTTTCTCAGCAATACTGATCCTTAAATGTAGTTGATTTAAAGAGGAACACTCCTCCACTGCTGGTGGGGTTGCAAATTGGTACAACCACTCTGGAAATCAGTCTGGCGGTTCCTCCGAAAACTGGGCACCTCACTTCCAGAAGATCCTGCTATACCACTCCTGGGCATATACCCAGAGGATTTCCCACCATGTAATAAAGATACATGCTCTACTATGTTCATAGCAGCCCTATTTATAATTGCCAGATGCTGGAAAGAACCCAGGTATTCCTCAACAGAAGAGTGGATGCAAAAAATGTGGTATATCTACATAATGGAGTACTATTCAGCCATTAGAAACAATGAATTCATGAAATTCTTAGGCAAATGGATGGAGCTAGAGAACATCATACTAAGTGAGGTAACCCAGACTCAAAAGGTGAATCATGGTATGCACTCACTAATAAGTGGATATTAACCTAGAAAACTGGAATACCCAAAACATAATCCACACATCAAATGAGGTACAAGAAGAAAGGAGGAGTGGCCCCTGGTTCTGGAAAGACTCAGTGAAGCAGTATTTGGCAAAACCAGAACGGGGAAGTGGGAAGGGGTGGGTGGGAGGACAGGGGAAGAGAAGGGGGCTTACAGGACTTTCGGGGAGTGGGGGGCTAGAAAAGGGGAAATCATTTGAAATGTAAATAAATTATATCGAATAAAAAAACTATATTAAAAATGTAGTTGATTTAAACACTGATTTTAATATTTTGTGGTTCAATTATAATTACATAATTTCTCCCTTCCCTTTCTTCTCTCCAAACACCTCTTGCTCTTTTTCAAATTTATAGCCCTTTTTCCATTAAATGACATTTTACATGCACACACACACATACACACACTCACACACATAAATATATACATACAACTTGCTCAGTGCGTAAGACATTGATTGTGTGTTATGTTTTCAGGACTGTCTGGTATTGAATAGCGAGTTGGTATGCTTTTCCCTGGGGAAGACTATTTCTCCTACTCTCAGCAATGCTTAATTGCTGGTGGCTCTGTGTAGGTTGAGGCCTCCTGGACTCAGCACCCACCTCTGTGGTAGCGTGTCTATTCCTGTTGTTCTTGTCTAACTAAGGTTTGGGCTCCTGTCCAGTCATGTTGGTGAAACTTCATCTGACTTTCCTAGGAGACATACTCTCACAGTAAGCTCCTTGTTTCTCTGTCTTTTGCAATCTTTCCATCTTCTCTTCTGTCTTCCACAGTGATTCCTGAGCCTGAGGTGCAAGGCTTGCAGTGCAGCACCCTTTTGTTGAAATACTCTCTACGTCATACCTCTTGGTTCCTTCTTTCTCAGGACTTCCAAACAGCTCTGTTAGTGAGTCGTTCAAGTTTGGGATTATGCTTCCTGTGCTGATAGAATTTCAGGATTCCAGATGTTATTAAGCTGTTCTTCACTGAGAAATGCAGTTCAGTAACATGTCATCCACAGCAGGGAGAAACTGAAGAGTGCTTCGTACTAGAATACCTTCATTCATTTTGGTGAATTTGTAGTTCAGTGGATGAATTAAAATCTAGAGAAGTAAATATAAGGGAATTCAATTTCTACTCACTGAGAAATCCCAAGTGCCAGAATAGAAATCTTATACTCTTTTAGGTATACAGCTTTAACTTTAGCTTTTTGCATAGAACTAGTAACTTTCTCCTCTAGATTCCCCTGCAGATCCCCCAGCCTCCAGTGTAAGCTGCCCTGCCCTCCCACTCCTGTTCAGAAGAAGTTTAAGAGATATAACTAGTTATTTAAGGCTGTTTCAGGGATGGAATTTAGCCTCTGGGCATGTTTTTTCTTTAGAGATTATTGACTTCCACATTAATGTTCAGATTCCAAGAGTGGGTATTGCATTTTGGAGCTGGTATGTATCCCTTCCTGTTTCCATTGATCCCTACTGCAGTTCATTTCCCTTTGTCCTTTCATTTCATGCCACCGTTCATGCCACCGTCCTGAGGAATCAACTTGCAGTGAATATTCTACTTAGAACTTACTATATGTTCTGTTGACAGCCGGGTTGCGGAAAGCATTGACAATAAAATGACTCTGATTTTAGGACTGGGAATAGAATCCTGTTGTAGTGACAGTAGCTGTAGACATTCATAATTACTTTTCCCCACTCATTACCATTCCTTCATTTAAAAAGAAATCATTGGGACTAAAAGGATGAGGCTATCCCTTGCCAACACCTCCCAAGGACTCTTTGCTCTTTGCCTTGTGATATCACTCTCTTGCCTTAAGTCCTTCAGTGCTGGTCTTACATGTGTAAGATAATATAACCAGCGTATACGTTGGTTTCAATGCACTAATGATCAACTCCGAGCCACCAATAATGCATTGCTGTCACATTAAGGAAAAAAAAAAATCAAGGCACTATTTATTCTTGGTGTCGTTTAACTATGAGTGAGCCCAGATTTAAATTCTCTTCTTCATGCTCAGTGTCTTCTGATCTCTGTGTGTTGTGTGAGTCAGAGTCTGTACCTGCCTAATAAATGAAGAAGGAGGAGAGGAGGAGGAAGAAGAAGAAAGAAAGAAAGAAAGAAAGAAAGAAAGAAAGAAAGAAAGAAAGAAAGAAAGAAAGAAAGAAAGAAGGAAGGAAGGAAGGAAGGAAGGAAGGAAGGAAGGAAGGAAGGAAGAAAGAAAGAAAGAAAGAAAGAAAGAAAGAAAGAAAAAAAGAAAGAAAGAAAATAGAGATAGATAGATAGATAGATAGATAGATAGATAGATAGATAGATAGATTGGAAGAAAGGTAGGAAAGAAGGAGGGAAAAGAAATAAAAAGGAAGACACGACCGCTCCTAGGTATGGTGAAGGAGAAAGTTTATGGTAAATATGGGCGAGAGCATAGCCACAGGCAGAAACATCTTCGAGGGTTCAGAGTGGGCATGAGTAGCAGACTGAGCCTGGCCATGAGAGGAGCAGTGAGGGAAGAGCCAGGAGACCAAAGGACAAAAGACCAGAGCCAGAATGGCTGGATTATATAGGGAAGAGCCATTGGAGGAAGGGAAACCAAGCCCCTGGGCTGGAGAAGTTTAGGGTAGGGTTGGGGTATGCCATCCAAGACTCTGCAGCAGCCAGGGACTGAGGGATCCTAGGAGAACCTAGTAGCCAGCGTCTGCTTCGATATGTTAATAGGCCTCTCAGCTGTTTATCCTGGGTTTGAGAACTAACACCTGGATGTTAGGAAAGTGTTCTGTGTCTGTCTCCGTCCCTGAGACTGTATGTCAATTGTGTGATTGTGTGTGTCTACGCAAAGAGCTTTGCTCTCCCCTCGATTGAACAGTACAGATATCACATGTGGAAAGAAGGAGGGATACTTTCAGGAATCTTAACAGAACTGCACAAGGAATTAACTCACCGACCCCGACCAACCCCAGCTGACCCAGATTACCGGCATCATTGTGTATCAATCAGTATCCAATGCTGCATGTGGATTTTAAAGTGGATATTACTTTTTAAAGATTGCTTTCAATGCCTGTATTTGCTGCCTTTAGTAAACAACACCTATTTTCCCCCCCAGGGACAGGCATGGCAGAGAACATAATTTAAGATTGCAGAAATGCTTTAGTTTTGAATGTAAAGATTGATTACATGGGAAGTTTAAGGCCAGTAAGGTTGATTGTTTTCTTATTGGCAGGTTAAATGAACAGGGTAGGTTCACAATAGTACATGCTTTCTTATTGGCAGGTTAAACAAACAGGGTAGGAACACACTAATACAGCAGGCTTACGTGACCTCAAGCTGCATTATTTACTTTGGCTGTTAGGCCCTGTAAAAGTTGCAGTCTCTTAGAACATTAAGAGTCATTTTCAGAACATTGCTTCACCACACCCAGTTTATAACCATTTGTAGCAGTTAAGAGGAAATACGTTGTAGCCAACCATGGGATTGCCTGATAATATCTTAGAAGCACCTGAGGCATGTTTAATGTACCCTAGTGTGACATGTCCTGGACTATTACCAGCTATACTGTGATTTCATGAGGCACCAGAGAAACCTGGGCAGGGTCAAACTTCACCTTGTTGGCTGATGAGTTAATTACATTCCTGGAGCAGATGTCCTGTCCAGTCTTAAAACTCAGTAATGTGCCGCTGTTTGTAGAACATTTAAGTTCTGGTAGAAAGTGACAGGGAACCAACTACAGTCGTTGACAAAGAAGACAGACAATCTTTCCAGGCAGGAAGAACAACAGTGAAGTATTTAAGGTTGGAAGAGAAAAGAGAATGAAGCTCTTAAGGGTGACCATGGTGGTTGAGGGGTGTGTGGGAAATGGGGCTGGAGGACAGGGAGTGATTCTGTGTACTACGTAGTGATGGGCTGATTTAAAGTTTGTAATAGGGTTATGTTCTTCTTGACATTTTAATGTTTCTCCATGCATATTGACTTAGAAAGGATACTTAAAGAAAAGAGAAAACATCTGGAAACCAGCCGGCTAGAGGAGACAGGAGAGGAGGCAGACGCCACGCAGTCCTGGGTGGGTGGGTGGGAGAGGTAAAGATCTAGGTAAGAAAAGGGCTTTATCCTTAGTGCCTGAAAATGAATGTTGCTACCTCACCGGGTTTGACCCTGTTTGTTAATATGTTTATTAGTTCTCAGAGCAGGGCTTTTCATTCACACTGCTGTTCTCTGTCTATACACTGTGGGCAGTCAGGACGGCCCATGTCTACTGTACACTGTGGACAGTCAGGACGGCCCATGTCTACTGCAGAGTGTGGACGGTCAGGACGGCCCATGTCTACTGCAGAGTGTGGACGGTCAGGATGGCCCATGACTACTGCACACTGTGGACAGTCAGGACGGCCCATGTCTACCATACACTGTGGACGGTCAGGACGGCCCATGTCTACTGCACACTGTGGACGGTCAGGATGGCCCATGTCTACTGCACACTGTGGACAGTCAGGACGGCCCATGTCTACCATACACTGTGGACGGTCAGGACGGCCCATGTCTACCGCACACTGTGGACGGTCAGGACGGCCCATGTCTACCACACACTGTGGACGGTCAGGACGGCTCATGTCTACTGCACACTGTGGACGGTCAGGACGGCCCATGTCTACTGCACAGTGTAGACGGTCAGGACGGCCCATGTCTACTGCACACTGTGGACGGTTAGGACGACCCATGTCTACTGCATACTGTGGACGGTCAGGACGGCCCATGTCTACTGCACACTGTGGACAGTCAGGACGGCCCATGTCTACCGCACACTGTGGACGGTCAGGACGGCTCATGTCTACTGCACACTGTGGGCAGTCAGGACGGCTCATGTCTACCGCACACTGTGGACAGTCAGGACGGCCCATGTCTACTGCACACTGTGGGCAGTCAGGACGGCCCATGTCTACCACATACTGTGGACAGTCAGGACGGCCCATGTCTACTGCACACTGTGGGCGGTAAGGACGGCCCATGTCTACTGTACACTGTGGGCGGTCAGGACGGCCCATGTCTACCACACACTGTGGACGGTCAGGACGGCCCATGTCTACTGCACACTGTGGGCGGTCAGGATGGCCCATGTCTACTGTACACTGTGGGCAGTCAGGACGGCCCATGTCTACCACACACTGTGGACAGTCAGGACGGCCCATGTCTACCACACACTGTGGACGGTCAGGACGGCCAGTGTCTACTGTACACTGTGAACAGTCAGGACGGCCCATGTCTACCACACACAGTGGGCGGTCAGGATGGCCCATGTCTACTGCACACTGTGGATGGTCAGGATGGCCCATGTCTACTGCACACTGTGGACGGTCAGGACGGCCCATTTCTACCACACACTGTGGACGGTCAGGATGGCCCATGTCTACTGTACACTGTGGACGGTCAGGACGGCCCATGTCTACTGTACACTGTGGACAGTCAGGACGGCCCATGTCTACTGCACATTGTGGACAGTCAGGACGGCCAATGTCTACTGCACACTGTAGATGGTCAGGACGGCCCATGTCTACCGCACACTGTGGACGGTCAGGAAGGCCCATGTCTACTGCACACTGTAGATGGTCAGGATGGCCCATGTCTACTGTACACTGTGGACAGTCAAGATGGCTTATGTCTACTGCACACTGTGGACAGTCAGGACGGCCCATGTCTACTGCACACTGTGGACGGTCAGGAGGGCCATGTCTACTGCACACTGTGGACAGTCAGGATGGCCATGTCTACTGCACACTGTGGACGGTCAGGACAGCCCATATCTACTGCACTCTGTGGACAGTCAGGATGGCCCATGTCTACTGCAGAGTGTGGACAGTCAGGACGGCCCATGTCTACTGCACACTGTGGACAGTCAAGATGGCCCATGTTTACTGCCCACTGTGGACAGTCAGGATGGCCCATGTTTACTGCACACTGTGGACAGTCAGGATGGCCATGTCTACTGCACTCTGTAGACAGTCAAGATGGCCCATGTCTACTGCACACTGTGGACGGTCAGGACGGCCCATGTCTACTGCACACTGTGGACAGTCAGGACGGCCCATGTCTACCACACACTGTGGACGGTCAGGACGGCCCATGTCTACTGCACACTGTGGACGGTCAGGACGGCCCATGTCTACTGCACACTGTGGACAGTCAGGACGGCCCATGTCTACTGCACACTGTGGACGGTCAGGAGGGCCATGTCTACTGCACACTGTGGACAGTCAGGATGGCCATGTCTACTGCACACTGTGGACGGTCAGGACGGCCCATGTCTACCACACACTGTGGCCGGTCAGGATGGCCCATGTCTACTGCACACTGTGGACAGTCAGGACGGCCCATGTCTACTGCATACTGTGGACGGTCAGGACAGCCATGTCTACTGCACACTGTGGACGGTCAGGACGGCCCATGTCTACTGCACTCTGTGGACAGTCAAGATGGCCCATGTCTACTGCACACTGTGGACAGTCAGGACGGCCCATGTCTACTGCACACTGTGGATGGTCAGGATGGCCCATGTCTACTGCACACTGTGGACAGTCAGGACGGCCCATGTCTACTGCACACTGTGGACAGTCAGGACGGCCCATGTCTACTGTACACTGTGGATGGTCAGGACAGCCCATGTCTACTGTACACTGTGGATGGTCAGGACAGCCCATGTCTACTGCACACTGTGGACGGTCAGGACGGCCCATGTCTACTGTACACTGTGGATGGTCAGGACAGCCCATGTCTACTGCACACTGTGGACAGTCAGGACGGCCCATGTCTACTGTACACTGTGGATGGTCAGGACAGCCCATGTCTACTGCACACTGTGGACGGTCAGGATGGCCCATGTCTACTGCACACTGTGGACGGTCAGGACGGCCCATGTCTACTGTACACTGTGGATGGTCAAGACAGCCCATGTCTACTGCACACTGTGGACAGTCAGGATGGCCCATGTCTACTACATATTGTGGACGGTCAGGACAGCCATGTCTACTGCACACTGTGGACGGTCAGGACGGCCCATGTCTACTGCACACTGTGGACAGTCAGGACAGCCCATGTCTACCACACACTGTGGATGGTCAGGACGGCCCATGTCTACTGCACACTGTGGACAGTCAGGACGGCCCATGTCTACTGCACACTGTGGACGGTCAGGACGGCCCATGTCTACTGTACACTGTGGATGGTCAGGACAGCCCATGTCTACTGCACACTGTGGACGGTCAGGATGGCCCATGTCTACCACACACTGTGGACGGTCAGGACCGCCCATGTATACTGCACACTGTGGACGGTCAGGACGGCCCATGTCTACTGTACACTGTGGATGGTCAGGACGGCCCATGTCTACCACACACTGTGGACGGTCAGGACGGCCCATGTATACTGCACACTGTGGACGGTCAGGATGGCCCATGTCTACTGTACACTGTGGACGGTCAGGATGGCCCATGTCTACCACACACTGTGGATGGTCAGGACGGCCCATGTCTACCACACACTGTGGACAGTCAGGACGGCCCATGTCTACTGCACACTGTGGGCGGTCAGGATGGCCCATGTCTACCACACACTGTGGATGGTCAGGACGGCCCATGTCTACCACACACTGTGGACAGTCAGGACGGCCCTTGTCTACTGCACACTGTGGACAGTCAGGACGGCCCATGTCTACTGCACACCGTGGACAGTCAGGACGGCCATGTCTACTGCACACTGTGGATGGTCAGGACGGCCATGTCTACTGCACACTGTGGACAGTCAGGACGGCCCATTTCTACCACACACTGTGGACGGTCAGGATGGCCCATGTCTTCTGCACACTGTGAACAGTCAGGATGGCCCATGTCTACTGCACACTGTGGACAGTCAGGACGGCCATGTCTATTGCATACTGTGGACGGTCAGGATGGACCATGTCTACTGCGCACTGTGGACGGTCAGGACGGCCATGTCTATTGCATACTGTGGACGGTCAGGATGGACCATGTCTACTGCGCACTGTGGACGGTCAGGAGGGCCCATGTCTACTGCACACTGTGGATGGTCAGGATGGCCCATGTCTACCACATACTGAACAGTCAGGAAATGCTAGTACATCCAGCACTACTCCCTTCTGTTTCTGTTTCCTGTAAACAGATGTCTTTGGTCACCTCCCATTGCTGATTCTGTCTTCTTTTTATGCATAGTAAGATTTTACTGAGACTTTAGAAGACAGGAATCAAAGTGTTTGGGAGGTCATTTTAAATTTTGCCTCTTCGTTATTTTTCAAGTTGTTTCGGTTGTCAAGGGGTTGTTAGGTGTAGCCATACTGTACTACCCCTTTAGCTAACTTTAAGCCTGATTGTATCAAGTCCTCAATAAACTGATTTACAACTGAGATAAATTCCTTTGCTACCCAGGTAATACAAGGGAAAATGCGTATCACTTTTGCCTACTGTTCATCGTACTAAACTATTAAGTTGAAAGCAAGATGGAAGAACGGGTGGAGATAGCCTTTTGGTCTATTCCTTTGTTTTATATAGAAAGCAAATGAATGAGATAACTGAGCTACATTGCACAAGGGTCTGTTTTTAGTTTATAAGAAAATATAACTTTGTCACAATCGATAAAGATCACCTAGGATTGTCACATGAATAACAAAGTAAGGGTTCCATCCACAGACCTGAGTACAATGGATATATTTTTTGTCTAAAAAGCTTCAACTCTCACAATGTTTTAGTAATTAGTATAAAATCCAAACAAACATGTAAATATTTAAAATTGTGGATATTCTGAAAATTGTTGTCGGAGAATAGTTATCTTAATTTCATTTTTAGAGTCTGCTCCTAATCATTTAATTGGCTATTTTGTAATAGACTTAAAGAACGAGGCTCCAGATTTAGTTGGGAATTGAGAACAGATACTGTCCAATAAGAATCACGTGGCTCTCGATGCTAAAGGAGAACTTTAAAGATAGAACTCAGTATTCAGCCCGTGTTTTCTCCTCATGCCAGACTTCCTTAGTACAGGCTGCAGATGACAGAAAGACAAGAGAGCACAGTGCTCAGGAAGCTAATAGGTGCAGGGCAGTATGCACCAGATCCTAGCCGCGAACAAGTAGACCATATTAATAGGACTGGCACCAGCGGCGACTTCAGTGAGCATAGTTTGTGGTAGTAATGAGGACCCTGATGACAGTGGCCATTTGCTCTTCGTAGGGAAAAGGGGGTAGATGCTGCTTAAAGTCGTCCTGATGCATAGATTTGCTCCTTGTTGGTCTCTTCATAATTCTCTACGTGGTGTGACACTGTTTCTGAGGAGACATGAACAAATATCTACTCAGATGGGGAGATGATGACAGACTGAAGTACAGATGCCACTGAAGGTCCCATTCACTGAACCAGTGAGTTTTTATTGGGGTTACTAATAGGAATGTGGGTGAGGAACAGTTACTTACAAGAACAGAAATGGTGACAGCTATGTCACCCAAGCCTACCTCAGCGGGAGGTGGCAGCGCAGGAAAGCTGGGAGCCTGCAGTGCACTGCGCAGTCTGCAGGTAGACCAGCAGGTTGGCAAGGCTGGGGTCCTTTCCTGGACTGAGTTGCTCTTCCAGGCTGGTCATCTGTTTTCACTGTCATTCTCCGATAGGCCGTTCAGCGCTGGCCTGTGCTTTCTTTCCAGATTGCTCAGCTAGTCTGAAGTTGTTTTCTAGACATTCTGAATGACCTGAGAGTGATTTTCTGCACTCTTTACTCCTTACCTACTTGTGGAGAAGGAGAAGCCTAGAGAATTTGGCCAGTTTCATGGAGTTCTTCAATTTTAGAAGCTTGCCTTCATAAAAGAATGTTACACACATGTACATGCACACATATCTCATTTAAAACACTGGTGTTTTACCTACTCGTGCATGCGCGTGTGCACACACACACACATACACACCAACACGTCATTTAAAACACCCTGCTGTTTGACTTGCCTTTTCATACCCTATGTTTTAAGGTATTTACCTCCAAGATGGAAGGTTCTAATTTTGGAGAAAATTGCTACACAACAATACATAAGTGATTACCTCTGGCATGAATATATCTCAAAATTCAGGTAATTCCTGATCAGAAACACTGGTGCTTCCCAGAATGGCTCATCTAGGATATAGAAATGAGTGTCTTTTAAGACCCACTAGCTAGAAGGCCAGCTTGTGAGTTGTTGTTTATTGGAGTTCTGTTACCAGCTCAGGTTATGTGGGGTTAGCTGCTTGTTTTGACGTTAGAGTATAAATCAGATAGGTTGGGGAGTCAGATAAATCCTCAGATAGGATTTATCTACCAAGAAGTAAGGAAGCAAGTTTGCCTAAGTGTGACTGTGTAGTGCCGTGATGGTTTTGTGACAATCCATGTTTTTGTTTTTGTTACAGTCATACAAGTCAAGTGACTGTGATTTCACTCCTGGAAGCAGCAACCCCGCCCCCTTCATTTCAAATGTTTTCTCCAGCTTCCCATTCTTGCTTTCCACGGGGTGTTTCGTTTTATTTCTTAATTGACATTTCTTTCAGCATCAATATATTTGTTAAATCAATAACATCTCTGGTTCGGTCGTTCTCTACTTTTGACATTCTGTATTTTCAGTTACAGATGACAGACTTTGAACACTCCCATTGTTCACGTGTCATCTGACCCTACTGAGGCTGTATCCTGAGCTTCAGGTGGTGGGGACATAGGTGACGACTGTCTCTATCACTGTAGCTGTAGGATGATTGCTCAACAGAACATCCGGGAGGTGCTTGATGATGTGCCCAGGGTCTGCTCTCCCGCTCAGGGAAACCCATGCACCCGTCTCATCTCCCCACCACACCGCCTTCCTGCCCCTCAGGCTGGCCTGACATCTGCTGATAGATTCTCTGCTCATTTTCAGACGGTAGAGTCGCCACATTCTGAAAATTTCTCAATATGGGGCACGCCTCTTGCTAATTCCTTCTGTACACCGACTGACTGCTCAGCCTTCGGCCCTCTCTGAGGTCCAGAGATTCCAGGTTTAGCCCCTCCCCTTGCTGGACGTCCATTCAAGTGTGCTCTTTTCTCTCCTGTTGTCTGATGAGGCACTTCCCCTGTGATCACTGTGGGAATTTTCTTGATACTCCTCCTGTTAGCTTCCCTGTTTGCTGGATGCTGTTTTCTCTTTTTAGTCTTAACTTTTACCTTTTTTGTGTGTTTTTTAATTTTTGCAAGTTTCTTGTTATGAACTCAGTTGGACGGAAGAATATTTACAGAGCCTGAAAAAAAATCTTTATTCAGTACATAGACTTCGATATTTCGTCCTCTCAGAAGTCATGACATGTCATTTTTTGTATGACTTTCTGCTCTCCTATGAGCTTATAGTCTTGGTCTTTAAATATGTACATAGGAAACTTGCGTCTTCTCTGGGTGTGGGAAGGGATATTGGTAACCTCAGAGACTGGTAACTATTACCCAGAATCCCCCAAGAATCTATGGGTGTGGTACTCTTGAGTTATTGAGGCAAAATCCTAGGCTTCTGCAGCTCCAACGGGTCAGACTCAGCTCAGCATCTCATGGCCAGGACCCCAGTTAAAAAGATGAATCTCAGTAAAAAAAGCAGATTTGCCTACCATGAGCACACTAGAGAGAATAGATTAAAGGGTTATCTTATCAGTGCTGAGGTGAGCTTTAGCTCTCAACAGAGGACGAAAGGACACAAAGGAACAAGACATATGTGCAATAAGCAGGCCTGGTTAGGGTATGGTTGGTTACTCATTGTTCTGTTCTGGTTCTGTGCGGTGGCCCAGAGAAGTTTCTACCTTGACATCCTGTAGGGAATCAATCAAGCTGATTTTGTTTCTGTTCCCAGAAAGCAGCCTCACCCTTAGGGGTGATTAACCTCACCTGAGGGTCAGTGTGTCCTACAAAGTTTGCCCTCTCTGGAATGCAAGGTGATCGTAGGTTTAGGCCTGTGACTTTGTTGTGCGCCTTCAGTTGTCCAGGGGATAGCTTTATAGCAAGGCACTCCTTGAGTGATTCACATGCCAACATGCCATCCTTCGAGGAGAGGATGCTGTAAAGGCACAGGGGCACCAGGACTTTATCTTGCATATCCTGTCTTGTGGTCTGTGTGAAGAATCCATGTTTGTTTGATTTTTGTTTTTGTTTGATTTTTGGCAAAATAGCTTTTAAGTGCCTGTTTCACAGTGTCCATACGTGGGACCTAGTCCTGAGTGTTTCCAAAGTCCAGCACATAAGTCAGCCTGCTCCATGCTGGCCCCTTTGTTTTTAGCTGGGTTTAGTTCTACTGTGCTAAGCCAATGATCACCTACCGTCCTAGGCTTTCTGAATTACTGTTCAAATGTGGTCAACAACCCTCTTAGTGAATATATAAAACTGTCAAGTTTAACTGGACATTTTACATCTTAGAAGTTAGTTCTACATTTGTTATCTGAAAGCTCTAGATTTTTGTAAACTATCTGTTCTGTAGAGAATGCTGTATCTTGGCTCCATTTTGTCTTTCGATCTATAAGATAGAATTAGACCACAGTACAAATAAATAATTATTGTTGTTATTATTTATTATAAGATGTATTTCTGACAAAATCTTTTTTCCCCACTTAGGGGTTAATGTTGATATAAGTAAGAGTCCAAGTAACAAATAATGAAAATTTAAAAACATACCAAACTCTTCATACTGGAAATTTAATTAATTTTTATAACATGAACATTTGTTGTGAAGTTTGTGATTATTTGAATTATTTAATTTCTACTCAATATTTATGTATCCATTTAACTTAAAGCTTACTAGTTCAGCACTTTTTCATGTAGAAATAAATAAGTTTTTATACCTAGCCTACTACTTTGATTTTAGTGAAGCTTAAAGAATTTGTCAAAGTATATTCTTAAACTTTTATAAGTGTCCCTTAAAGATGAAAACACCAAATAGAACTTGAAATCAAATTCCTCATGTCACGTAAAAAATGTTTAGAAAGATACTTGGTGACTAGGGAGATGGCTCAGGGGTTAAGAACACTGGCTGCTGCTCTTCCAGAGGACCTGGGTTCCATTTCTAGTACCCACATGATAGCTTACAACCATGTGTAAATCCAGTTCCAGGAAATCTAATACCTTCTTCCAGCATCTCCGGAACTACGTACACAAGAGGCTGAGTCTGTAAATGCAGACAAAGCATTCATACACATGAGATAAAAGGAAGGAAATCTCTATGAAAATTTTTTACTGTTTAGAAACTGGACTTAATCACTTTAATATAGGATTGCATAAAAACTTAGTTTTGAAAACTGTTTTGTATGTGTAAATAAAATATTCTTATTTAATATTTCAGTGTTAAGAAATCTAATTTCTAGTCTAACTTAGGCCACATATAATAGAAAATGATGTTTGAAGTATTATCTTATAAACTTGAATGAGTCCTGGAATCCTGAGCTAACTTACACTGTTAGATTTATATCTTAAATGATTTTGGGGGAAAAATATCAAGAACCCACTTTAATTAAAGCCATACTATTTCCAGAAAACATTTTTGTTTATATCACTCGCCAAGTTCCGCTTTCTTTACTTTGAACTGTGCTCATCACTGTGTACATAGAAGAGAGCCTTGGATTCTGCGAACTATTTCAGCGGTGAGAATCCAAGTTACAAATAAAGTTTAAGGTTTGAAAACACTCAATAAAATACATAAAATTTAGCAGAAACATGTCATGAGTAAAATGGGAAGGAGCTGGTGGTAGTGAATTCAGAGGCAGCAGCTCAGGACATGTGAACCATGCACTTTGGAATGAATAGAATCTTAGCTGTATGAAATGCCTAGCTCGGGGTCTATTACCCCTCCATCCATGAGCAAGCCAAGCGCCTTTCTTCTAAAGGTACCATATAAATTATGCAAGGCTCACCTGGGAGATGGCTTCATCAGCAATCTTTTCTCAAACAAATGCACTAGGAAGAGCTTTTCTTACATAACTTAAACCTCCTAAAAAATTTAAAATTAGAATTCTATGTGCTTTGGCAATCAAAGATGGTTTTATTATCTCTGTCAATGCTGGCAGGAGAATTAAAATACCCATGGAAAGTTATCCAAATACAGATGACCAATAGACAAGTACTAATACGTGTTAGAAGTCTGGTCTCTGCCTTTCTGTGCTTTTAGGACTGAGGTTTGTAAAGATGTTGTTTAAAAGAAGACTAACTGGAGGGAAATTAATTGGTTTTTAAATGTAGCTCAGTCACTTTCCATAAAATATTGCCTCTCTTCAGGTAGAATTATTAAATGTGAAGAATTATTGTTTTCAAAAGACAGTTAAAGTACTCTGAAGGATGCGTTTCACCGATTGAATGCTCTGAACGTTATCCAAATCTCTTCCAAATGACTTCTGTTTCAGTAGTCAAAGCAAGTAATGGTTAATCATCTGTGCCCCGAGGACGCATCTTCCTGACTACAGTAGGTAAGGGGTTTGATTTGTTTCTGCCAGGCTTTCCAGGTTTCTGTGTCTCAGAACAAGCATTTGGACAGATGGGTGGAGAACGGCAGAAACAGAGAATTTCAGCTAAAAGGCAGGGGCTTCCTGGGGTTAGGAAGCGGTCCACAGCGAGGAGGAAGCCGAGGCACTCAGTGGCACAGGGGATTGAAACTCTCATGGGTTATTTGCACAGAGTAAGCTTTTTGTTTAGTGTGTGTAGGTGTGTAGCTTTGCACAGCAAGGGCAGTGATGCAGCAGGAGGATGGGGCTGAGAAGGCAGGGGCGTCCCAGGCTCTCTCTGTGCCAAGATGGTTTAGGTGTGCTCACGTTTTGTTTTGTTTTTTTTTTTTTTTTGTCTCTGAGAAAAGCTGGGAAGGCTTCATGCTCTTCCCTATGCTCCTAACTCATTATCTTTATTTGAATTTTCCCACACTCATAAGAGGATATCTACATCACATATCACAATGGAGTCAAGTAGCTCATCGGTTTAATATTCATACAAAGAAAATGCTTTCTTTGTTTTAAAGTAGTAAAAGCTGAAAAGTATTGAATTTTTTGTTGTTGTTGTTGACTTGGTTTTCAGTCCTTGAGACAGGGTGTTCTGTTCAGTTAGAAGGAAAAGAAGCATATATTTCATTTTTATTAAATCCTGGAAACTTCCATCCATGAGAAAAGCTTAGTGAGAATTCAGCTTTTTTTTCAATATACAGGAACTAAAAAAATGACCCAAAGCACAGGAGCATGACCATGTAGGACACCTAGTTAAATCAGAGATCTTATGAGCTTTCAAAGATTTGTGGAAAGGGGGAGGGGTTTCATGGAAAGGGGGCGGGGTTTGTGGAAAGGGGGCGGGGTTTGTGGAAAGGGAGCAGTCTTTTGGGGATAAGAGGAAGATCAAGAAACAAGAAGATGACTCGGCCTCCCACCAGTCAGGAGAGGAGGATCCATCTTGGTTCCATACTCCAGGAATCGGACAGACTGAGGTACACAAACATAATCCGAGGCCAACACCGCGGTGGTCTGAGCCCGACGGGCGTTGGCCTGCACCCAGGCCCTGGGCGGGTCGGGGGGCCATCGGGGTGCCAACCCAACCAGGAGGTTTTTTGCCCAGGCCTGCAAGCACGCCGCCGCCATTTTGCCTGCAGGACGACAGAGAGCTCAGGCGGGCAGACCTGTAACAGGCATAGCCTAAGGCTAACAAAGCGGGGGTCCAGGCCCCAAAAGGCACAGGACTGACCCCAAGAACTGGGCGGCTTGGTGGGCCATCTGTGAGTCAACCCGCCCAGGTGATTGTTAGCAAAGCAGACTCTCCCGGCGCTTTCAGGGAGCGCGGGCGCACACACCCGCCATCCTAGTCACCTGGCAAACCCAATTAACAGTCAAAGCCGTAGGGGAACTTTGCTCGGACCTTGGCCTCCCAGGCTTTTGCCTGGACTCAGGGACTGGGCGGCCAGGCTAACCTTGTGTGCGATAACCCGGTTGGCAGATCGGCTGCCAAGCGGAGTGAGCGGAACTCAGGGGAGGTCACAGTAGCATACACCGTCGGCACTCCCTGGGAGTGCACACGGGCTCCATCTGCTCCACAGACACAATCTGGGGCAAGGCCTCAGGCAGAAGCCCTTAGCTCTACTCTCTCCGCTTCCGGATCCAGATCAGTCTGGGCGGCAGCATTACATCTCCAAGTCCTGCAAGTGGCTAGCTGGGCTTCCGGGCGGCCAGCTGGGAGAAGTCAGTGTGCTCCAGTGAATCCAGCAGGCCCCAGCGGGAGCCTTCGGGTGCCTGCTTTGGGATCGGAACAGCCTGGGCAGCAGCACACTGTCTACAAGCAGTGCAGGAGGTAAGCTGTGCACCAGAGGCCAACTGGGAAGGGGCAGCTTGCACTGGTGAGTCCAGCACTGACAAGATAAACTAACACCAGTGAGATCTAGATGGCAAAAGGCAAACGCAGGAACGTCACTAACAGAAATCAAGGCAATATGGCAACATCTGAACCCAATTCTCCTCTACCAACATGTCCTGGATACCCCATCACACCAGTAAAACAAGATTTGGATTTAAAATCACTGGTCATGATGCTGGTACAGGAACACATGAAGGTCATACATAAAGAAATTCAGGAGACAATGGATCAAAAGGTAGAAGCCCTTGCAAGGGAAACACAAAAATCATTGAAAGAAATCCAGGAGAATACAAAAGCCAACAAGGAGGAAATGCAAAAAACACTTAAAGAAATACAGGAGAACTTTGCTCAACAGGCTGAGGTCATGAAAGACGAAACACAAAAATCTCTTAAAGAAATACAGGAGAACTTTGGTCAACAGGCTGAGCTCATGAAAGAGAAAACACAAAAATCTCTTAAAGAATTACAGGAAAACACAAACATGCAAGTGAAGGAGCTAAGCAAAACCATCCAGGATCTAAAATCAGAAGTAGAAACAACTAAGAAAACTCAAAGGGAGACAACTTTGGAGATAGAAAGCCTTGGGAAGAAATCAGGGGACAGAGATACAAATATCAACAACAGAATACAAGAGATAGAAGAAAGAATCTCAGATGCTGAAGATTCCATAGAAACCATGGACTCAACAGTTAAAGAAAATGCAAAATGCAAAAAGCTTGTAACCCAAAATATCCAGGAAATCCAGGACACAATGAGAAGACCAAACCTAAGGATTATAGGCATAGAGGAGAGTGAAGATTTACAACTTAAAGGGCCAGCAAATATCTTCAATAAAATTATGGAAGAAAACTTCCCTAACCTAAAGAGAGAGATGCCCATGAATATACAAGAAGCCTACAGAACTCCAAACAGACTGGACCAGAACAGAAATACTTCCCGTCACATAATAATCAAAACACCAAATGTTCTAAACAAAGAAAGAATACTAAAGGCAGTAAGAGAAAAAGGCCAAGTAACATATAAAGGAAGACCTATCAGAATCACAGCAGACTTTTCACCTGAGACTATGAAGGCTAGAAGGTCCTGGGCAGATCTCATGCAGACTCTAAGAGAACACAAATGCCAACCAAAACTACTATATCCAGCAAAACTCTCAATCACCATAGATGGAGAAACTAAGATATTTCATGACAAAACCAAGTTTACCCAATATCTATCCACAAACCCGGCCCTAAAAAGGATAATAGGAGGACAACACCAATACAAGGAGGGAAACTTCACCCTGGAAAAAGCAAGATAGTAACCTTTCATCAAACCCAAAAGAAGTTAAGCATTCAAATTTAAAAAAATAACGTCAAAAATGATAGGAAGTAACAATCACTATTCCTTAATATCTCTTAACATCAATGGACTTAATGCCCCAATAAAAAGACACAGACTAACTGAATGGATACGTAAACAGGACCCTACATTTTGCTGCTTACAGGAAACACACCTCAGGGTCAAAGACAAACACTACCTTAGAGTAAAAGGCTGGAAGACAATTTTACAAGCAAATGGTCTCAGGAAACAAGCTGGAGTAGCCATTTTAATATCAGATAAAATTGACTTTCAACCCAAAGTCATCAAAAGAGACCCTGAGGGACACTTCTTGCTGGTCAAAGGAAAAATACAAAAAGAAGAACTGACAATCCTGAACATCTATGCCCCAAATGTAAGGGCACCCTCTTTTGTAAAAGAAACTTTATTAAAACTAAAAGCACACATTGCACCTAACACAATAATTGTGGGTGACTTCAACACTGCACTTTCCTCAATGGACCGATCAGGAAAACAGAAACTAAACAGGGACACAATGAAACTAATTGAAGCTTTGGACCAATTAGATTTAACAGATATATATAGAACATTCTATCCTAAAACAAAAGAATATACCTTTTTCTCAGCACCTCATGGTACCTTCTCCAAAATCGACCATATAATTGGTCACAAGACAGACCTCAACAAATATAAGAAGATCGAACTAATCCCATGCCTCCTATCTGATCACTATGGAGTAAAAGTGGTCTTCAATAGCAACAGAAACAACAGAAAGCCCACATACACGTGGAAACTGAACAATACTCTACTCAATGATACCTTGGTCAAGGAAGAAATAAAGAAAGAAATTAAAGACTTTTTAGAACACAATGAAAATGAAAACACAACATACCCAAATCTATGGGACACAATGAAAGCAGTGCTAAGAGGAAAACTCATAGCCCTGAGTGCCTCCAAAAAGAAAATGGAGAGAGCATACATTACCAGCTTAATGACACACCTGAAAGCCCTGGAACAAAAAGAAGCTATTTCGCCCAGGAGGAGTAGAAGGCAGGAAATCATCAAACTCAGGGCCGAAATCAATCAAGTAGAAACAAAGAGAACCATACAAAAAATCAACAATACCAGGAGCTGGTTCTTTGAGAAAATCAACAAGATAGATAAACCCTTAGCCAGAATGACCAAAGGGCACAGAGAAAGTATCCAAATTAACAAACTTAGAAATGAAAAGGGAGATATAACAACGGAAACTGAGGAAATCCAAAAAATCATCAGATCCTACTACAAGAGCCTATACTCAACACAACTGGAGAATCTGGAGGAAATGGACAATTTCCTTGACAGATACCAAATACCAAAATTAAATCAGGACCAACTAGACCATCTAAACAGTCCCATAATGCCTAAAGAAATAGAAGGAGTCATAGAAAGTCTTCCAACCAAAAAAAGCACAGGACCAGATGGCTTCAGTGCAGAATTCTACCAGACCTTCAAAGAAGAGTTAACACCAATACTCTTCAAACTATTCCACAAAATAGAAACAGAAGGAACACTACCCAATTCCTTCTACGAAGCCACAATTACGCTGATACCAAAGCCACACAAAGATCCAACAAAGAAAGAGAACTTCAGACCAATTTCCCTTATGAACATCGATGCAAAAATACTCAATAAAATTCTTGCCAACCGAATCCAAGAACACATCAAAACGATCATCCACCATGATCAAGTAGGCTTTATCCCAGGAATGCAGGGTTGGTTCAATATACGGAAATCCATCAATACAATCCACTACATAAACAAACTCAAAGAACAAAACCACATGGTCATTTCATTGGATGCTGAAAAAGCATTTGACAAAATTCAGCATCCCTTCATGCTTAAAGTCTTGGAGAGAACAGGAATTCAAGGCCCATACCTAAACATAGTAAAAGCAATATACAGCAAACCGGTAGCCAGCATCAAACTAAATGGAGAGAAACTTGAAGCAATCCCACTGAAATCAGGGACCAGACAAGGCTGCCCCCTTTCTCCTTATCTTTTCAATATTGTACTTGAGGTACTAGCTCGGGCAATTCGACAACATAAGGAGGTCAAAGGGATACAAATTGGAAAGGAAGAAGTCAAACTATCATTATTTGCAGACGACATGATCGTCTACCTAAGTGACCCAAAGAACTCCACTAGAGAGCTCCTACAGCTGATAAACAACTTCAGCAAAGTGGCAGGTTATAAAGTCAACTCAAGCAAATCAGTGGCCTTCCTATACTCAAAGGATAAGCAGGCTGAGAAAGAAATTAGGGAAATGACCCCCTTCACAATAGCCACAAACAGTATAAAGTATCTTGGGGTGACTCTTACCAAACATGTGAAAGATCTGTATGACAAGAACTTCAAGACTCTGAAGAAGGAAATGGAAGAAGACCTCAAAAAATGGGAAAACCTCCCATGCTCATGGATCGGCAGAATCAATATAGTTAAAATGGCCATTCTGCCTAAAGCACTATACAGATTCAATGCAATACCCATCAAAATCCCAACTCAATTCTTCACAGAGCTAGAAAGAGCAATTATCAAATTCATCTGGAACAACAAAAAACCCAGGATAGCTAAAACTATTCTCAGCAACAAAAGGAAATCTGGGGGAATCAGTATCCCTGACCTCAAGCAATACTACAGAGCAATAGTGTTAAAAACTGCATGGTATTGGTACAGTGACAGACAGGAGGATCAATGGAACAGGATTGAAGATCCAGAAATGAACCCACACACCTATGGCCACTTGATCCTCAACAAAGAGGCTGAAAACATCCAATGGAAAAAAGATAGCCTTTTCAACAAATGGTGCTGGTTCAACTGGAGGTCAGCATGCAGAAGAATGCGAATTGATCCATCCTTGTCTCCTTGTACTAAGCTCAAATCCAAATGGATCAAGGACCTCCACATAAAGCCAGACACTCTGAAGCTAATAGAAAAAAAACTGGGGAAGACCCTTGAGGACATCGGTACAGGGAGAAAGTTTCTGAACAGAACACCAATAGCGTATGCTCTAAGAGCAAGAATTGACAAATGGGACCTCATAAAATTACAAAGTTTCTGTAAGGCAAAGGACACCATCAAGAGGACAAATCGGCAACCAACAAATTGGGAAAAGATCTTCACCAATCCTACATCAGATAGAGGGCTAATATCCAATATATATAAAGAACTCAAGAAGTTAGACTCCAGAAAACCAAACAACCCTATTAAAAAATGGGGTACAGAGTTAAACAAAGAATTCTCACCTGAAGAACTTCGGATGGCGGAGAAGCATCTTAAAAAATGCTCAACTTCATTAGTCATTAGGGAAATGCAAATCAAAACAACCCTAAGATTTCATCTTACACCAGTCAGAATGGCTAAGATTAAAAATTCAGGAGACAGCAGGTGTTGGAGAGGGTGTGGAGAAAGAGGAACACTCCTCCACTGCTGGTGGGGTTGCAAATTGGTACAACCACTCTGGAAATCAGTCTGGCGGTTCCTCCGAAAACTGGGCACCTTACTTCCAGAAGATCCTGCTATACCACTCCTGGGCATATACCCAGAAGACTCCCCACCATGTAATAAGGATACATGTTCTACTATGTTCATAGCAGCCCTATTTGTAATTGCCAGATGCTGGAAAGAACCCAGGTATCCCTCAACAGAAGAGTGGATGCAAAAAATGTGGTATATCTACACAATGGAGTACTATTCAGCCATTAGAAACAATGAATTCATGAAATTCTTAGGCAAATGGATGGAGCTAGAGAATATCATACTAAGTGAGGTAACCCAGACTCAAAAGGTGAATCATGGTATGCACTCACTAATAAGTGGATATTAACCTAGAAAACTGGAATACCCAAAACATAATCCACACATCAAATGAGGTACAAGAAGAAAGGAGGAGTGGCCCCTGGTTCTGGAAAGACTCAGTGAAACAGTATTCAGCAAAACCAGAACGGGGAAGTGGGAAGGGGTGGGTGGGAGGACAGGGGAAGAGAAGGGGGCTTGCGGGACTTTCGGGGAGTGGGGGGGCTAGAAAAGGGGAAATCATTTGAAATGTAAATAAATTATATCGAATAATAAAAAAAAAAAAAAGAAAAGAAAAAAAAAAAAAAAAAAAAAAAAAAAAAAAAAAAGAAGTTAGACTCCAGAAAACCAAACAACCCTATTAAAAAATGGGGTACAGAGTTAAACAAAGAATTCTCACCTGAAGAACTTCGGATGGCGGAGAAGCATCTTAAAAAATGCTCAACTTCATTAGTCATTAGGGAAATGCAAATCAAAACAACCCTAAGATTTCATCTTACACCAGTCAGAATGGCTAAGATTAAAAATTCAGGAGACAGCAGGTGTTGGAGAGGGTGTGGAGAAAGAGGAACACTCCTCCACTGCTGGTGGGGTTGCAAATTGGTACAACCACTCTGGAAATCAGTCTGGCGGTTCCTCCGAAAACTGGGCACCTTACTTCCAGAAGATCCTGCTATACCACTCCTGGGCATATACCCAGAAGACTCCCCACCATGTAATAAGGATACATGTTCTACTATGTTCATAGCAGCCCTATTTGTAATTGCCAGATGCTGGAAAGAACCCAGGTATCCCTCAACAGAAGAGTGGATGCAAAAAATGTGGTATATCTACACAATGGAATACTCTTCAGCCATTAGAAACAATGAATTCATGAAATTCTTAGGCAAATGGATGGAGCTAGAGAATATCATACTAAGTGAGGTAACCCAGACTCAAAAGGTGAATCATGGTATGCACTCACTAATAAGTGGATATTAACCTAGAAAACTGGAATAGCCAAAACATAATCCACACATCAAATGAGGTACAAGAAGAAAGGAGGAGTGGCCCCTGGTTCTGGAAAGACTCAGTGAAACAGTATTCAGCAAAACCAGAACGGGGAAGTGGGAAGGGGTGGGTGGGAGGACAGGGGAAGAGAAGGGGGCTTGCGGGACTTTCGGGGAGTGGGGGGGCTAGAAAAGGGGAAATCATTTGAAATGTAAATAAATTATATCGAATAAAAAAAAAAAAAAAAAAAAGAAACAAGAAGATGGAAGATTAGAATGGCTCAGGCCAGGTGGCCACCTGCACTACAGTTAACACCCAAATCTGCAGTGCACCAAAGTCCAAAACATTTCAAGCCTTGTGCTGAAACTCAAGAAATTCAGATTTGGTAGCATTTCAGATTTTTATTTGAAGAAAATCCATCTGTAAAATCTACGTAGATATATCATCGAATCTGACTGGAAGTTGAAGCACATTTGGTCACAAGCCTAATGGGAAGTAAATATGATAAATCAGATTTCTTAAAATCACTATTAGAAGACCCAGCCAGGAAATGACATTCCTAAACATGTTCTCAGCAATGATTGCATATGTGTGTTTATGCAGGTGTGCTTAACTATTCCATACCCTGTATGTTGAGATAAGATCTCTCAATGAACCTGGAACTAGCCATTCGGTTAAGTTCATGGGGTAGAGATCTCAGGAACCCACCTGCCTCTACCTCCCTACCCTGGATTTCGGTCAACACACACACACACACACACACACACACCACACACACACACACATACACACACACACACACACTTTACTGATAGGCTCTGGTTCTGAACTCAGATCTATCTTACATTTTCAAAGCAAGTGCTTTACCAACTGAGCCATCCCTCTTACCTAAATTGTTACTTTTTTTTTTAACCTAAAATCCTACATATGTCCCAAAATATTCATCTGGTTTAAAGACAAAATACAAATGTTTTCGTATGTAATATCTTAAGTTGTATACATTTCATGAAGCCCATGTCTAGACAGCCCTGGGCAAATGCTGTTCTGAAAAGAAGGAATTCAAGCCAAGGGAACATGGCCTTAATAAAACAATTCAGGAGAGTGACATGGCAGGGAGAGTCTAGGCTGATCTGCAGGGAGGAAGCCAGACCTATGGGAATAAAGCAGACGTTGAAAGAAATGTCCTTGAAGGGAAACACACAATGCCACGCTACCATCGTGCATCCCTGGCTGTCCTAGAACTCACTTTGTAGATCAGGCTGTTGTTGAACTCACTAGAGATCCTCCTGCCTCTGCCTCTGGAGTGTTGGGATTAACAGTGTGCACTATCATACCTGGCAACACAGATTCTTGGTGAGTGAATTTAGGGCTTTAGATAGCCACAAAGGGTTAAAGACTTACTAATGTGATTTGAATAGAAATGCCCCCCCCCCCAGACTTGTATTTGAATGCTTGGTCCATAGAAAGTGTCACTGTTAGGAGGCATGGCCTTGTTTTAGTAGGTGTAGAATTGTGGAAGGAAGTGTGTCACTAGGAAGTAGGCTTTGAGGTCTCAGAAGCTCAAGCCAGTTCTCTACCTGTATATCCATATTTAAAACTCTCAGCTCCCTCTCCAGCACCATGATGCCTACACGCTGCCGTGCTTCCTGCCATGACGATAATGGACTAAGTCTCTGAACTGTAAGCCAGCCTCAGTTAAAATGTTTTCCCTCATAAGAAAGAGCTGCCATGGTCCTGGTGTCTATTAACAGTAACAAAACCCTAACTACGACATTAGTAATACTATCTATAGACAACCAAGCTCATGGGAGATCACACTGTCTCCATGAAGAACTGAGTGGTAGAGCCTTGGTACAGCTCTGCCACCAAGTTTGGCACAACTGAATGATGGGAAAGCTGGATAACAGTAGAGTTGAAAATATGTCCACCACCAGTACAATTAGGAAGAGTCCTTGGGGCCAGTTGGGAGCTGGCAGGAAGTATGTGCCAGTCAAATCAGAATGTGTAGGAATTGCTGAAGACCTTTTTTAAAAGAGCAGTATATAGGCACATGCACAGGTAAATTCTGAACAGAAGTACAGAACCCTCACAAATAAATCAGAAGTGATTTAGTATATACTTGGGGCTGCATTAGCCATATGAACCAAAGTTGTTAGAAAAATGATTAGACCAAATTATGGTGTCTTAACTACACCTTTGAAATATGTTACTGTTTTAAGATTAATAAATACTACTACTACTACTAATAATAATAATAATAAAAATAAAATAAACTATGTTTTCAAAATGTGCAGCTGTGTAGTAATAATGTTTCCTTTTTCTCTGCACAACCAGTATAAGGAAATACAGTCATTTACAATTTGCTACTATCTCCTTGTTTAAAGAGCAACATCTGAGAGGTAGAAAGATGAGAGACATTGAAAGACTGTATCAGAATATACCCAACATCATGCTGCCGCAGCTTTTCTTTTCTGCCAGATTATCTTTCCCCATGGAGAATGAGCAGTGTGGACAGAAAGAGTGAGCAGTGCAAGGTTTTAGAGACAATAAAGCTCTGTGTAAGAAGGAACAGCACAGAAAGATCCAAATGGATTGCTGGTGAATATGCAGGGCTTGGGAGTTTTGAAGGTTTAGATGGTTTTTATCCGACAGGTATGTGTATGGAAAATATGGGAAAGTTCCAGCCAGAGTCCAAGGAAAGTTTTACTTTCCAAGAAAGGTCTAATCAAGGGAGAACTTACCAAACCCAAGAGAGAACATAACCACACCCTTCAAAGATTCTCACTTGTGCTCCATCATCTCTCACACCCTCCCTCAGTGTTGCAGAGCTGAGGAAGGTTGATGTGGAGACAGTGGAACATGCAGAGGGCTGATCCAGCTTCCAGCTTCCAGCTTCCTGTCACAGGCAGACTTTTCCAACTGCCATTAATATTGCTTTCTAAGCATTGTTAGAAGAATACTAAGATGCAAATTTCATGTGTGTGTTTGTGTCTGCATGTGTACATGCGTGCATGTCTCTAAAAGCTCTGCCTGCCTATATAGTCTCTTGTCTTGGTTACTTTTCAGTTTCCAGGGCAAAGCACCATGTCCAAGGCATCTTACAAAAGAAAACATTTAATTTGTGGGCTCAGGGATCCAGAGGGTTAGAGTCCACAGCAGGGAACATGGCAGCAGGCAGGCAGGGATAGCCTAAGCAGTAGTGAGGTTTACATCCCGATTTGCAGCCTGGAGGTAGAGAGATAAGAGCCTGGCTGGGTCTGACTTGGGCTTTCGAATCCTCAAGCCTGCCCTCAAGCATGGCACACCTTCTCCAACAAGGCCACACCTCCTAACCCTTCCCAAACGGCTCCACCCACAGGGAGTAGTGAAACATGAGCATAAACAGAAACCATTCTCATTCAATTCACCACAGTGTTGTTCTGTATGTTACAGACCACCAGGTGTATGATAATATAAATAAGCATTGAGATGATTTGAAAATACATTCTTTGGTACATGTTCAACAACATAATCATGTAGATGAGAAAGAAAACTTCATAATTTGTAATTAGAAATGGAAATAGGTAAAATCCTTTTTTTCATTGAAACATATCAGTCTCTCATCCCTCAAATTCCTCCCACATTCAAACTTTTTATCATTTGTCCCTTTATTTTAAGACCTTCTCTTCATAAAAAGAATGTTTAAATTTGGAGGAAATTTTATGACTCCATTTTCCTCAATCATTATTTTTACAAATATATACATACATAAACATACATACATGTATGAGTTTGTGTTTGACTATATAAATGCAGCTGTTTGGGTCTGTTTAGTGTGACTTATACGTGCATAGTTTTACAGCTGACCACTTGGTAGTAGGTAATCATTTAGTGTTGCCTGAGCCCTGTACTACTCGCCGCCTGACCCTACCTGCCCTTGGGGGTTGGAGGTGGGCTGGCACAGAGTCAATAACACAGACTCTGGGAGCAGGTGAGAAATGGTGCAGTAAGCTCATCTGAACACTGCTGCAAGCTCCTTTAATACCCTCCATCTGTGCCCCATTGGTCGTAAGAAAGCATCTCTTCTAAACAGTAGTTCCCGATTGGCTGGCACTGTCTGTGTCAGCCAGGCTTGGTCAGGCAGTCCTCAATTAGGTCCTCCTGCAAGATATGCTTTTGCAGCTGGCCACCCCCCCCCATGTTTACATAAAATTTCCTGGGCTCCTCCCTGGGGAAAACTATTCCCTACCCCTTTCTTCAGCCCTTAATTATCCATAGTCTTCATCTACAGATGGGACCTCAGGAGATTTCCCCTCCTCTACATAACCATGTCACCGGGTATTATTATTTTTCAGGTCTTATTTAAACAGCCATGTCTTTGAGATTTTGTGGGTGTAGCTTTAGCTTGGTGAAGCAATGAGTTTTACTGGAGTTACATAAATGAATATGGGTGAAGGGTTATTTACAGGAGAAGATATGACTCAAATACAGCTGCATCATCAAAGCCCGCCCCCCAGCATGGGTGAAAGCTCACAAAAGCTGTGAGCCAGGTGCCCACTGCACCGCCTGCAGGCAGGTTAGCAGGGTGCAGTGTCCTTTCCAAGTGCCTCAGTTGGTCTAAACCCCTATCAGGCAGCTCAGGTGGTTTCTGTTTCTTCAGTGGAGCTGGTATAGTCTCAGAGTCTTCCTTGCATTTTGGATTCTCTCAAAGTCTTCTTTGCGGCTCAGATCTCCTCTCTGAGAGTGATTCTCATCTTTTATTGCTTACTCTGTCAGGACAGGGCCTAGTAAATCTGGTAGGTTTTAGGGACTTCCTGAAACTATTTTGAATTGTTTACCTTCCTGTTTAAGGAACTTCCTGCAGGATGGTATCTTTCAATCTTAGAGGAAGTCATTAGACAACTAGCTCTAAACACTATTTACTTGCTAGATGAAAACTGAGCTTCTTAACATAAAGAAACAACCCAGTTCTCTTATACATGTGTCTGGGAATGGTGATTGTTTACACAAATTTCCTAATTTTATTTTTGGACAATGCTGTTAGTTTTCATGCAGTATTTTGTAGAAACATTTGTATTTGCCTAAGAGTGTGTAGTTGGGAGTCTAGCTAGATAATTTTTTTTTTTACTGAAGACCCAAGAACCATTCTCAGAACTCATGTGAAAAAGACAATCATGGTGGCACATTCTTGTAACCCCTGTGCCAGAGGTGGGGCTAAGTGACTTCTTGTATCAGTGGCTAGCCTATCTAGACTAATAGCAACCCTGAGTCTAAACAAGCAATCCCAACTTAAAAATAAAACAAAATATAAAACAAGACAAAATCAAAAACAAAAACAAAAAGGCTCCCGAGGAACAATAACCAAGGATAACCTCTGACTTCACATGTACACATGTCTACCTGCACCAATATTCATGAACTCGTCTTCCTCCCCTACACAAAGACAAAAACGTTTGTATAGTCTTGGCATGCTTTAAGCATAATATTTTGTCACTCCATTTTTGCTATCTACCATGAGAGACTGTCAGTGAAAGTAATTTTGGAATTTTAGATGTGACATTCTTCAAGGAAAATAGAACTGACCTAATGTTAATGGAGAAATGAAAATTAGCATGTTTGTGGAAATAATCATTTATCCACATTTGTATAATATTTGTATGTCTCAATTTTATAACATGTACATGGATTTTCATTATTTTATTTGCATAAGTTCTTTGTCTTATAACATTAATCTGGACACTATCCAAGTCATCAGAGAAATTTGATGAAATAAAACCCTAGTAAAGTAATATTATAAAATGTTTTGTATAGCATTTTCCTCCAAAATGAAACATTCTTTCCTGGAGTGAAGCTATTAAAATTCTGAAATCAATGAAATAAGTTCAGGAAATAAACTTACCCCCTTCCCCAGGAAGTACCTAAAACTTACAGGATTCACAGGATTCTCCTTAAGCAGCAGCAGTTTCTGGAGAAATGTGAACTCTAAGCAGCTGAGTGACCTGCAAGGTCTGCAGACCTTCAGGGATGCTGCTTTTGTGATTTGACACCTGTGCTGGGGTAGTTTTTTTTGGCAGTTCAGCTGTTGTTGGTTTATGCATACTTCCGTAAATAACCCTAGTGTGTAAGCCCAATAGCTTACTGGGTCTCCATGTCAGACGTTAGTGCCCTTTGTGGTATAAGTAGACATTTGTTCAGTTCCCCAAAGGAGATTTTATGCAACATAATTGACATCTAAACCGTGACAGGGAAAAGCAGAGATGAGCTAAGGTGAGTGGTTTCATGGCCCCTGCAATGTTTAAGAACAACATGCAACAGAAGGCAGAGTGTCTGAGGGCTCAGCATCTGCAGATTAATGCCAGCCTGCTCATCTTTCCACACATGGTGTGTACGGTGTGACTTCTTGTTATGGGTACCATTGCCGTCCTTGCCATGAGTAATAACACAAGTAGCTGAGAATGGGATGTCTAGAGGTGGAGAGCAGCTATGGGTTGATCTAAAAGTGGCCATGCTCTTCTGCATGAAAAGATGCAGTGTGCTCCTTTTATGAGTGGAGTCCATCATATGAGTATGGAGACGTCCTGAGGATGTTTGCATGGTTAGAGAATGCATTGCACCTCCTGAGAGTAGTGTTCATGGGGAAAGATTGTCAGTTTGCAGCAGGCACTGATTTTTGTTCAGGAGCCACTGCTATGTGCTTTATAGTAAGAGTGTAACTGAAGCTCGGTTGTCCTTTCAAGGGGAAACTTTTAAGGTAGGATTTACAACAGGAAGCAGCTATGGGTCTGTCTTCCTCTTTGCTATCTTCTGATTGGGTAAACTGGATAACAAAAGGCAACTTGTTGAAGAGCTTTTCTTACAACCGAAAGGACAAGAGAGAGAGAGAGAGAGAGAGAGAGAGAGAGAGAGAGAGAGAGGAGAGAGGAGAGAGAGAGGAGAGAGGAGAGAGAGAAGGGGAGGAGAGAGAGAGAGGAGAGGAGAGAGAGCACAAGTTAGATATGTACTCAAAAAAAAAAACCAGCAACAATCATTACAATCATTCCTGGATTAAAAATATGGACTTCAGGGAGGAGTCAGATAATGAGGAAGAACAGGGCAAAGCAAAAGTGATACTGCCCAGGTCTGGTCTGTAATAGAGAGGAAGTGAAAAATCCATGATTCAACCTGTAGACAAGAGCCTTCTCTTAGTGGTGTTTCCTGTTCCTGTGATAAAACACTCGACAAGAGCAACATACGGGAAGTGATTTATTTCTCTCATAATTTCAGATTGCATTACATCATTGTACAAAGGTAAGGGTGACGGGAATATTAAACATTTACTCACATCCAGAGGTCAGAGGGAATGAATGTGTGCATAATTGGCTTTTTCCACGGATACAGCTCAGCATCCTCTGCCTGGGAAGTTGTGCTGTCTGCAGTAAGCAGGTGAAGATACTTGAGATGTAAGTAACTAATCAAGCTAATCTTCCATAGACATGCCCACAGGCCATCTAATCTAGACAGTTTCTCACTGAGAGTCTTACCTTGTAATTCTACAGTTTGTCACCTTGACAACTAAAATAACTACCATAGGCCTTGATGATGCCTTAATATAAAATCTATGATCATCCTGGAATAGTAATGACCTGAACTAATTGAATAGCAATTTTAAACAAATAGTGAAGGAGTCAGTCACAGTCTGACTTAAAGCTACAGGATATCGGAGGGAATGAGATCAGTAAAAGTGCTGTAGAAGCAGAGAAACTACCCATATCTCCTTGAGACAAAGTCTGCATAAACTCAGGCAATACAGTGGCCATCAGTCTGGGAAGCTGGTTCATTTATAAGCCATTTATAGGCATTTAGTCATCACCAGCTGAGGTCCTCATAAATATTAGGGACTGATTGAAAGTAGTAGAAAGACAGATATTACTAAGAAAAGACAGACATTACTAAGAAAACTGAGTAAGAAAGAAAAAGTCTTTGACCTTACAGCCAGCATAAAGCTTTGGTAGCTTTGCTGGGCCTTATGGTGTGGTCTTTCAGAGTTGTGAGAATTGCTGGCAGATATGGATGGTTTAGACTATGTCTTAGTTAGGGTTTTATTACTGTGAAGAGACACAATGACAAAGGCAACTCTTATAAAGGGAAAAACTTTTAATTGGGGCTGGCTTATAGGTTCAGAGGTTCAGGCCATTATCATCATGGCGGGAAGCAGGGCAGTGTGCAGGCAGACATGGTGCTTGAGGTACTTAGAATCCTACATCCTCAGGCAGCAGGAAGGAAACTGTTGGAGGAGCTCGAATTCCTAACTCGAGCTTGAGCTTGAGCATAGAGACCTCGAAGCCTACCCCGACAGTGACACATTTACGCCAAGAAGGCCACACCTAATAGCGGTGCTTCCCATGGCCCAGTCAATTGAAAACATGAGTGTATGGGGCCAAACCTACTCAAACACCACATCTTAAATTGTTTTGACTAATAAATTAGGCTACTGAAGTACAAAAGCAAGAAGTAACAAGGAAAGGGAAAAATAGACACCGTAATCTCTCTAGGCTACGTAAGAAAAATATAGCAATATTTGTGTTAAGCTACCATGGTTTCTAGGTAAAGTATTATCAAAACCCCAAATGCTATACAGTGAGAAATATAGAGAGATAGAAAGAGAGATATAGAGATATAGAGATATAGATAGATAGATAGAGATATAGATAGATAGATAGATAGACAGACAGACTTGTTAGAAATTACACTGGTGCAAGAGATTGTTCACCCAGTCTACAGCCCTTTTATCAACCACATATGGCCAATAGAAAGGCAAAGGCCATGTTCCTGGCCTAGAGCTTGTCAGATCCAAGAAGCTCTCTTTAGCAGGCTGAGGCAGGACCCTTGACCCTAGCCAAGGCTAACTACCCCCATCAAGATCATCAGCAGAGGAGATTCCTGCTAGCCTCATGGCAACAGTGGCATACCAGCATGAGGAAGCCTGATGGCTCATGGGAAAATGTCTGTGGATTGTGGAGGGAGTAGTGTCTCCCACCAGTGCCACTGCTCCCAGCCTTGCTCTTTCCACAGAAGAGTCTTATAGAAGTGATAAGGTCTTACTGCCTGTCAAGTTGTCTTCTGGACATTTGTCCTTATGTTTATGCATTGCTGTTGATCCTAGCTTCAGTCATAGACGGGACCTTTTCTTCACAATGGCTCTTACACTGCAGAGGCCTATGGCTAGCTAAGATCCTTAGTCTAAGTTACTATTTCTATGGCATAGTGTCCCCAATACTCAGCTATGGATAGAGGAAAATAATTAAATATTTATATCATCCCTTCCACAGCTCTGGGAACATCATGGAGTTGTCAAAAAAGAATGAGATAGAGTTCTAGGTAACAATTCCCTCATAAATGGAACCTTTATTTCTACAGGGAAGTTCCCTAAGACTCGCTAAGTAAACAAAATCAGGAAGTACCTGAAACGTAAAGTACTTACAAGACTTTCCTTATAGTTATGTAAGTAGTAGCAATTTCTGGGAATAGGAGACTCTCCAACCAGCTGAGCTGCCTACATGCCATGCATGAAAGTCTAGGATTGCCTTCGGTGACTGGTCATCCGTGCTGGGGGAGGGTGCTCTCTGGTGATGCAGCTGCCTGTGAGTCATAGGCACTGCTATAATTAATCCCTGATTTGTTCTCCAGTAACCGAATCCAGTAAACATATTGATTCACCATGTTAGGCTTCAGTTGAATCATTACTTTGGTTTGTTGGTGGTGTCCTATATGGAGGAAGTAGAGGTTTGCTCAGGTTTCCCCAGGGAAAGTTTCAAGACATAAGGTGTCAGTGCACAGCTTCTAAAAAGTAAGTTTAGTATCAGCTTAGTACCATTAAAAGAGTCTTAGTGTATTACTCTCACTTTACTGAAAAGTTATAATAATTGCATCTTGCTTAGATATAATTAGTAATGTGTACATGTGTGTCCACATGGGTAGAGCATAGTTTAATGGACAAGATAATTTCATCCTCAGTGTCTAGTATGTATGCATTGTGTAGTCTTTCTTTCTGGTGGAGATTTGTCTTGTTGAAGGTTAAGTTCTAGTAGAGATAGAGAATGACCAACTTGTTTGATAATGTAATAAATGATGTACAGAAAAATAAAACAGAATAGATTATAGAAAAGTCAGAAGGAGCTACTATCAGATAGCTCTTCCCTCAGTAAGAAGGGATTGAGGCAGTGAGCTATGAGTTGTGGAACAGCATTCTGTGTGGAGAGTTGAAAGCATGCAGGGATGCAGAGTGAAATGCTGGAGTGTTAGGAGAATTCTGGGGAGGACTGGGATGATTGATCCAGGAGAGACCAGGGGACAGTTGCAGATGTGAAGTTGGTTGTAGGGAGGATAAGGACATAAGTTTTGTACAGATTTAATTTCAACCTCTGGGGGCTGTGGCGACCACTCAGTAGTTAAGAGCACTGGTTGTTCTCTCAGCAGACCCAGGTTATTTTTAATACATAATGGTTGTGAGAGCTGGGGCAGCCCTGGATGCCTGACATGTGTGAGCTGTTGTTCCTGGAAAACAGTTAACAAAAGCAAAGGTAGTTTTTAAAGTGGCTCATGTTTGTTGATTTGTTTGTTTGTTTTTTGTCTTGACATAGAAATCAGAATGTATTGTTAGTGGCATTTTAGCTTGCAATGCCATTGTCTATAGTACGGGAATACATATTTCTAAAATTAAGCTAGAAATAAAGAACATAGCTTCAGAACTAATGTGTTAACTGCAGCAGAAGGGAGTTGGGGTTAGCTCAGTTTCACTTGCTTTAGCACAAAAGAGAATTTCTCAGGAAAGTTCTTCATGACAACATAGCAAGAGAAACATCCCATCTCTGGCCTAATTGTGTTCTGTGATGCTCTTTGCAGAGTTCTGCTCTGTGTGTGAGGCCAACCTGAGACATCCTGTAACTTAAAAATTATCCATCATTCATTCTTCTAAAGTTTATGTGGCTCTTTGTATAAGATTTCTCTTTCCACCTACATATAATATTGTGATACTTCTGGTTTAAAATTGTTTCCTGCTCTCTCTGGCTTTCAAGGTATCTTGAAAGGATCCTTCAAGGATCCTCAGTGATAGTAGCTCTTCTTCCTTTGGTTATTAATTTCAACTAGGTAGAAACAATGAGAATTCTTTGTCTTTTGATTTAAAGTAGGGCATCTAATCTTAATTTCTCCTCCATCAAAAATGCGCTGTGAATCGGAAGTTTGTTAGGAGTCATCGAGCTTGTTATGTATGTCATGTGTAATCTGCAAGATTCGAAGTTTCCTCACAGTGCTGGACTCCTGGAATTTGCTATTACATGGTTCTTTTTAAGTGAGCAGTGGCCTCGGTTGTCAGTTTGATGAAACAGCTTTGTTTTTATAGTTTTAAACCTTTGCACTGTTTGGCGTAACATTCAAAAAAAACCATCCCTGTCTAATTTAAACTTCCCTGTGAATCATGGCAGCAGGAAATTGCTGAGCTAGGTTTTGCAAACAAGTTTCTTTTCCGAAGGCATGGATCTAAGCAGTTGACGCCTGCCTGACCTTGTACTATGGTGGGAGTGCCTCCTGAGGGTTATGCTTGCCAATGTGTGCCTGTTCTGACTGCATGCACAGTTGAAAATGTTACTTGGTGTTGCTTTTTCAGGCTTTTCCTGCCCCTATTTAATGTATGTATCAGCAAGTCGACTGTTAATGTGACCTTGAGGTCATGTCATAGAGAGCACCTTGTGAAAACAGCTCTGTGCTCACACTGACAACTGTCACTCCATACAGGTCCCCAGGAATATATTGAACAACCTTCAAATATCCAGTCTTATCTGCTTCATTCTTTCATGATATATTTAAATTTTTTAGTTATATTATATCATTTCCCCACTTCTTTTCCAAGCTCTCCCATTTACTCTTGCTCCCTCTCAAATTCAATGTGTGTGTGTGTGTGTGTTGTGTTGTGTGTGTGTGTGTGTGTGTGTGTGTGTGCCTAAATAAATAAATATAATCTACTTCATCTGTATGTTGCTACTTATATGTATATTTTCAGGACTGACCTTTTGGTGCTATATAAACAAGTGGTGTGCTTTTCCCTGGGGAAGACTTTTTCTCCTGATGCCAGCATTCCTCACATGCCTGTAGTTCTTTGTTTAGAGTTGAGGCCTTCTGAACTTTCCCCTTCCATGTTAGCAAGTCTATTAGTGCTATCCTTGTTCAGGTCTTGTTTTGTCAATCACCTTAGTGAAACTTCATAGATATAGCTTTCCTGACATTTCTCTGATATTTGTACTCATGTTGTACCACATATATGCCCATGAATAATTGATGTGTGAGTATAAATATAATTATTATATATCATTATGTAATTTGTATATTATATGAATATGATGTTGAATATTACTATAGTCTATATTATTATATAATATTGTATATATGTATACATATCTATATTAAGGTAGAACAAAAGCTAAGAAATGCCCTTGTAGTTACTCTTTGTTTACCAGTTTTTACTGAATATAATTATCACAAATCAGAAAACAAGTTGCAGTCAAGACTAAAAGCTGGAGAAATGGCTCACACATTAAGAACACTGCTGTTATTGCAGAGCAGCCCAGTTTGGTTCTCATCACCTTCCAAAGGAGGCTCACAACTACCTGTAACTCCAGTTTCAAGGCATCTGACTCCCTCTGACCTCCAAAAGCCCCTACACACATGTGATGCACATAAATTCACATAGACATATGCATGTACATATGCACATAGAATGAATAAGTAATCCATAATTACTGAACCAAAATAGGGTTTATATTTAATGACCAAAAACAAAATAATTAAACCTAATAATCCTTATAAATGGGGAGGATATCAGGATAGCAATGATGTACCTAATGTTCCACAGTTAGATAAAAAACCAGCATTAGTTTCTGAAAAATACAAAATGTCATTGTCATCTCAGTCTGAATTCTTGCCAAGGCCAACATTTGTGTGTCTGTATTCTGCCATGCGCTGTGTTTATGAGGAACACATCACCAAGTATGGTGTGAGACTCACGAAAGCTCTGCGAGGTGACACTTCCAATTAAAATAGAAAATGTTAGACATGTTTTTCTCCCCCTGTAGCCGGGCTCATTAAAGTCCACACACTTTGTACCCCCAGTTGTGGTGAATGTTTTTCTGTCACCATCCGTGCGTCAGCTAGTCCTGCAGCTGTCAGATGTGTTCTGTGGCTTCCCAGGGTTGTTGATTTCCTCTGTTGTGACATATGGTGTGCAAGAGAACAGAAAAGAATAGCTACGTAATGGAAGGCAGGCACATTCATATTCACAGGCAATGTTCTGTCTGAAAAGCTCAAAAGATTTCGTATCATGTCTCAAAGCATCACCTGGAACACACAGCAGTCTTGACAGTGGTTATAACCTTTGGTGGAGAAAAGACAGCAGCGGGGTAATACTTGGTGGGATAAAAACACTAAATCCTTTTTATAAATTCAAATGGAAAACTATTACTGTATTAGCTTCCTGAACTGTATCAGTGCATAGGAGTAAAAAGAGTTAAAATGGTGTTCCTGTAACGGGGCAACAATTCCCCTTACTAGACACAACAGATTAACAAATTAAAAAAGTTCAGCTCTAGGATGGGTTGCTTCTCCTGGAATTGTTTACCAGCGAAGTTCCACTGACCCACAAGCATTATGCGATATGTCTAATGCTCTTGGTTACCTTATAGAACTTGACAGTCAGAATTTAATGCTAAAGACACCCATAAACTTGAATCATGAGGTAATCAAGCTGATGCTGATGTTGACTGGAAACTGCTGGCTGTCTTCACAATGCCTGAGAGTGCTAAGCACCACACCAGAGGAGAAAAGTTAGCATCAGTCTTACCCAGCTGTGAACCCTGTAGGCTCCTGGCAAGGCCCGCCCATTATGAGAGAAGGGGGAGCAGCAGGGGGAGAGAAGAGGGGAGGAGTGGGAGAGGAGGAGGAGGGGCAGTGGAAGAGGAGGAGGGGAGGGTTGAGAGGGATAGTAGAGGAACTATAACTGCCCCCTTTTAAGAAGGGTTTGCAGATCTGTGAGTTGTCCCACTGTCTAATGGCCCTATCAACCATTTCCTGTGCAAAGCTGCCGCTGTGTCCCCTGCAAATACATTTTCTTCCTAAATAACAAACTGTTAGATAATATCAACACTAGAATGTGATCATGTTGCTTATATGTGTACATCGACTTTTAATCATTGCTCTATCTTAATTCTCCTAACTATTTTTATAATTTAACTACTGTTACTCTGAACTACACAAAATATTGATTGAGGAGACCTACTCATCTCTGGACTCTTGTCTTTGTGAGGGGCTCCTCCACCTGGTATTTATCCAGCCTTCAGAGCAGAAAACAAACCCAAAAGAAAGAGAATAGGCTCGTAATCATGGGACCTCTCAACTCCTTTTCTTATTTACTTCTCGGTGAAATCCCATGTTTCCTAAACATCGTTTAAATAATATGGAACAGTAGTTCTCAGTTGTAGGTTATGACCCTTTTGAGGGTCAAATAACCCTTTCACCTAAGACCACTGGAAAAGAGATATTTATGTTATAAATCATAACAGTAGCAAAATTACAGTTAAGACCTAGCAATAAAATAATTTTATGGTTGGGGGTCACACAATGTGAGGAGCTGTATTAAAGGGTTACATCATTAGAAAGATTGGGAACCACTGTGTTAGAAAGATGAAGAAAATTTTCCTACAGTACAGCTGAAGATGAGGTTGAATCCCAGACCCATTGGCTTAGACTCCTCTGATCTCACAGCTGTAAGTATTTCATATTCACAATATTTCTGTCTTCAAAAATCTTCCTACACGAATACTTGCCTATAATTGCAGAGTCAGTATTGTGCTTTGATTTTATTTCTTGGACATGTTTATATCTAACCTGTATGTACAACCTTCATGTCTAGTGATACTATAGCACTAAATTTAACATAACCATGCTCTGTAATACAGTAGTCAAAACAAAGAACTTCAAGTTCAAGGAAATTGGAAGGCATTTTTCTTACTATATTGCTGAGAAATAAAAAGTTATTTATTGGGTGACTTTTGTTAGTATGAGTATAAATGCCATCTTTTTGATCCAATAAGCTCACTTCAGAAAAGGAAGCTTCTTTAAGATAGAAACAAAGACAGAAGATTCACAACAGAATTTATGTGATTGGGAAACACTATGCATTTAGGCCCCACAGCCCTGTGCACAAGAAAGGATTTCTATAAAAGCCTTTGACCTCTGTGTGAAAATAAGAATTAAATAGTTTCTTCCCTATTCTCTGTCATAAAGGTTTCCATTTGTAGAAAATACGTAAATATTAGTCAGTCGAAAGAGAAGGTAATTTACCTTCACCCCCCTCAAGGGTTACTCACTATTTAATATCATCAGTTTTAAATCGCATTTGGATAGCCCAAGTCCGATTGGTTTCTTGCTCACAGCTATTCAGGCTGTAACACCAGCCATGTACAGTTCTGTATTGCCCCATAGAATTCCCTTCCTTCCCTTCCTGCTTTTTGTACACAGTCTGGATTTGATTTTTTTTTCTTCCCCATCCTAAAAAGCAAATTCTGCATTTGTATCCTTCTTCTTTGACCAAAGTCTGTCTGTTGGGGAAGTCCAGACTGGGCTGAGTAGGTGCAAGTGTCTTCATGAACAATTGGTGGGCTAAATACATACCTCTCCCTGGAAAATGCTGTAAGACTAGGTGGTTTTCTTATCTTAAAGGCTTACTTATATATTGTGTAAAATGTGAAGAGTGTTAAAATATAATTAATAGTTACAACCAATTAAGCATTTTATGAAGCTATATAAATATGCTCAAACATATGTAAATTGATTTATGTTCCAATTTCCCTAACTTTTTCCTATGGAATAACCTACTACGTACAAAAGGAGAAATCTAAGATACAAAGCCTTAAACTTTTAGCAGGGGCTTGAAGGAGCTTGAGGGGAACCTGGCCTAGAGAGTGGGGCCATCCTCAAAAAAAAAAAGCCAAAACATCAAACAACAACACAACTAAGTTTATTATATTTAAAAAAAAAATTAGGTAAGCATTCATTTTTATTTTCTGATGGGCACTGCAAAGCCACTTTTTTTATTGGGTAATTTCTTTATTTACATTTCAAATGTTTTCCCCTTTCCAGGTCTCCCCTTTGGAAACTCCCTTTCCCATCCCCCCTCACCCTGCCTGCCTCTATGAGAGTGCTCCCCCACCCACCTACCCACTCCCATCTTCCTCCCCTGCACTGGGGCATCGAACACCGTCAGGCCCAAGGGCCTCTTCTCCCACTGATGTCCAATAAGGCCATCCTCTGCCATATATGTGGCCAGAGTCATGGGTCTCTCCATGTGTACTCTCTGGTTGGTGGTCCAGTCCCCGGGAGCTCCTAGGGGTCTGGCCTATTGACACCTTGCTCCCTCCATGGGGCTGAAAACCCCCTCAGTTTCTTCAGTCCCTTCTCTAACTCCTCCATTGGGGACTCCAGAGCTCAGTCCAATGGTTGGTTTCGAGCATTTGCCTCTATATTTGATAGGCTCTGGTAGAGCCTCTCAGGAGACAGTCATATCCTGTCAGCAAGCACTTCCCGGCATCTACCATAACGTCCGGGGTTGGTGACTGTATATGGTGAGGCAGTCAGGTGAGGCAGTCTCTCGATGGCCTTTCCTTCAGTCTCCGCTCCACACTTTGTCTGCATATTTCCTCCTGTGAGTATTTTGTTCACCCTTCTAGAAGCACGGAAGCATCCACATTAGTGAGCTGCCTTGTTTGTCCTTCCTAACTGTTGTGTTTAGTTTCCTATTTGAAAAGAGGGGAAGGAAAGCTCCTCATCATCCCTGCTTTATGGACCTTTAATTTAAAATCATCCTGGAGGCAGCTGAACCCTGTGCTTCTAAGCACTGCTCCCCTTAACACAAATTTTAGTAACTCATTTAATAGTTGCTTGGCCTGACTAATACAACTGAGATTTTTCTGCCTTCCTCTTATCCTTCTCCTCTTGGTTGCCCAGCAACAAAGTTCCACCAGACCAAATTACCTGCTGCCTTGCATACTTGGTGGGTGTACCTGAGTATGGTGTGTGTGTGTGTGTGTGTTCATTTGCATATAAATACAGGTGTGTGCACGCACGCGCTATATATAAATGCAGTCCATAGTGGGAGCCATTTGATCCGCATGTCAGCTGATCACCTTCACATGACAGACACCATGGTGTGACTAAGTAGGGACTCAAGTCTCCATCTGTCCATAGCCTCAGTTTCTTACACACAGGAAATAAACACTGCAGCTGACGGTCTGCGTTGAGGAATGAGAGTCTGACCCCCAACAAGAAGCTGGGCAGAAGCAATCTTGAACAAAACAAATAACAACTCTTTCTGGGAGAGAATAAGGAACTTCCCAGCATTGGTGGGGTTTTGGCTGCCTATTTGTTCAACTGACATGGTGGTAGTTGTAGATTTCAGGGCATTCTGCAGACTATAAAAAATGATCTTTCTATAAACATGGCTATTTTGTTTCACTGGAGAACTACTATGGAGTTTCTGTGTGTGCCAGATATAATTTAACCTAAAGGAAATTATTGTTAATCAAAACTAGGATGTTAAGTAAAAAGTTCAACATGGAACTCTCCATGAGTGAGAGTAGACTGGATTGCCCTGGGGAGAAGGTTGTTATGAGCATTTTAATATATGGGCCTGCTACCGTGCAAATACCTTCTTGAATTTGAAAAAGAAGTCTTGTTTCTTTTGGCTAAAGGATAGTCATGATTGTTTCTTGCGATTTCTTTATGTTCAGTATGTCTTAGAATATTAATATTCATAGGCCTCTCTGAAGAATAGTATCATACATTAGAATCAGTAGCTTTGCCGGGTGGTGGGGGCACATGCCTTTAATCCCAGCACTTGGGAGGCAGAGGGAGGCGGATTTCTGAGTTCGCAGCCAGCCTGGTCTATACAGTGAGTTCCAGGACAGCTAGGGCTACACAGAGAAACCCTGTCTCGAAAAACAACAACAACAACAAAAAAAAAAAAAAAAAAAAAAAGATCGGCAGCTTTTGTGGGAGCTGAATGAGATTGAAAACATACTCACATTACTCACATGCGTCCACCTACTTTTATTCCGAAGTATCAAGATCGCATTCTTCCTGAAAGATCAAGTTCTTAAACCATGTTTGTAAAAGTGAGTGGGGGAAAAGCCACGGAGAGCAGCCAGTCATCTGGAAGCTGATTAGAAGCCGGATGATACATTCAGCCTGGGGTTGAGTCTTATTTTCAAGTAGTCATCTGCAGCCACGCTTCCCACAGAGGGAAGCTGCCAGGCTCCCAGCACACCGAGCAGCTTGGATGAGCAGTATCATGGGCTGTTGGGTATGCACGGTGCAGCTGGCAGCTGTGGCAGATGGCCAGAGCAGCAAGGCAGAGATTCTGGAAGCAGCGTTTCCAGGGAGCGTTTCTTCATTACCAAGTCAGGAGTACAGAGAACAAGATCATTCTAGGGCCAGTTCTGCTTCCCAAAAGACCAGCAAGGCAGTCTGCTTATAAGACAGCCCTATTCTACTGAAGGAGCTGAAGGGGTTTGCAACCCCATAGGAAGAACAACAATATCAACCACCCAGACCCCACCTCCCAGAGCTCCCAGGGACTAAGCCACCAACCAAGGAGTACACATGGCTCCAACTGCATATGTAGTGGAGGATTACCTTGCTAGGCATCAATAGGAAGAGATGATGGTCCTATGAGGGCTTGATAGATGCCCCAGAGTAGGGGAATTGAGGGCAGGGAGGTGGGAGTGGGGTGGGTGGAGGAACACCCTCATAGAAGCAGGGGGACAGGACGGGGTTTCCAGGAGTGGGAGGAAAACCAGGAAAGGGTATAACATTTGAAATGTAAATAAAGAAAACGTCCAATAAAAAAAGAAAGAAAGAAGGAAAAGACAGCCCTATTCTTTGAGCACATCCTTGTTTCCAGGATGCTTTATTGGTTCATTATTAAAGGAAAAAGCTTGCGCACTAAAGCAGCCATTCTATGACCACATGGGAAACGTACATGTATGTCTGTCAGAAAGTATCACTTACGTAAGGCACGGTGGTGCTGGCCTGCAATCCCAGCCCTCCACAGTCAGAGAAAGGGTGTTCTCTGAGATATGTAATATGACTCGGTCTTTAAACACTCAAGGGTTATGCAGAGACTAGATGTGCCAGGGTGGAGGGCCCTAGGGGTGGGGGACACCCTCTCTGAGGAGAAGGGGAGAGGTAGATGGGGGGAGGATTGTGGGAGGGGGTGACCAGGAGGGGGCAGTGAGCAGGATGTGAAACAAATTAAAAAAAAAAAAAAAAAAAAAAAAAAAAAAAAAAAAACCTCAAGGGCTAGCAATGGTGGTCAGTAGTAAAGCACTTGCCCAGTGGGCATGGATTCAGTTTCCATAAAGAAACGTCATCCCAGGGACTGGAGGAGATGGCTCAGTGGTTAAGAGCATTGGCTGCTCTCCCAAAGTTTCTGAGTCCAATTCTCAGCAACCGTATGGCAGCTCACAACTGTCTGACTCTGTCTTGTGTGCAGATGTACATGCAGAAAAGTACCCATATATATACATGTGTGTGTGTATAAAGTCATTCTATGTCATACACACACACATGTTCAAAAGAGACGCATTATTGAAATGGCATTATTGGGGGGGGGGTGTTGTCACTAGATCCAGGTCATGAAAACTTTCTCTCTCTATAGATATTCACAATGTAAATACATGGCACATAAGAGAAAATAGAGCATGCCAGAAACAGCGCCCCCTGTTGGAGAGCTGCACTGACTTATTCAAGAAGAACTGACCTGTCTTTACTCTGAAGGACACCCACGTGAAAGCCAGCGTCCCTTGCCCTTAAATCATTACTGCAAAAGAAATAGCTTTGACTGCTTTAAAATCATGTGAATAAATATTTTGATTTCTAAACGTCTTAACCATGTTGGTTTAAAAATATTTTCATTGCATGTGACTTGGGCATAACTAACCCTTGTCTTATGCATTTAATACCTCAAAGTAGGTAGAATCTAGCGGATTCACCTGTAGATGGTCAGGAATTACTAATAAATGGTATGGAGATGTGTGCCTTCTGGGGAAAATAAAGAGGTAGTCGCCTAAAGTCTTGAAAAATTCCGATGGAGAAAGTTATCGGGAAGGAATTATAGCTCAGTGCTTACGGGGCTGGAGGCTGGCTGCTGTTTGGATAAGAACTGTAAACACTGATCAGCTGAGAACAGCTGCTTGCTCACGCTGCTGTAGATCTTTCCTATACGAGACGGGAGCAGCTCATTGTGACCAAACTGCACAGGCGTTGTCATTTATGTGGAACATCTGCTTCATTTCAGGAATCTGGGGAGGGGTACGCAGCAGTAGCCGTGAGGCAGCTTGGCTGCTTATCTTCCAATGACATCCCACACACGCACTGAATCTTTTGGGTACTTGTCCTAGTGGGCACTGTTTCATGGGTCACATTCCGTACTCTGCCCTGTGTCTTTTTCCGTAAGTCAGCGTCAATTATCTCTGGCCCTTGTGACCCTTTCTAGAGAGTCAGTGAGACTTGGTGACCTGGGAATCCTAACACTGACAATCTAGCCTTCAACCTAAAAGGTAGACGCGGGAGGCTTGATGCCTAAAGATGTCTTTTATTGGTCCAGCTCAACAGGACTCAAGTTACCACCCTTTCCTGAGCTCTTACTAGTCACAAGTAAGAAAAATCTCAGGTTCGGTGGGAATTTATAGTGTCTTGTAACTGAACACTTGTGAAGCTCTTCAGTTCCATGAACAGCTAGCTCACAGGATGTCTCCTTTCTGTTCTGCTTCTTTTCAGGTGATTGGGTGGTGTGTGTGTGTGTGTGTGTGTGTGTGTGTGTGCGTGCGTGTGTGCCTGTGTGTTTATGTATGTGAACATGTCCTTGTTATAATGATAGCGCCACATGTTCCAAGCTCACATTTTTTTTCCTCTCCGATAGGGAAAGGTCAGCATTGAAATGTGGAACTCTTGAGTTTGCTCTTCTCCATGTGCAACTCTGAGTCACATGGGGAGGCATTTGGGGATCTTGGCATGAGCTGCCCCCATCTCTCCCAAACAGTATCCAAAAGGCATTTTCAAGGAGTAGAAAGGGGAGATCCTGAAAGACCAAATCCACAGCCAGTGTTGACCAAGTTGTGTACCGCTTAGGAATCACTGGTGCATCTGATAAAGTCGCTTGCTAGTCATCAATATTTGTGGGACTTTAGAAAACATTCACAGTGAAGCAGCTAATGTCCAGTGCAACCTTTTAAGAGTCAGATTTTTAAAGCTTGCTTCTAAAATCCTCTTTTTTAAAAATTTTTATTAAATCCTATACAAAATTAATGTGATTCAGTTCATAAAACTTTAGAGAATTTTCTGAGTAATTGAGACTATTCCTATTAAATCAACTTAGATTTTGGCCTTATTTCCATGCCCCCCCCCCACCTAATTTGCTAATTGGACTGAAGTTATTCCTAGGGCCTTTTACTCCTGTCTTTTTTTCCTTATTACATTTTTTAAAAATATGATAATTTAGCTTTGTTCACTTTGAGGAAATGAGTCTTTTGTGAACAAATGTCTCCTGAAATAACCCCTTAGAATAACCTTTTCTATGCCACTCAGTGGGAAATACGGTGTAGTTTATATTAGACACCGATCTCCGGATTCCCTGAGCTGAATGAAAATTCCCTGTGCCATTGACTTCATTCCCACTACAGCTAAACTGGCATGCACTGTGTATACATAAAGTTACTATATTGCTCACCTTTTTCCCCCCTATTCAATGGCTGAGGTAAATGAGGATACCGTGTTTGGCATATGGGAGCTATAAGGCTAATAAAAAGTTTCCACCTCTGAAAGATCAAATCCACTTTAGACATTCTTTTTTTCCTAGATTTCATTGTGGTTATGTAAGTGTAATTGAATTTTAAACACAGTTGGCAGAGCTTAGAAACACCCTGACACCTTCCGTGGAGCATAACGGAGGTATAGCACCAGGTAACTCACCACACACAGTGTGAGCAGTGTGTTCGGTAAACTATGTTGTGATAGAAAGAATAAGGACTTTTGAGGGAAGCTAAAAATAGCTTTCCTCCATACATACAGTGTGTCATTCCTCCTCCCCCTCCTTCTCATCCCTCCATCTTTTGTTTCACCCCACAAGGATAAGAGAAATATTCAACATCTAAATAATCTAAATGTGTAATGCCTCTCCATTTGCACATGAAATCTGTTCCTGCTGAGAGAATAACAGAGAGAGATGTGACCGTGTAGGTGGCTCTGGTTCCCTTCCATGAGCACGCGCCCCAGAATGAGCAGTCGAGATGGGAATTGCAAACTGTGCCTTCTGAGGATGGCCCAGTTCTGCCCACAGCTCTTAACAGTTTGGGCATCGGCATCGTGCTGCTTTGAGCAGGGTTCCTCAATTTAAAAACAGTGGCGTGCCAGATCAAATGGCTCCCAAGGCAAGCCTGGTGTCCATGTGCAGGGACAGTCATGCGGTGCTGAAGGAAGAAGCTGGTTTCTGTGGGGCTGTGTGGTGCCCCTCCAAGTGAACACGCAGACTGTGTTCATTGCTGCTTATGGTAAAGTAGAGCCGTTTTCCAGACCGATTCTGATATTTTCAACCTTAAGGCCTCTTCTGTAAATAGGTGTCATCATTATCTTACCTCCCTGAAGATTTTAACAGAGATGTCGGTAAAGCCCATCTAATGCTCTCAAAACAATGCTAGTTTCTCATGTTTTTTTTTTCCTGGCTATTAAATTGATAATATGCACCCACAGTCTTTGAAAGAAGCATTCAATCCATCCTGTCTTTTTTCTAGATACTTATCCAAGTATTCTAGAAATAAGTGAACAAAAAAACCATAAAGACAAAATAAAAACAATTTAATCTATGAAAATGATAGTTTTTATAATGTCTTCTCAAGATAACAGTGTTCTATGACTTAGTCATTATTAATGCTTACAGTAATTAATAACACCCAATGCCTGTCAGATGTTTATTGTGTGCCAGGCATATATTATTGTAGGATAACATGAAATTGTTGGATTTGTATTTTAGCCCATGTATATGTCAATATACATTATATATGTATGTATTTGATATGTATCCATGTAGTTTGTGGTATATAAATATATTCACTAGAATATTGTACAATATGTCAAAATATAAGTAGTGATTCTAGCTGGGGGAAGAAATTATTTTAAAAATATCTTATCATTTTCATTTCTGTAAAATAAGGATACTGTTTGATCAGTTAATTATAAATTCTCTATCTATGTTATTTGCCACATGCAGCAGATTTAATGACAAAGAATAAAAGTCAAATTAAATAAAAATCTTAGCCACAGTTCTAGTTCTCAAGAGTAGCATGTGGCTGGTTCCTGCCAGACTGGACAGAGCAGACGGAAAATTTCCATCTGCACAGAAGCTCTGTTGCACAGCTCTTGACATATTTGCTGAGTTTGTAATCCTCAGCAGTTCCCTGTAGAGACCCTCAACATCTTCATCAAACATCTGCTTGTAATGTGCATCTCTTTCTCCCGAGCTAGAGGCAAGCAGTGGGACTTGCATGATCACTATTACTGGAGGAGATTGAGACTAAGAAATTGAGGGCTCATTTGAGCAGAACTGATACACAGTCTGTGCAGGCTGCAAGAGCTCCCCACATTCTTGTATAGGCTGACTGACTGACTAGCCAATTCAGTCTTGGGGTACCAGCTCATCTTTCTAAATAATGAGAATGATAAAAGTTCTTTCTTTCTTTCTCCTCTCTCTCTCTCCCCCTTCCTTTTTCCCTCCCCCTCCCTCTCTCCATCTCTCTCTTTCTTTCTTCGTGAGATAGCATTTCTCTGCATAGCCCTGGCTGTCCTAGAATTCCCAGTGTAGACCAGGCTGGCCTCAAACTCAGAGATCTACCTGCCTGTGTCTCCCAACTGCTGTGATTAAAGCCATATGCCACCACCACCAGCGTATAACTAGGTTGATTCTTAAGCCCACTGAGCACTGTTATTTTCTTGTAGACATTGTATTTCTCTGTGGGAAATGCTGGCACAGTTTATGCCCTTCCTAAAGTTACCAGGCAGTAGCTCAGCTGTGCTGGCTGTGGCTTCAGTGACATTAGCATTTGGTCTGAGGGTCCTTCAGCATCATCACAGGGCACTTCTTCCCAGCTGTAAGACAGTTCTTATGAGTATACTGTAGTCTCATCTTCATTTTGGTTTCCCCCTCTTTCCTTTCTATTTTCTCCTCTCTTGCTTTACTTCTTTCTCCCTGCCTTATTTACTAATCTTTACAAAGCTTAGTTTACCAAAAACACTATCTGGAGAGCTGAATTTTTGTGGCATCCCCTGCCCCTCCCTCTCCCCCCCCCCTTCGCTAAGAACTGGTGCTGAGCTGGAGGATTGTGGGATGCCACTTCAGGAGTCTCACTTTTACAAATCTATAACAGGGATGCACATTGCAAACACCCATGAAGGGTGGGTTTCATTTTGGTTTTCCTTTTAAATTCATGGTTGGCATTTTTACTATCTTGTATATCGTGTATTAAAATGCCAAGACTCAAGCAGTGTTAACACAACCAGAGAACAAGGTATTTTCATAGGTGAATTTTACCCCATTTTAATATTCTTTCCTGGTATTGGGTAACTTTTCCTTAAAGGTTTCAGCGACTGGATCATAGAAAAATATGAAGGAAAATACTGATGTCTGCTTTTACTAATTACCTTGATGAGTGAGCCAGGGATTGGGTTCATCATGTGGGAGAGAACCAGCAGTGAGTTAGAATTTTGCCCCCTCAAAAAAAGGGGGGGGCGGGCGGCGGTGACACACGCCTGTAATCCCTGCACTCTGGGAGGCAGAGGCAGGTGGATTTCTGAGTTCGAGGCTAGCCTGGTCTACAGAGTGAGTTCCAGGACAGCCAGGGCTATACAAAGAAGCCCTGCCTTGAAAAAACCAAATCCAAAAAAAAAAAAAAAAAAGACATCTTAGCATGGGCATGTTCTTAATTGATGGTTTGAATGTTTTCAAATCTATGTTTAGTTTGCTATTTTGGTGTGCATAGCCTGAGTGTTATGATACTGTAACAGAAGACTTAGATTGCCATATTTCATGAATGTTTGTAAAGGGGAATGCACTACGCATTTACCATGACGTTCTAACGCCTTACTAAAGCACTAAAATGCTCTAAAGTAGCGTATTTTACTGTGAGGTTTATATCTAATTTTTCCATAATACTTACTTGTAACAGTTAGTTTACTATTCAGTAAAAACAATGCATTTATTTTTGCCAGTTCCATTCAGAATTCAAACTTAATGTTTTCAGTTACTAACAGAGTTTGAAGATAGAGTTTGACGGGCTTAAAATAAATGTATAAAATGAAATTTGTAATCTGAAAACGAAAACTTGAAACTACATGTCACACACACACATACACACACTCCACATAAAGACATATATTCTTTATTATACAAAAATCAGATTTTCTAGTTACTCCTTCTTGCTATTAAACATGAATTTTATTGAAAAATAACCGAAATTTTAAGCGTATTTTCTATAAAATAGACACGAATAAAACATTATTTACAGATCCCTGCCCAGATATATGACATAGAAACTTTGACATTATGTTTCAGAACAGCAGTAAATGTCTGGGACAAGATCGAAGAAGCAGGAAAAAAACTTAAGTTATTTACTCAGGGTGTACAAGGTCCAAAAGAAACATTCATTGGCTTTTTACAAAGATTAACTTCAGCTATAGAGAGAAAGGCATCAGATCCATTAGTTCAAAAGGCATTAATCAAATCTTTGGCTCTCAAAATTGCCAATGTTGAATGCAGAGAGTGATCAGAAGACCACTGAGGGCATGGTCAGCACTTATTGAAGAATAGGGTAGGAATTGAGTTGATGTCACACCTCATTCTCCTGAGAAAGCTTTACTAGGAGAAGCCATCCCTATGGGTTATAAGAGAAGAAAAACTCACAAATGTCCAAATTGTGCTGACTAAAGTCATTTCAAAAGAAATGAGAAAGAAAACCAAATTGAGTTCACAAGTGAGCCTATACTATCTGATATGTGCAAAAGATGTGGCAAAGGCTGACATTGGACTAATGAATCTAAGTCAACAACAGATAAATGGGGATAACCCATTATCAAAAAACTCCCAGGGGGGCCTCTTGCAAGTTCCAATAACAAATCAAGTTTAAATCAGCTAATTTAGGGCTGCAACAAAATATTCACCAGCAGAACAATTTAAACATCACTACTCTGAAAATAGACATTAAAAACCTAGATATTAAAGTCAAAACCACCTCAATAGATAAAGAAAAAGGAAAAAACAAAAAATAAATATTTTGGCAAACTTCTATAAATGATCAAAGGCCAAAACTAAAGGTGTTTATAAATAATACTGAAATTGAAGGAAAGGTTGATATATAACTTAATCTATGCAAAACCAAGGCCTCCAGATTGGCCTCTTTAGGAGATAGATGTCCAATATCAAGGAATTGGAACTTTATCCCAAGTAAAACAAAGTATAAAATGACTTAAATATATGATGCTAGAAGGCCAAAGAGGAAAATCAAAGCCATATGTGGGTGATATAGCCATGAATTTAAGGGGAAGAGATCTGTTACAACAATGATGGTACAGATTACCACTCCTCCAGCTTCAGAGACAAGCCATAAAATAAGACATGTTCCTCCTGATGAAAATATTTTTTAAAAGTCTTACCAAGAAGAGTCATGGACTTTTGTCCATAAACAGGACACAACCAAAGCTGACTCTCCAACTTTGTACGGTAGAGACACTGTTGATAAAACGCCAACAGCCATACTGGTAAGGTGATTGACCAACTTCTTTGGACTGAACAATGGCCTATGAGGAAAGAAAAATTACAAGTACTAGAACAGCTAGTCAAGAGAATCTGGAAGCTCAACATATAGAAGAATCCACCAGCCCTTGGAATTCTCTTGTATTTGCCATTAAAAAGAGATCAGTATCCCTTCTAAATGGGTTTCAGGTATCCACACTTGGGCCTTCCTTCTTGTTAAGCTTCATAATGATCTGTTAGTTGTATCATGGGTATTCTGAACTTTTTGGCTAATATCCACTTATACCATGCATGTCCATTTGGGCCTGCGTTACCTCACTCAGGATAACATTTTTCAAGTCCCATCCATTATTTTGCCTGCAAAATTCATGATGTCCTTGTTTTTAATAGCTGCATAATAGTTTTCCATTGTGTAAATGAACTGCATTTTTTGTATCCATTCTTTGGTTGAGGAACATCTGGGATGTTTCTAGCTTCTGGCTATTACAAATAAGGCTGCTATGAACATAGTGGAACATGTGTCCTTCTGGTATAGTGGAGCATCTTTTGGGTATATTCCCAGGAGTGGTATAGCTGGGTCTTCAGGTAGAGCTATTTCCAATTTTCTGAGGAACTGCCAGATTGATTTCCAGAGTGGATGTACCAGTTTGCAATCTCATCAGCAATGGAGGAGTGTTTCTCTTTCTCCACATCCTCTCCAACGTGCTGTTGCTTGAGGTTTTTATCTTAGCCATTCTGATTGGTGTAGGGTAGAATCTCGGGGTCGTTTTGATTTACATTTCCCTGATGACTAAGGATGTTGAACATTTCTTTAAGTGCTTCTCAGCCATTCAAGATTCCTCTTTTGAGAATTCTCTGTTTAGCTCCATACCCCATTTTTTAATCAGGTTATTTGAGTTTTTTTGGAGTCTAACTTCTTGAGTTCTTTGTGTACTTTGGATAGTAGCCATCTATCAGATGTAGGGTTAGTGAAAATATTTTCCTAGTCTGTAGGTTGCTGTTTTGTCTTATTGACAGTGTCCTTTGCAGGAGGCAAAGAGAGGGAAGAAACTGGGTGGGAGAGAGGAGGGGGAGGGGGAAAAGGAGGGTCAGGATCAGGTATGGGGAGAGACAGGAGGGACACACAAAGGGCCAGGGAATGAATCAAAATATTCAGCAGTGGGGATTAGAGGGCAGGGAAACCTCTAGAAAATCCCATAGACCTGGGTGTGAGAAGCTCCCAGGACCCAATGGGGATGACATCATCCAAAGTGCCCAACAGTGGGGAGAGGGAAATGGAAGAAAGCACTCCCAAGTAGATAGACATAGCTCCCAGTTGAAACAGGGAACTACCTACCCATTTTCAAAAATTTTTAACCCAGAATTGTTCCTGTGTAAAGGAACCGTAGGGACAAAAATGGAACAGAGACTGAAAGAAAGGCCACCCAGTGACCAGCCTAACTTGGGATCCATCCAATGCACACACACCACATCTTGACACTGTTACTGAGGCCATATTGTATGTGCAGACAGGAGCCTGGCATGGCTGACTTCTGAGAGGCTCTACCAGCAACTGAGACAAATGCAGACACTTGCAGCCAACCATTGGATTGCTGTCAGGGACTAATATGGAAGAGTTAGAGAAAGGACTGAAGGAGCAGAAGGAGATTGTGATCCCGTAGGAAGAACAATAATGTCAACTAACCCAGGTCCCTCAGAGCTCCCAGAGACTAAGCCAAAAAAAAAAAAAAAAACCCCAAGGAGCATACATGGGCTGGTTTGTGGCAGAGAATGCCTTGTATGGCCTCAGAGGGAGAGGATGAACTTAATCCTCTGGATATTTGATGCCCCAGGGAAGAGAGATGCTGATGGTGGTGGGGGGTGGGGGAGTACCCTCTCAGAGGTGGGGAGGGGGAAGAGCAGATGGGCTGAAAACTAAGGAAGGGGGGCAACTTTTGAAACGTAAATAAATGAAATAATTTCATTAAAAAAAAAACTAAATAAATACAAAGGAATCTTATCAGGAAAAAAGAGAGAGATTCCCCAGGAGGATGGAGGACCTGAAGCTGTGCAAAGAAGGTGTCCAAAAGAGATCATGAAAAAAATACCTGAAGCCCAAAGAGCCAAACCAACAGTAAGAAGCAAATACATTGGTGTCATGGCTGGGAGGGAGGCTGCCAGATTAGCTTGGAGATCCAGGTAGTCATTTAACTGCTCAGCTATTGAGGTGCAGTTTTAAATACATCTTAATCTCTCTGTGTGATTTGGGGGACTGGCATAAGGTAGATAGATACAGCTGCTGGATTAATTCACTAATTACATTTATATTGAAAATATTTCATTTTACGGATTCCCGGCCCACCCCCAATCTTCTACTCTGAGCTGAGGCTCAGAGTAGTGAGCTAAGCACCTTTGAAAGATTGTGATTTAGTCTCAGTTTTGATATTACGCTGGCTTCACCTACCTGATGGGCTGCCTTTCCCAACAGAAACTATGTAAATCCTTGATTTCCTGTGATCTTTTTATTCCAATAATAGAGAAGTATGTTAGTTGATTTTAGAGTAACTGTAAATTCGTGATAAGATTGGAATCTAGTTAAATTATTATTTTTCTTTCTTATCCTGTGTATGCAGGATGCCAGGATTTACATTCTTCTGCACATTTCTCCAATGGGAACATTGCTGCAACTTTGGTTTATAGAGAGAGACAACAATGAGTTATGACTGCTTAGTGTAACTCCTTGTTGCTCATCTTTGGCCAACTCCTTCATTTTAGAGAAAAGTCACTCCGCTCTGTTGCAGTGTCCTTCCTTGTTTTTTTCTCACCTCCACCCCCCAAAAAATTGTTTTTCTGAGGAAGTCTCAGTATATAGTTGAGGCTAGCCACAAACGTGCAACTCTCCTGCCTCCTCCTTCTACGTTCTAGAATTACAGGCTCATACCACCTTGTTTCACAAAATCGGGATAAGGTGGCAGTCCTTGAGGGCAGGACTACTTCTCGTGAAACAGCTCCCCTCTGTCTCTGGGATGGAACATGTTGCAAAAGAGAAAAGAGATCTTCTTGTCTTCTTGCAGGACAAGTCAGAGTGGTGGCCTTAATGCTTTCGGCTCAGCCCCTTTAACTTACATTGTTAATAACATACTGTGTGGCAAAAGGAGTGACTTGTAAACCCTTGAAGCCGATAATAATAGATTATCTGTTTTCCTTGAGAGACAAAAAAATCTATGTGTGATTGACAGACATTGCTTAACCTACTAAGGAGGCCAGGTTTTTCACTCAGGTAAACTCATTTAAACAAGGAATGGCTATACTTTTATAGTATGTAGAAATACTGGGAAAAAAAAGAGCCAGACACAGTGACTATTGACGATAGTGCCTTATAAAAGCTACAGGTTCATGTAAAAAATGAGGAAATTCCAGGAAATGTCTGGCTGAGGTTATAGATCAGTGTCAGTCTTACATCGTTTTGAGACGTGTGACTGAGGGAATGACCTAACATCCCCTTTCCTAAGCTCAGACAAATTCTTAACCTCTCTCACCCTGCAGCTCTCTGGTATGTAAAACTGAGGTGACTATGTGTAATAACCTAGGGCTCCTTCAGTTCATGACCCAAAGAGAGAATTGGGGAGCAAATTAGTGATGTTAATTCTCCAAACAAGCTGTAAACCTCCCAGTTCCTTCCATTTCCTAAGCCCTGCCTACCCTTTTGCCATTACAACACTGTCAATGACAAAGTTGATGACACCCAAGACTTAGACAATTGAAATTGTAGTTGTTGTTTAAATCACAAAATATCTCGTGGTCTTGGACTGGACCACCCCCATAGATGTTCTTGAATACATTCAGCCATGAGCCTCAGGTTAGACATACTTGGAAACTTCCGCTGCTTCATTTAGGAGCCACGGGCTGGCTGGAGAAAGTTTTGTCTATAAAGGACTGAGAATAGATGGTAATGAGTAAGAGAGAATCTGTGTGTTGTGAGATCAGTGCTGAAGTCCCAGTCAAGAGGTAATTGTGTCAGACGGACAGACAGACAGACTGACTGACTGACTGACTGTGCCTGTGGTCATCACAGGGCTAGTGAAGTCCAGTCTCCCAGGGGTAGGTAACCACTGGCAGAGATTTCTCAGCCACAACCATCTAAATGTATCCAAACATAGAAGTATGTTTGGACCTTTGAGAATTCTTGGTTACTTAAGAGTAACTTGGGTACTTTATGTTATTAATATGTGAAGACTTTTATATCATTTTGAAATACTTGTAATCCCACTTCTAATACATGAGGTCTTATGTTTACGTATGTCTGTGTACTTAGACTCAGCAGTAGAGTCACATAATAGCATTCTATGATAGAATGTCTATTTACTATCTCTGTAGTACTTTCGTGCGTATCAGCCAATCAGCCATAATTTGTGTAACCAGATCTATAATGCAGGTTTATTAGTGGATATATTGGGTTTTTTAATTGTTGCTATAAAATACTATCAATTTCTTTTTTAATTATATTTATTTTATGTACCTTGCTATTCTGCCTTTGTGTATATCTGTGTAAGGGTATCAAATCCTCCTGGAACTAGAATTACAAGATAGTGGTGAGCTGCTATGTCGGTGTTGAATTGAACCTGGGTCCCTTGGAAGGGTAGATGGTGTTCCTAACTACTGAGCCATCTCTCCAGTCCCCTATCATTAATTTCTTATCGTATAGACCCGTATATCAGCAACCTGAAAGAGGTTTCCCTAAGCAAAACTTCTTTATCTTGGCAGTTCTGCATTCTAGCTTGGAGATGGGGAGAATCCATTTCTTTACCTGAACCTCAGTGGGCTCATGCCTACCCTGTCTTCAGAGTTACCAGTCTTGTCTTCATAGCTCTATACCCTCTGGTTACCTTGTGTTTCCCCCTTGAACATGTGATTTCATTAGGCCTGCCTGGGTAATTTAATCTATCTCAACACTATACCATCTGGTTAGCAGCCTTGACTCTGTCTAAAACATTAAATTTTTTTTACCATTATATTTACATAATGGGAACATGGAAACTTGGGGGAAACGAGTACTATACCTGGCACACTGCGTTTTGTTGCCGAAGTTCTATAAATAGCACCATAACAATCGCAATGCTCTCACGATTTTCCTTTCTCATCAGCCTTTTAATTACATCTCGGTTTCTTTAAATTCAACAGGTGGCCAGCTGCTCCCTGTAACTTGAAATATATATTCCTCCATTTATTTATTCGTCACATATAACTTCGGATTTCCATATTGCAAGTAACTATGGGATGTAGAATGACTTAATTTGTTTCTGAGTTAATTCCACAGACCATAAAATGTTGCACCCTGTTACTGATCATAAAGACCTCCTTAAATTGTCTTGATAAAATCTTGGAATGGTTTCTCCCATTAACCTAATGAACAGTGGGCCTTAGGCACTGACAGCAGCCTGTCCAGGTGACACTGCTTCCTGCATAACCTAATAAATTGTCCACAGTTTACTGCTAGCCCGTACAGTCAGGCTTGCTGTTATACACACACACACACACTTGCTAGATGAGCCCAGCAGCATTCCCAAGCATTGTACTGCACAAGGCTAGGAGAGGGTAGGGGTGTGGGGAAGAAGCAGGAACAAGCTGGCCTTAAGAACCCTAAAATTAGAAGAAAGGGGGTAGGCGATCACTGGTCTGTGCAAACTGCAACCCCAGGGTGGCGGGGGGGGGGGGGGGGGGAGGGAGGGAAGAGGGGGGAGGTATGGGGGGGAGGATCCTACTCCCTGTTTATCTCAAACAAAGCCAGAAGAGCATCTTAAGCAATGGCAAGAGTCGCCAAATGTTTCTTTTCTTCAGGTCTAAGCTCTTCTGTCTCCACACAAGCAAGGCTGTCATTTCTCTGCTTTTGTGACAAGAATGAAAAGAAAAAATATTTTTAAAAGGATTTCAGAGAAATACACCCATGACCTTCACAACAGAGCAATATTAGTTTCCCATGGAATTATAATAATCTCAGGCTTTAGAATTGGTTATCAAAATAAAAGTAACTGCAAGGAAAGGCATACCAGGCCTTAAGAAAACCTCCTACTGAGAGCCAGGGGTACAGGGACATGGGTATATTCTCAACACTGGAGAGGCTGAGGCAGCGGGATTTAGTGCACATAGAGGAGCCTCAGGCAAGCATGGCTTAGTGTGACTGGGTCAAAATGAGTAAGTAAATAAATAACCTTGGGTTGGAAGTCATTTGAGGTGAGCGTGCTGGAGTACACCTGTCCTTCCAGCTCAGGGAGCTGAGACCAGCAGACGGCTGCTGTATAAGTCAAGGCTACGGTGAACCAAATTAATTCAAAGCCAGCCTAGACCACAGAGTGAAAACCTTACCTCAAAGTGACTGAGGCGTTCTAACAAAACAAATAAGCAGTAAACAAACACGAAAAAAATTCCTGCTCAGTATGTTCCAGTTCCTCAGCATACCATTAGCTGTGGTAATAATGGAGGGTGTAGAGGACTCTCCTCTACGCTCAATGCCTCTGAAAGGAACCTCTGGGTGAAACCCCGATTGAGGTGTATCTTGGCTGACACTGGGTTCCCAGTGGAGATGTGGGTTTTCTTGGCTTTAATCCTCTAGAAATAGAAATTGACAATGAAAATACTTTTCATATAGATAACAAAGAGGCCAATACAGGGTATGTAGAAACATGTTGTGTGTGTGTGTGTGTGTGTGTGTGTGTGTGTGTGTGTGAGTGTGTGTGAGTGTCTGTGTGTCTGTGCATCTGTGTGTCTGTGTGTCTGTGTGTATATGTCTGTGTGTCTGTATGTGCCTGGGTCTGTATGTTTGTGTATATATGTCTGTGTGCCTGTGTCTCTGGGTGTGTGTGTGTGTCTGGGTGTGTATCTGTGTGTGTGTGTGTGTCTATGTGTGTCTGTGTATGTATATCTGTGTTGGAGTGAGTCAAGCACAGTTCTAGAGCTTTTCCACTTAAACGTTAAAGAACACAGCGCTGTCAGCATGCCCACACCAAACAGGCAGCCTAATTTACTGTTTAATAATGCATGGGCATGCCAGGCTTCTCTTTGTAGTTCCTTTCCCCGGGAGGGCTGTTCCAGCTCAACTAGTTCCCAGGCTATTAAAAATTGATCCGCTTTCTTTCTCTGATATTTGGGAAAAGAGAAATAAAATTTATCCATAGTAGTTCATAAGTCTTCATTTATTTTAAACTCTCCTCATTTCAAACAAAGCTTCAGAGTGCTTACGTATATAGAACGATAATGAAGGACAATAAACTTTGGAGATTCGGGGAATGATCCAAAGTGGGAGATGCGCTGGGCTCAAGCGCTTCTTGGATGAGTGTGTAAAGGATGGATCATGTTAACTCTGTTGCCCTTGGCATCCCAGCCAGGACCATGCTGCTTAACTGGAATCACCAATTATGTGCTTGGGTGGTGAGAGCATTAAAAACGGTCTTCATGTACAAATACCACTTCGCCTTCTCTTTTGACTTGTAGGTTGGGGAACCTGGTGGTCTCGCTCCTCTTTTTACTGTCATTGTACCTGGGGCCTATTAGACCCTGAAAGTACATTTTAATAGCATCAGATTAAAATACATTTGTATTATCGTTAATATAGCTGCATCTTAATTGATATTTCATACTTCAGAAAATACTAAGCTTGTCCAAAGACAAACTTACACGTGTCAATCCCTTGTGTTTATTTCTTGTTTGCTTTACATAAAATAAAAGTGGATTTAGATCAGTGCTGGAGGTTGATGACGCTTGAATATGTGACCTGTTCTAATGTGTGAAACCTTTAAGCCGGGCAGTGGTGGTGCACACCTTTAATCCCAGCACTTGGGAGGCAGAGGCAGGCGGATTTCTGAGTTTGAGGCCAGCCTGGTCTACAGAGTGAGTTCCAGGACAGCCAGGGCTACACAGAGAAACCCTGTCTGGAAAAAAAAAACAAAAAAACAAAAAAAAAACCTTTCTATTTCATAGAAAAAATTAAGTAATATATACCCATTATACATTAGAAACTGAGAGAAATAAAATAAAATTAAATTAAAAAATAAAAAGGGCATGCCTAAATAGAATGCTCTTTTGTCGTTACTGTTGTTTTGCTGTTCCTTTTTGAATAGACGAGATCTACTTTTTTTCTTTTTCTCACTACCTTCTGCATATTCTTAATCCGCTCTCTCATTTTGTGAGTCCGCAGAAAATTTGAATAGTTAGTAGGATATATATATAAAAGTATATAGTTTTGCATAGTCATATTTTTGTGAACAAGTTCTAAAATGTTACTTTTATACAGAATAAAAAATTCTCGAGAACTTTGGAGGCCACCACAGCTTAAAATACTTTTTCTCATCCCCTCTTCCTCTGAGCAGTGCTTTTCCTGAAGCAAATGTCATGACCTGCCCTTTTCTCAAACTCTCAAGGCTCCTGAGAGGAATTTTAAATAGACTGTCACCTTTATCCCTCTTGTCTGCTCTAATGAGGTGTTAGATAGACTCAAGTTGAAGCAAGAGACGCCATAAATGATAAAGATATAGTTTCTGTAACCGTGAGGATTAAAATCTCATAAGTTATTTATCATCATTTATTTTAAAGTTCTGTTTTGGGAGCCGAGGAGATGGCTCTGTTAGTAAAGTACTAGCCCTAAAAATGTGAAGACTGGTTTCTGGTCCCTAGTATCTGTGTTAAAAAATTCAGGTACAATGAGGAAACCAGGCTGAGGGATATAATCCCAGCATTGGGCTAGGGATGGAGCAGTGCAAATCCTAGTTTTGAATACTCAGCCTAGATTAAAAGTGAGTTTTGGGATCAGAGAGACCATGTTTCAGTGGATAAACAAGGTGGAGCATAACTGAACAAGACATCTGGCATCCACTTCTTTTTTGAACATATCCACATGTGCACCTACACGCATGTCACACACCCCCATGAACACATAGATAGCATGAAACACACAGGAAGAAGTCTTAGTCTCAGACAAGGAGGATGCCAGGAACACAGGCTGGCCAGAGAGGTAGAAAGGGCTGTGACTGTATTGAGACAGGAGAGCATGGAGCAGTAGGAAGTAAAGCTAAGAGCTCCAGGACACCCCAACTCTTCCCTCTCATCCTGGTTCCCCGGGGGTTTTTCAATTCCTGCAAACCCTTTGGGTATGGTTGAGCTACTTTAAAATCAATTTCATTATAATTATTTTTAGATTCAAATTTAGTTTAAAAAAATATACCATTATGTTCTTCAGAAAGATAAAGCATTGTGACCCATATAGCTTGTGTCTATTAAAGATAAACATAAAGAAAAGAGTTTACAGCCATGTTACACTCTGCCTAAACATTAATAAATGCCTGCAAACAGTCAGCAGCCTGTGATAGCAGCTGAAAATATGAGCTACATGTGAACTATCCTTTCAGGAGTATTCGTTTAATACAAGAAGTAAGTGCATCTATTTAAGAAGCTGTAATGTCAGAGAAAAGTGATGTGTGTTATCAGATACAAATGAATTCCTTAAGCAACAAATGCAGGAGAGATGGCTAATATTAATCAGCTACAAACAATGAGTTCATGAGAGGGATTTGAGCACTACCTAGAGTTCATTAATTGTTAGGACTGGCGGCCAAAGCCTGTCCTTCTGATTTCTACACTTCTAGGGGACAACTCAGGGGAACAGACTGTGACGATCACCATGAAATTATTTCTCAGTGAGTGAGAAAGGCCACATCTTTGGGACTTTCAAGTACATTTTTTTTCTGATTCCCCTTTTAGATACTAGCCGGAAGTACACCGTAGATTGACTGGATGCAAGTAGTTTTAGTTTGTGACTTGGATGTGACAAAGACAACAGGCTAAAACATTGAAGGTAGGGAAACAGAAACCATCATTGAGATGGGATGATGACATAATTTTCAAAGCATCTTCAGCCCCTCTACTGAAAACTCGCTAGAAATAGATGCTTCTTGGTCCCAAATCTCGGATGCACAAATTAAGAGATGGAGGTGGCAGGTTGTGTGGAAGAATGGGCTGTGTCCTTCTGCAACACACCACAGTTGCTAACGTAGGGTGACTGAACCGGAGTCACTGATGGCGGCAACTGGAAGGAGTGGCTTGTGGAGGAGTTTCCAGAGTCAAGAATTGTGTGACTGGAGAGATTCAGGTGCTGATCTGAGGGGGTGGCTTTGGCTTGGGGAAGTCTAGTAATTAACTAGCGTATGTGTATATGTTTGTGACCCTCTGAGAATCTATATATCAATACCCTCTGAGAATCAGACAAGGAATGGAAAGAAAGCTGTGAGATCACACATCTCCATGGTATAATAAGTGGCCAGAAAGTACAAAGAGGGTGAAGTGGGGAAGGAATGAAGATGATGTCCTTCCTCTTAATTTATGTGCCACCACCTCAGGCTCTGAGGAATAGAAGAACTGAAGGAAACCAGCCTAGCCTCTGGGACCAGGGTAATCTGAGATAATTAACGTCCAGCATGTTGTTAGACTATGTGGGAAATTGAAATTTGATAGGCAAAGGGCATCCCCTCTAATCGGACATAACTAGGATTCACCTGTTCCAATTTACTGGGACTGTCCCATAATTATATCATGGGACATTTGATGGGTATTTGTGTTTTATTGAGTTATAGTTCAACTACGTAATTATAGTAGCATACAAATGGAGTTGGAGAGCCCCCCATATCCACACAGCTTGACAGTGGGAAGGTATGAGCCCAAGCGGAGTCCCAAATGGCCAGTGTCCAGTGCAAGGATGCTTTATGGGAAAAGGGAATAGATTATTCTAGCACCTTGGTGAGTTGAAGGTCAGATTAGAGAGCATCATCTGTATTATTAGTGAGAAGTAAAGGAAGCTCAGGCTGGGGAGGGAGGTATGTGCCCTTCCTGTGGTCTACAGGGAAGGAATGGCTAAGACAGAGGGACTTCCTGTTGGGAACATCAAGGCATGGCAGAAGGTCCTTGACATTCTCACATTCTCCCTGGTTTGGTTTACCTGTTTCAATGCTTAACATGATTTTTGGATTACGACTTGATTACAGGTTAACATGAAATATAATTGACTGGCATGTTAGCTCAGACCTCAGGCCTGATTTGATAGAGGCACAATTTTAACTTCTGAGTTTTCTAACTTTTATCTTTGCTTTTGTAGCTAGCACAGATAGCAAAGATACATAAAACTGTAGCCGTCCAGCAGCCATGGATGAACTGGGTTACCTGAAAGGGGGGCTGGGAATGAAACACGACTGGGTGTGAGAGAAGGATGAAGCTGAGACAGAGGTTTCTGGGTGAGGCTCAAAGTTTAATATTCAGCTCTATGTTTATATAGGGAAAGCCCGAAGACCCAACCTTTGTTTCAGTTGGATTGTGTTGCAAAGCAAGCTCAGCGGGCAGTCTGCTCCTGTAGGAAATTGACTTCCCTGGGGTCATTAAGGTCCCACTGTAGCAAACACTTAAACTCTATTTAACTTGCTCAAGACTGGGGGAAGGGCACAATGGCTTTGAAAGTTTTAATATCTTAATTAAAACATTTTTCTTCTTAAAGCTGTTGATTCATTTTTCATAGATGTCCCTCCTATTTTATTTCAACAGTTTTCAATTAAGAGAATCTCTCACCGGGCAGTGGTGGCGCACGCCTGTAATCCCAGCACTCTGGGAGGCAGAGGCAGGCGCATTTCTGAGTTCAAGGATAGCCTGGTCTACAGAGTGAGTACAGGTCTACAGAGAAGCCCTGTCTTGAAAAAAACAAATCCAAAAAACCAAGAGAGAGAGAGAGAGAGAGAGAGAGAGAGAGAATATCGCGTGTTGCTGGTATTGATGTCTTTAGAGGAAAGAGTTAATTGTTTTTGAGACAGCATATTATTTTATAGTCTAGTGTTCTCAAATGCTGAGAATATTGTCATGCCATTTTCAACTGTGTCATTAGTACATACCCTCTTACCTATGACATCTAAACATAGACTGATGTTTTAGGAGCTAGTAAAAGAGCCCTAAAGATGAAACTTGGATGTGAATCTTCTAGGACTGATCAGCTATTCTCTAATTTGCTCTTCTCATTGACCAGAGCACATTTACCAGGGTCCAGACATAGCCATTAAGTTGAGGATGCGGGCCAGCACCAGTACCAGCTGCAGAAGCTGTCTGTCGTACTGGAGCAAGCAAATGTGGTGCCATGCTAATGTATTTGTGACAAAATGTTTGCAGTTGAACCTGGACTACTTAAGATAGCCCTCACTGCCAGGAAGAGCATGTCCCATGGCCTTTGACGTATAACAGCAATATTCTTTTAATTTGTTTTTTTTTTTCTAGGAGAGTTTGTTTTTCATTTTGAAAGAAAGGTATCCCTATCATTTTCTGTTCTGTGTCAGCGACTGAAACGCCAAGGGCTAACTTGCCATGACTGGCTTCACCGTATTTCTTTGTCTCTTCCACCGTTCATCCTCACTGAGTACAAATGCCCTAGCTCTTATCTTCTTTTCTTTTTCATATAATATTTAGATTATAATATGATTACAACATCTCTCCCTTCTATTTCCTCCCTCCAAGCCCTCCCACATGCTCCTCCTAGTCCCTTTCAGATTCATGAATCTTTTCTCACTGTTTGTCATTGCATGCTCATATGTGTGTGTGTGTGTGTGTGTGTGTGTGTGTGTGTGTTCTGCCCATTAGTCTTTTATCTTCTTAAAATATAACAATTCTCAATTATTTTTGATAGCCTATGGTAAATAAGTCTAAGTAACTTAGTAAATCATTAATAATCTGTCTGATCCATAAAAATTGACAGAATAAAGAAAGCTGTAGCTTTAGGAAGCTAAAGAATGGGGTTTTGAAAGTTCTTAAGACATGCTTTGTGCACATGTTGATGTAACATAAATTCTGTTAAATATGTGACTGTCCGCACTCCTTCACTGCTTCTTAAAAATTGCTGTATTTTTTTTAGAGCTATTTGCCTGTTGCTTAAAATTCAAGTCTGGAAGACATACCTCGAATCTGAGACAGCAGTGCATGTGCGTGCCCCACCTCTTTTGTTCTTAAGCCTCTCCCTTCCGGGAGCTAGCAAAGTCTTCAGTGGGCTCAGGCAGCCCTAGGGCTTCTCTTTCTCTGGGAAAGGAGATGGTGTGTGTGGGAGGGCTGAGGGCTGCCCAGGGAACGTTTGAAGAAGCTGAGCTGCCTTGTCTAAATAAGTCCTGCTTCAAGTCAAAATGAGAATACCTTCTCTGTTCCTATGTTCTTAAACTAAGGGGTGGGGAGCTCTTAGACTTCATCTAAGTTTTAAATGAAGGCGTAGTTTGTTGAAATTCAAACTATTGCATAAAGGTTTAGAAGGTAGTGAGTTTAGTAGGATTCAGTCACATAAAACACTGACGGACATACGTAGAACAAACTTACAATTTTTTTCAGGAATGTGGCTGCAACTATAGATGAGCATATTAAATAAATTAGGCCAGTCTCCTTGAAACAAAATACTGCATGTTCCCTTTCAGTTTTGTTCCTAGATAACGAATATCATATCGTGATACAGAGATGATAAAATCGTGTGTGTATATGTATCTCGAAGGAAGTGGAACGGCCCATAAGAGCAAAAAGAATTAATGGGGAGGAGTTATAGGACGGCAGTGGGGTGGAGAAAGGTCAGAGGTCAGCCTGGGGAACATTTACCCAGAGGACACTGCATCCTTGCATGAGGATGTCCTGAGAGGACCCAGTATATATAGTATACAATAAAAGCACACCAGCGGGGGAAAAAAAAACAACTTTTTTTTAAGTTGGCTCACATCATAATTCATGAAAACACTAGCATTTATATATATTAAACCTTCAATTACAGCTTATATTTTTTGCAGAGGAGAGTTGAGTCTTATTTTTTCAATTAGCCAGCCAGTATGCATGTGTTTAACTGGTGAGCTGAGGTCATTTGAATCTAAGTTGTAATTGAGAAAGCCTGCTATTTTTTTCCTAAGTTCGTAAGTTCTTTTCCTAGTTGGCTAGATTACCCTTTGTTCCTAGTGTCTCCTCTCCTGCCATTAGCAGCTTTCTAGTTCACTGGGGCGGACATGATGGGTTCCCTCTTGTCTCTGCTTTACTTGTTCGTTCCTCCCCTATCATTTGTTTTCCTTTTCTTTGCTCCTATGATTAACCCTTTCTTTCTTCCTACTCTGCTTTAGTGTTTTGCTGGCGTCATTCTCTAGGTAACGAATGATTTCCTCAACTACCTGCTTGCTTGAGATCATTGGTTCTTGTCAATTTCAAGCCCCTAATCTGGCTTTCTATCCATTTCAGCATCTTCAAAATCAGCAGGGTAGGTTACCGATTTTGGAGGATCCCTTGAGATGAGAGTCTGTTCCCCACCACGTAAGCACATTGGCGGAGCTGTGATCAGCAAGGCTTCCTTCTTGGATCTTGTATTTGGATTTTACGATTGTCCGACTGCTACTCTTACAGATTTCTGATGTTCATCCTTTTTCTTCTGTTGAAATAGAGTCTCTTTCTTTCTTGATACTTCTGTTTCAACGTGTCAGACAAAGGCGGTTCCTAGCCTGTCAGCCTATCCAGAAGTCTTCCAGAGCAGTCTGCTCATAGAGCAAGTGTCTTTTTTGAGATTTCTCTTCCAATTCCATTTGATTATTCATTGCCTGTAAGACAGAATCCAAACATGACTGCTTTCAGGGGTTGCTTGTTGCAGGCATGGGTGTGGGGGACTGGACAGGATCTGGGCAGCATCTGCTTAGATTCACTGTGCATTCACAGGAAATACAAGGGTTCTGGATGGAACATCTCTGTCCTGTGTGTGTGTGTGTGTGTGTGTGTGAGAGAGAGAGAGAGAGAGAGAGAGAGAGAGAGAGAGAGAGAGAGAGAGAGACTCCAACTTCACTACCATTCCAGATTGCCTGCTAGAAAATCTCTATAGTCCTTCACGGCAGAACAGCCATTAAATTTCATGGAGGCACATTATACATGATATGAAATTGTTCTTTTCTTTATGCCACACTGTAAAATAAAATGATTTTGCTTACATTTTTATTCTCTAATACCAATGAGTGTGTCTTTAGGACAGCAATATACAATCCATAAATAAATGTTCAGCAAATGAAGACTAATATTACCCGGACAATATACTGCAATGATTACAACAGAATGATACAATTCAGATTTTTTAATCCCAGGATAGTGTCTGGCCATGTTGCCCCTAAAGCTCTAGTAAGGTTTACACCTATTTAATCTTGTATTTTAAGTAAACACAAACAATTTAATGCTACTCTTTAGCATTCTGTAAAGTAATTCTGGTAATTTTGCAAGTTTTAACTAAAAATTAACATTTATTTAGACATTAAAATAGCCTCGTTTCACTTTCCATAGCTCCTTTTTTTGAGAGTAATTCCATTGAGTGTGTCAGCTCTGGTTGCTAGAACACTGATACCAAGGCATTTCAGCATTGCACAGTTGAGTTTTCCTTGTGAGACTGAGCGTTCATTTTCTTCTGCAGATGACACAAAGACCCTTGCTGTACAGACCTCTGTATCAGTGTGTGCAGTGGCACTGGAAAATTGTCCTTGAAAACGCACTGTTCGGATGGAACAGATCGCTTTCACAGATTTATTTATTTTTATCGCTTTATCCTCTGGAAACGTTTGCCATATTCCTGACAGGGGCTATTCCACTGGGGATCTGTGGCTCTGAAACAGCTGTCTTTGTTCAGGGTCTTCAAATTGCTCATGCAATTGCTACGGTGATCAGTAAAATATATTCTTCGTGTTGCACAGTAGTTTATAAATTCGGATTGCTATTTTTAAAGAGAAAGATACAGTGTCAAGATGCATGAGCTGTGATGTTAATATTTCACACAAGAACCATCCTCATTAGCTTAAAAACTAGTAAACAAGCTATCAATAAATCAGAGAAGCATGTTTAAGGCAGATTTTTATCTTTGAAATATTAGGTAAGTATTGATCAATATCTCAAAGCTACAGGCTTTTTTTGGTTTGGTTGGGTTTTTTTTTCTTTTTTTGGTTTTTTGGTTTGGTTTGGTTTGGTTTTTTTGTTTTTTGATTTTTCTTTTTGTTTTTTGCTATGAAAATAGGCAGCTTGATTTCTCATACTAATCAAACACCCACTGTCAACGGGTTAATAATACCTTCTGTCAATACCTTCTAGAATACCACAAAGCTAGGCAAAGCCACAGTTCATAGTGTACCCTTGGTGTTCAAATTCTTCCAAAATAAAAGTGTTTCATAAGAAAATTGTGGTCTCATTGAATTCCAGTAAACAAGAAAAATAGATCATGCTGAAGACTTAACCTCACAGAAGAGCCCAATCTCCCAGAAACCCCCAAACCATTCTCATGTGCATAGGCCAGTGCCTCCTCTTATACCCAGCCGTACATCCTGTCATGTCCTTCTCCTGGAGTCTTTCTGTAGAGATCCTTCACATGTTCTACTAACACCATGACCCCATTATAATGAGTCAAGACATTCCAAAGTCTTAGTGAACCTGTTGGCTGCTACTGTGTTGAAGGTGGAACATTCCATCTTAGAAGTGCTCAGCCTTCTCTCTGGAATAAGTGCCTAAGAATGGTTCTTCCTGTGACCCTGTAAAGTTCCTTGAACTCTTGTAACGATGCTGTTAATGTAGTTAGCTATTCTTTCAGGTAGCTGCATCTCTGTGTGATTGACAGTCTCCTCGAATGACTACCAACAACAACCAGTCTGTCCTTGCTTGCAGGTACTACAGCGCGACCATCCTCCAGATGTCCGGCGTAGAAGATGACAGACTTGCAATATGGCTGGCTTCCATTACAGCGTTCACCAATTTCATTTTCACACTGGTGGGGGTCTGGCTCGTTGAGAAAGTGGGTCGCAGGAAGCTTACCTTTGGTAGTTTGGCAGGTAGGTGCCTGGATATTGAATCCTGCCTCAGAATAGCGACAGGGATTGTCTCAAAAGATAACAGTAGATTCTGGGAGTGATTTTTGAGCCGAATAGCCCAAACCTAGAATGATGAACATAAAGCCAGTCAATAAAAGGTAAGAACCTTCCACCGGTTCTGCGGTAAGTGGCTGGAAACAAGGCTGATGTGAAGGCATTGTAAGGACACATTTACTGAGGTTGTGTTTCTGTCAATGGTTGGAGAGCTGCTCTGAGAAGCAATGATGAAGAGCATCCCCACAATCTGCTTGAAAAGCTTGTCCTTCACAGTCTTATTCTGCAACATTGTAGTTTTGAATTTGGAATAGTGTGGAAGCAAATGGAATAGTGTGGAAGCAAATATTAAAATCTTCCTTCACAGAGCAAGGAAGGACTTATTAAAACATTGAAACGGGCCTAAATTCTAGGACAAATCTGATTGGTCAAGTGTGTGTTGATATGCTAGCAAAAAAAGGAAAACCACAAATGCCTTTTATGTTCAGAGTTAGCCCTTTCACCTGTTGTTTCTCTGTCAAGGGCTCTGTCAAGGGACCCACCTTTAACCTTGTCTTTAACATGCTATGATAAATTTTTCTGGACATTGGTTCATGGACATTATAAAGTTGCTAATGAATGATAAACTATATATAACTATAACTATAAACTTCATCTTAAAGTGTCAAAGTTGGGGGCTGGTGAGATGGCTCAGTGGTTAAGAGCACTGACTGCTCTTCCCGAAGGTCCTGAGTTCAAATCCCAGCAGCCACATGGTGGCTCACAACCATCTGTAATGAGATATGATACCTTCTTCTGATGTGTCTGAAGACAGATACAGTGTACTTACATATAATAATAAATAAATCTTTAAAAAAAATAAAGTGTCAAAAGTTTCCTGATGGAACTCTTCACTCTAATTCACAGCAATGAGCTATGAAAGTAACTGAGGAAGACAGTCATGTACTTATGTTCTTCAGTTGACAAGTTAACAAGAGAAGTCATGTTATATCTTGCTTTGGTTTAGGACAGAAGACTCTTTAAATACAAAATTATCTCTTTTGTGTCTCAATTCAGAGTTTGATAACCTTATGCGGAACACAAAGTCTCAGATTTTTACTAGTTGCTACTGGACCACTAGTAACTACTGTGGTCCAGTTTGACAGTAGACCTGTGGTCATCCTAATCCTGCCCTGTCCCCCAATACACACACATGACCTTTTCTATGTTGTTGGATAGTCTATTTCTCTGGTCAGTCTAACAATTGTATAGTAATTCACATTTTTTATACATTGCATAGCATTACAAAAGATCTTTTAATTAAGTAGTAGCATGTAAAATTAAAAAAATTTTGAGTGTGTTTTCACTAAGACCCATTTAACTCAGGGAAGGCTATGTGCTCTGCCTAAAGCCAGAGTTGGGCAACACCCAAGGCCACCTCAGCCCAGCTGCTGCTGCCCTGCCACATGCTCTCCTAAGGCTCCTCATTCACTTACTCCTTTAATGATATTTTTGGTTATGTCATAAATCACTTGCTTGTCATTTCTGTCAACCCTGTAGTACCACAAACATTCCATCCCTAGGCTCTGTACTGCAACCATACTGTCCCAGGTCGCTTGTTCAGCTAACACAGAATCTCTTTCTTCCTGTTACTCCTACATATCCTCATAATTCCATGCCTGGAATAGAAATTGACAGCTTGGTGTGTGTGTGTGTGTGTGTGTGTGTGTAGTATAGTGTAGTGTAGTGTATGCATGCACATACATGTATGCACATTTGGATGTGTCCGAGACCTTGTGGGAGGCGGGTGCTGTACCTCTGAACTGCATGCCTGGCACATGGCTTTTTGAGACAAGGTCTTGCATTATAGCACAGGGTGACATAGATTCGTGATCCTCTTGTCTCTGCCTTCCAAGCACTAGAATTGCAGGAGCATCCTGTGAGACCTGGTGACATTTGATCTTTCCAGTGATAGAAATCATCACGGATCCTGTTTCTTAAAATGAGTAAATGTTCAATCCAAAGCACTCACAGGAAAGGTGAATGAGTGTGTGTGGCGTATGCTTTTTGGAAAGCTGTTCCCTTCTTAATAGGTAGTATTTTTTTTTTTACCTGCTTTAGAAATCATCAGTCTGGTACCTTACTTTGCTAATTCAAATCTCACCTGATCAAATGCCATTGGGAGAATTACTTGGCTCTCACAGGAACATCTGCCATACATCTCTCTACTTTTGTGCTTCTATTGTGTTAGTTTCTTAATAATGAGGGGTTTTTTTCATTCATAGATTTTTTGAAATATGTAATCAAGCTTCGATTTTTTTTGGTTTTTATCTGCTTATTGTTTCATTCTTCGAAAACCATTACCAATTTACTCCAGCTAACAACTGGATTTGCTTTGAATCCTGCTTTCTTTGAGTCTTACAATAGGTCTGTGCAAGTTAGTTCTTCTGACCATTAGTTTACATAGTGAAGCACTTTTTAATCGAGGGAAGATGAACCAAAGAGTGTTATTCAGAGCTACAATGTCAAACCAAGTCTGTGTTAAAATAACACTGTAAATGCTCTTCAGTAAAAAGCATATTATTGTTGTTGTTGTTTTATTTTTAGGTACCACAGTAGCACTCATTATTCTTGCCTTGGGATTTCTGCTCTCAGCTCAGGTCTCACCACGGGTCACTTTGAGACCAACGGCTCCTTCGGGTCAAAATGCCACCTGCACAGGATACAGGTGAGATTTTATTAGGTTCCCTCTTCTTCATCCAATGGTGGTCATTTTTATTTGCTTTCAGCATTTTTAAAATTACAAATAAATAGGAGATTCCTGAGTCTGCAGGCCTGTGCCTGAAGGGATTGTGATGGGGATTGTGGTCGTGAACCATCTGTATGAAAACCATAATCTTCAAAGACGGAATTTAAAAAGCTGAAGAAAAATGAGGTGTGTAACACACTGGTAACGTTCCCCTAAAAACTAAGATTGCGGATTAATACTTCATCAGTAATGTAGCAAGCAGAGTTCAGCTAGTTAGCTGGTAGCATCTGTATTGTAGGCAGAGTGAATAACTTCTGTCAGCTTTTAGACTTAGCCTACTGTACATGTTCACCGGACACACATTCTTTACTGAAATTCATGGCCAGCACCTCTTTCTTCAAAGGGAGTAGGAAGCCCCACCCCAGCACTGTTGCACTTCCAGGGACTCAGAAGGAGGAATTAAAAGTGAAAGAAAGCAAAATGTCTCCATGTCCAAGTTTTCCTTAGCTCTCATTAAGTCTAACGATGTGAACACTGTGGAAATGAATGCGCTGAGGGGCATCTTGAAGAGATGAGTTAATGAAAGAGTGATCAGACAGCTTTGAGAGTTCACACCTGTCCTAAGGAATATTTCCCTCAAACACTGGCTCGTTGAGTATTGATAGCATAGCCTTAAATATATCTGTGGTAGCATCTAAAGATCTTTAGACACAACTGTTCCCTAAGGCATACAATTACAGAATCTCAAAGTACCCGTGAACCATGGTTTTATCTTATATGTTCTTGGTGCACTTGAAAGTATCCATGGAATATCTATGGGGTAAGGACCTTGGAGGTTGTAGTAAAGATGAAGTAATATATAGAACATACCTAAAACAGCACTTGCATGTATATGTTCTTGCTAAGTGTTATACCTTCAGATACAATTAATAAAGCAATAACAGAAGTGAAGAATGGGATGGTAGAAAACTAGCTTTGTGGGTGGGGACTGTGAATTGAGCCCTGGAAAGTTAAGTGGAGTAAGCCCATCAAGAACTCAGTGGACAGGATGACCATGAAAGTATCCAGGAACCGTAATGGCTGTTTTTGGTGTGTTGTTTTGTTGGCTGCAGTTATCACAGAGAAATGAGCCTCCCTTAAGGAAATGCCTCCACGAGATTCAGCTGTAAGGCATTTTCTCAATTAGTGATCAAGGGTGGGAGGACCCATTGTGACTGGTGCCATCTCTGGGCTGGTAGTTCTGGGTTCTATAAGAAAGCAAACTGAGCAAGCCAGGGGAAGCAAGCCAGTAAGGAACATCCCTCCATGGCCTCTGCATCAGCTCCTGCTTCCTGAGCTGCTTGAGTTCCAGTCCTGACTTCCTTTGGTGATGAACAGCAATGTGGAAGTGTAAGCTGAATAAACCCTTTCCTCCCCTACTTGCTTCTTGGTCCTGATGTTTGTGCAGGAATAGAAGCCCTGACTAAGACAGGAAATGAGTAAGAAGAAAAGACTAATTATGGGCCAGTGAGAATACAGCAGACTAAAACGAGGCTATGAGCAGACCAGCTCATCCAAACCATCAGAGACTTTTGCTCTTCATCCTGAGAGCAGGAACAGATTCAGGGTATAGCATGAAAGGTAATGGCAAGACAAGACTGGATGGTTGGTTGGGTGACAAGAGAGAGCAAACACTTTACAAAACAATTGTTGGTCTTAGCATCGGGTTCTGCAGTATCACTATAGACTGATGTATTAGTTTGCTTTTCTGTTGCTGTTCTAAATAACATCTAAAAAACAATCCGAAGGAGAAAGGGTTGTGGAGGTTCTACTACCACATCAAAGTTCACTGGGGGAGTCAGCATAGGAACCTGTACAGAAACCTGGAGGCCAGAACTGGAGAAGAGACCATGGTTGCTACTCAGCTCACTCAGCCTGATTTTGTATACAATCTAAGACCGTCAACCCAGGGTTGGCATCACACACAGTAGACTGCACCCTCTCATATCGATCATGAATCAAGAAAATGTCCCACAGTCTTGCCTACAGTCAATGTGGTAGAGACATTTTTCTCAATGAAGAGTCCCTCATCCCAGATGACTGTAGCTTGTAGCATACTGACAAGGAAACTGACCAGAGCATCCAACTTTAGGAACATTTTCAGTGATAGGAATCTGAGAGTCTTTCCATTCATTCTCCAGCTCTAGAAAGGGCATCAACAGGCAAACACTTAGCTCTAGACTGGGCAGTAGCAGCCCAGTACTTAGCATTTTTTGTTACTCACATTCCTACTTTATTTATTATTCCTTCTGAACTCGAAATATACATATGAAAAACTTTTCTCAACTTATCCAATTAGTTTCAAAATACAACAAAATGGTAAAAAAAGAAACAAGAATTATATCTCATAACCCAGAGAGGTCTTATTCACTGTTCTAGTAATGTGGAGAGACACCATGATCAAGACAACTTAGATTAAAGTTTCAGTGGGTCAGTGGTCCCTATATTAGCTGAGAGCTTTATATCCTGATCTGAGGACAACAGGCTGAGAGAGGAGTCCAGGGCCTGAGGTAACACTTACATTCTTATTCTAGAATTTTGGTCATTGCAGGGAACCAATAAAACCAACTTAGAGTTCTGTTAACATTTAAATAATATCCCATTCTGTCATTTGTGAAAAAAAAAAAAGATAAACTCTGCAGGAGTGTCTGAGATAAGAACACAACCTTGCAGGAAATATCACTAAATAATAATACTAAATGAAAGCCCTGACGACATTTAAAATTATTTTCTAAGTTTAAACAAAGTCATGTTGACTGGATGATAAAACAGCTCCCTATCAATAGCCAGGTGTCTGGCTGTTAAGTGTTGCTCATCCTATCCCAGTAGATTATGGAGACACCCTCCTGTGCTCTCTGCGTGCAGGAAATGACCCCTGCTTTGATCCAAACCATTGTTTTTTTTTTTTTAAACAATCTGAGAAACCTACTTAAAATGTCTCTTCAGTGAAACTAGGTTGACCACTATGGCTTAGGCAGGCTTGATGTTTGAATAACTAGATTTGATGGGAAGAGGTAAACAATGCAAACTATGTCAGTAAATAGGTTAGAAAATTAATTAATAATAATTAATTAATTAATATTAATTAATTAATATGTCAGTAAATAGATTAGAAAATTAATTAAAATGTAACATAGTCTATATACATTTAGGGTTTGTTCTCATTTTTTTAAAAAGGCTTATTTATCACGTATATAGCATTCTGTTTGCATGTATGCCTGCAGGCCAGAAGAGCACACCAGATCTCATTACAGATGGTTATGAGCCATCTCATCTGGTTGCTGGGAACTGAACTCAGGACCTCTGGGAGAACAGCCAGTGCCCTTAGCCTCTGAGCCATCTCTCCAGCCCAGTTCTCATTTTTCGTTAACACACACACACACACACACACACACACACGCACACGCACACGCACACAATTTTAAGAGCTGCCATAGGTCGCGGGTACTAAAGAGCAAAGTCCTGCCTTTACTGGAACAAATGCAGAGCTCATGGTGAAGGCTGATGGTGAGCCTGGCCTGGCCGACATAGCACCTGCCTCCCCAAGCCATCGCAGCATACCTCATGTGAGGTGTCACCACTGCCCCCCTCTTTACAGAATAGTGTTTTCAGATGCATAAAAACATTCCACAGGATCACAAAGGAAACCAGTACATGAAAATCTATTGCCAAGCATATATGCCACATTTGTGAGAGATCAAACTTGACTCATACATGCCAGGCAAGCTCCCTGCCACTGAGCTGCTCTGCCTGCCCATCTTCCTTCCTTCTCTCCCTCCCTCCCTCCTCCCTCCCTTCCCCCTCCCTCCCTCACCTAATTTTATTTCAAGGTGAGTTTTTGCTAAGATGTCCAGGTTGGCCTCAAACTAGGAGTTACCTATGCCTCTGGATTATAAGCCTGCCCTAGTACAACCAGCTTGAAATCCTTTTTTGAATGAACTTGCCATATGTAACAGCACTCACCGCATTTTTAATAGGAAAAGCCAGTGGTAGCAGCAGCTTCGGGATCACAGTTCAAGCATCTTAGTGAATGTCAGTAGTATTCAGAGATTTTTATACTTACTGTAATGGGATATGATGATATTAGATTACTGTTATTATTGATGATAGTTTATTACCTACATTCATAATTGAAGGAAATGCTTAATTTTAATAAAAGATTAATGACATAGAGGTTTTGTTTGTTTTTTTTTTTTTAATCAAGTTTATGGGCCCCATGTGAAAGATACAGCTCACAGCAATGAGCTCTCGATCTAACCCTTCCAAGGCGAGCCGCGGCTTCTCCAGCTGACAGAGCAGAGAAGGCCCAAGCATACGAGAGTGATCTGGGCAAAGATCTCTCTCATACGCTTGGGCCTTCTCTTCAGGAAATTAGACCAGAGTAGACTTTAATATTGCTAGAGAACGAGGTGCCAGTCTGCTGATGAGGCAGGAGGAAATGAACGGTCTTGGGTACCAAATCAAGTCATGGGTAGGAAGGAGGAAGGCGTTCAAGAGTATCAGTCAGGGATTATCATGAATACCTGAAGGCTGTGTAGAGGGGCTTCTGCCTGACTGTGTGTGAGCTGGAAGCAGTCCAGCAGCCCCAGAGAGACAAAAAAAAAATCAGGTCTATTTGTGTTTGTGAGTGTGAGGTCAGTGTACGTTCAGGTCAGTGTACGTACAGTCAGTGGGCTGCTTATCTGTTAAGTTCAGGGGGAGAGATCTGGCTAGTTCCATGAGGGTTGCATGTCCTAGCGACTGATCAAGGAGGATGGATGGGCCAAATGTCTAATCATGCTTTGATTTTAAAATAACATTAACGTCTGTGAATCAAGTCCTTTACTTCTGCAGGAATCATTCCACGTTCTTTTTAGATATCTTTGTCAAATTACTCTCACACATTCTTAGGAGGAAAATATATTATTTGATTGTACGGGAGGAAGACAACGGCTGGGAGTTTATGCGACTTAGTGAGGTGTCATAGCTCCTTTCTTCTGCCCTCTGCCCTCCTTCAGGCAAACAAATTGCCTTTCTCTGACTACCTGACAGGCTACGCAAGCCCTGAGAACCATAGACAGATGCTTGCATTGGTCATTCATGAGGCAAAGGAACGTCCATCTAGAAACACTAGGGCTTTATCAAGACTCTCCCTTGAAAATGGCATACTCAATGAGGAAGCTCATTAAACCAGAAACACCCTAACGATCCAGCTACAGAACGTACCACTTAATTGAACTAATATTAAAACTCTCTCAGGATATTCAGTAGCAATGTTCATTTTGTAACGAGGTTCTGAGCTCATGCACAAATTAATAAACTGATTCAAATCACTTCCAACACTTTGCTGTCTTATCAGAGTTGATGTCGAGGAAAAAAAAAATCCTTATTTCAGAAGAATGTGCAATAAAAAAAAAGATGATGCCTTAGAGCTTCTCCAGAATTTGAAACAGCTGCCTTTATTCTCCCATATCTTTATTCCTACCTTTTATTAATTAATTAATTAATTGTTATACTCCATATTTTATTCCCCCACCATCGACCCTCTGACTGTTCCACATCCCATACCTCCTCCCCAGCCCCCTGTCTCCACGTGAATGTCCCCACCTCCTACCCCACCTGACCTCTAAACTCCCTGGGGCCTCCAGTCTCTTGAGGGTTAGGTGCATCATCTCTGAATAAACACAGACCCGGCAGTCCTCTACTGAATGTGTGTTGGGGGCCTCATATCAGCTGGTGTATGCTGCCTCTTTTGTGATCTATTGTTTGAGAGATCTCAGGGGTCCAGATTAATTGAGACTGCTGGTCCTCCTACAGGGTCGCCCTTCTCCTCAGCTTCTTTCAACCTTCCCTAATTCAACAACAGGGGCCAGCTGCTTCGGTTCATTGGTTGAGTACAAATATCTGCATCTGACTCTTTCAGCTGCTTGTTGGTTCTTCCAGAATGCAGTCATGCTCGGTCCCATTTTGTGAACTCTCCATAGCCTCAGTGTCAGGCCTTGGGCCTCCCCTTGAGCTGGATCCCACTTTTAGCCTGTCGCTGGACCTTCTTTCCCTCAGGCTCCTCTCCATTTCCATCCTTGTAATTCTTTCAGACAGGAAAAAGTATGGGTCAGAGTTGTGACTGTGGGATGGCCCCCCTCTCCCTCATTTGATGCCCTGTCTTCCTGCTGGAGGTGGGCTCTATTGTCAGGCACTTCATCTAAGGTCCCTCCCTTTGAGTCCTGAGAGTCTCTTACCTCCCAGGTCTCTGGTGCATTCTGGAGGGTCCCCCAACCTCCTACTCCTTCCCCCCCTCCCCCCTCCCCGAGGTTGCCTGTTTCTATTCTTTCTGCTGTCCCTCGGGGCTTCAGTCCTTTTCCTTCACCCAATATCAGATCAGGCTCCCTCCCCCTCACCGTCCATGTCCACTCCCCTGCCCTGTCCACTTTCCCTCCCAGGTCCCTCCCTACCTCCCCACTTGTGATTTCCTTCTCACTTGGGCACTTCAGCTTGTTGACCTTTTTGAGTTCTGTGGCTAATATCCACTTAGTGAGTACAAACCATGCATGTCCTTTTGGGTCTGAGTTACCTCACTCAGGATGATACTCTCTAGTTCCATCCATTTGCCTGCAAAACCTTTTTAAAAAATTTTATGTTTTTGACTATTTTGCCTGCATGTGTTTATATGTGTCATGTATGTATGTGATGTCTGTGAGGACAAGAGAGGACATCCCTAGGAACTGGAACTATGGATGGTTTCCAGTAGATGGTAGGAACTTAACCTGAGTCTTGTGCAAGAGCAAATGCTCCTAGCCAGTGAGCTTTCTTTTCCCAGACCCATCTTTTGTTTTTAATCAAAGAAGTGCTAGAAGTTTGGGGACACAAACACAAAGGCAGTCATAGGGCTGGCAGTATACCTCAGCTGTTCCTGTCTTCCTTGGGTTCTACCACATAGCATTTATTATGTATCCAGGTACTGGGTGAACTCAGATACCACCACCCAGCATCTTGTTTTATGTATCTCAATATTGGATCAGCCTTCCTCGGGAAGGCTAGAGTTATTCATTTCCTAGAAAGATGTCTACTTTAGATCTGACCCAGGGAGTGTGGCAAACACTGTGGAGTTGATTTTAACTCAGACATTCTTTGCAAACTGTAGGCAAGGCACGCTGGCCTTCAGTCATCACTGATATTGTCTGCCAGGGCTCTGTCATCAAGACCTTCTTTGAAGTCCCTGAGCCTCTTTATTCTTCTTCACAGCATGCCAGTGAAGGTCTCCAAAACATCAAGACAATCAGACTTAAACAGATTTTACATTGGAATTCTAATCATTTCATGTTTTCACTGTGCAGAGCTAATGAGGGTTTTAGTCAGATTTTCAGTAGAATATAGTCATAAACTTTGTGGTGATAAGAAAAATTTGACTAGATCTTTCCAGAATGGTACCAGAGAGCAGTTCATTTTGTCTCTCTGTATTCTTGCTTTTTTTTTTTTAACCAATGTCTTATGAAGATACTTGCTGTTCAAACTAGTTGCTTTGCAAACCCTTACTAGCAAGGTTCATTGTTTAGTAAGCACTTTTAGTCCCTTACCTTACCCAAATCTATGATTCCTTTTAGCAGATTCAGTAACATTTTCCAACATGCTATGGTTCTGGCTTAATATAGAATAAAAGACACATTAGCATATTCTCATCTTCAGGGATAACCTGTTACCTATGACCTCAGGCTACCTGTATTTTTACATAATGGTAAAACTATTGTTATTTATATATTTTTGTTATTGCTCATAGCATGTATATGTATGTGTATATGTATACATATGTGTATATGCATATTGTGTATATGTATGTGTATATGTGTGAAGAGGTATGTGTATGTATGTGTACATATGTGTATATGTGTATGTGTGCATATGTTTGAATATGTATGTGTATATGTATGTGGGGGGGGGGTTGGGATGAATACATATATCCCAGGCTGCCCTTGACCTCATTCCCATCAGGCTCAGCTTCCCACATGCTGATGGGATCACAGGCAGCTGCTACCATGCTCATTCTTCTTGGCTCAGGGAAGAACGCTTTCGGAGGCAAGTCTTATTTTCAAACTGTGTAGGAACACTTGAATGGCACTGAAGGAAGCTCCCATGCTCACAAGCCTTACTGGGTGTACATTATAGTCTGCTGTCAACCCAAATTGACCCTTCACTCTCCTGTGTGCATGGCAGTGTCTTTCTGAGAAGATTGGTGATCATGTCATTTCTATGGTGAAGAAATCATGGTGACCATGGTAACCCTGAAGGTCATACCCCTTAATCCCCCTCAAGTAGTGCTGCTCACTAATGACCAAGCATTCAAATATATGAGCCTACCGAGGACCTTTTTTATTCAATCACCACACTCCACTCCCTGACCCCCATAGGCTTGTAGACATAACACAATGCAAAATGCATTCAGTCCAACTTCAGAAGTCTCCATAGTCTGTCACAGTCTCAACAGTGTTCAAAAGTCCAAAGTCTTCTGAGACTAAAGGCTATCTCATAACCATAACCTCTGTAAAAGAAAAAGAAAAAGACCACATACTTCCAACATACAATGGCACAGAGTATACATCACCATTCCAAAAGTTATGGAAGGGAGTACAGCGAGGAAAGACTGTACCAAAGCAAGACCAAAAGACAGTTGGGCAAACTCCAAACTCTGTATCTTCATGTCTGATATCACAATGTTCTTCAGAACTCCAACTCCTTTTCACCTCTGTTGACTGCAACACACTTCCTCTCTCTTTGGTTGGTTCCACGCCCTGTCCACAGCTCTTTTTGACAGGAGACTCTGAAATCTCTAACTTCTTGGAATCTCCAAAACAATCCAGGCTTCACTTCCACAGCTTCACAAAAAATGGCCTCCATGCCATTTTTGTACTCCTGAAGTACTCCTCACGTTGGCAGCAATCCTGAGCAGTGGAGGAAGATTCCACAACCCCTTTCTTTTTTCATTTTTCTTGTTCCTTGGCTCTAAAGCAGCTATGTGGCTGAAGTTGCCGAGTTCTGCTGCTTGCTAGGGCTGGAATGTGCCCCCCTTATTCAATTACATTTTCACCTGCTTTCTGTTAATGATGGTTTCCTCCATTGCTTGAGCTTTCCTTCAGTTTCTTTTCATGAGTTGTAAGCATAGCTGGGTCCTGAGGTTACTACTCTCTTTATTCCATTTAGCATCAGACTTTCCTTAAATTTTATATGTCTTTGAGCACTGTACGTAGCTCCGTTATACTTCCTGGTGCTCCTTTTCTCCTTAAATTGTACATTTTTTCCTTGCTCAGATTGCTCAGTTTCATTACAGATCTGCCTAAGAGTGACCATTAATAACCATACAGCAGAGCCAATACTAGGCTGTCTTGAAATCTCCTCTGCCAATGCCAATGATTCATAATTCTTCAACTTAGCCTCAGATAGATATTTTTTAAATGTACTCATTAATAAGCGTATGTTAGCCCAAAAGCTCACAATGCCCATGATACAACCCACAGACCATATGGAGCATAGAAGGAAGGAAGACCAGGGTGTGGATGCTTCAGTCCTGCATTGAGGAGGGGAAGGACAATTGTGGAAGGTGGAAGGAGAGGGGGACTGAGGAGCAAGAAAGGAGGGGGGAAATAAGGGTGGCAGTATCAGGAACTGGAGGAGATGTGAGAGAGGTACAGAGAGTCAGGAAATTGAACAAAAATATGTAGCAGGGGAGATGAGGAACTGGGCAGAGCCACTGGAAGGTCCCAGACACCAGGGAAAGGTGAGGTCCCAGGACCCAACAGGGATGACTTCAGCTGAAATGCACATAAAAGAGGAGATAGAACATGTTGTGACCACCTCATGTATCTAGGCATGGCCCCTCGTCAAGGGATGGGGCCACTCACCCATTTCAAAGTTTTTAACCCAGAAATGTTCCTATCTAAAGGACGAACAGGGACAAAAAAATGGAACAGAGACTGAAGGAAGAGCCAACCAGGGAATGGCCCCACTTGGAGATCCATCATGTCTGCAGACACCAAAGCCAACACCGTTGCTGTGGTCAAGAGGTGCTTGCTGATAGGAATCTAGTGTGGCGGTTACTGGGGAGATTGGGCTAGCACCTGACCAATGCAGATGTGGATGCTTGGAGCCAACCATTAGACTGAGCTCAGGGAACCTGGGGGGGGGGGGGCTGGCATAGGACTGGAGGAGAGGAAGGTGATTGTAATCCCATTGGAAGAACAACATAGGTTGGCCTGACCATCCAATTCTCCCAGAGTCTAAACCACCAACCAAGGAATGTGCCTGGAGGGATCTATTGGCTCCAGATACAAGTGTAGCAGAGGATGGCCTTTCCTGACAGCAATGGGATGGGAGGCTTTTGGTCCTGTGGAGGTTCAGTGCCTCAGCATAGGGGGATACTGGAGCAGTGGAGCCGGAGAGTATGGGTAGGTGGGGGAGCACTTTCATACAGGCAAAGGGGAGGCGGGATGTGTGTTGATGGAGGGGTGACCAGGAAATGGGATATCATTTGAGATGTAAATGAATGGAATGATTAATTTAAAAAGGGGAAGAAAAAAGAGAAAAAAGACAAAAGACAGTCATGTTTTCCACCAAAATTTCACAAAAAAACAAAACTTGAGGCTACTTACTAATATTCTGCTCTGAAACTGCTTGATCCAGGCCATAATAATCTACATTGCCCTCATTACCACTGTCTTCCACACCCCTACTAGGATGGCCCATTAAGCCCTGTTTAAAGCATTTGACTGCCTTTGTCATCCAACATCCCAAAAGCCTCCTTTCTGCCAACAAGTAACATGGCCAGGCCTCTCAAAACAATACTCTGATCCCCGGTACCAACTTCTGTCTTAGTCAAGTGGTCTATTGCTGTGAAAAGACACCTTGACCACAACAAATTTTATAAAAGCAAGCATTTAATTGGGGTTGGCTTAGAGTTTCAGCGTTTTAGTCTATTATTGTCATTGTAGGGAGCATGGAAGCACACAGGCAGAATTAGCTAAGAGTTTACATCTAAATCCACAGGCAGAGAAAGAGACAGTAGGACTACTCAGACTTTGAAACCCCAAAGCCCACTCCCAGTGGAAACACTCCCTCCAGCAACAACATATTGCGATAGTTTGTATTTGTTCTGCCCAGGGAGTGACACTATTAGAAGGCATGAGCCAGTTGGAATAGGTGTGTCACTGTGGGCATGGGCTTTAAGACCCTCATCCTAGCTACCTGGAAGTAAGCATTCTGCTAGCGGTCTTCAGGTGAAGATGTAGAACTCTCAGCATCTCCTGCTTGGATGAAGTGATGCTGCCATCTTGATGATGATAGACTGAACTTCTGAACCTGTGAGCCAGCCCCAATTCAATGTTTTCTTTATATGAGTTGACTTGGTCATGGTGTCTGTTCACAGCAGTAAAACCCTAACTAAGACACACATCTACTCCAACAAGGTCCTATCTCCTAATACCTCTCAAGTAGTACCACTCCATAACGATCAGACATTTTAATGTATAAGTCTGTGGAAGCCCTTCTTATTCATCTCCACAGCATGCATGAATACTGTTAATAAGCATCATTCATTGGACTATTTTCCTTGGTATTACATCAGTGTGTTTGCCTTGTTATGCTTTATTATAACCAATCAGAAATATACTCCATATGAACTAATATTCCTCTCCATTATATTTGAAATACTAGTAGGAACCAAAACGGGCCTCCCTTCATGTAAACATACAATGCCATGGCTCGGTTCAGGGACAGGCAGAACCCAAGAGGACTTTGAATTGTACTTTTTAAAAGTTAGTAGTTGCATTACTCTCCAGAAATCAAGTTATTTTGCTGAATACCTAGATTACTGAAAAAAAAAAAACAATGTAGAATAAACTCGTATTTTTAAAAGTCATTACTCTAGTTATGCATTCAAATAGCAACTCTTCTTTTATTCTATTAATTGCTTACTGAGTTATCTATTGACTCTTGGGAAATTCCGGAAGCTTTTCAAAGCTGAGGACTGAGTTGATTGGAGTTAGCCAGGACAGAGCAGAGAGGGACACAAATGAGAGGGAGAGGGAGACAATTGGCATTATATAGCTTTTGTTTGTTTTAAGGTTGGGAATGTTGTTGTTGTTGTTGTGGTGGTGGTGGTGGTGGTGGTGGTGGTGGTTGCTGCTGCTGCTATTGTTGAGACAGAGACTCGCTCTATAGCCCAGGCTCACCTAGAACTTGTCATCCTCCTGCCTCAGGCTTAGGAGGTTAAAAGCATGCAAAGCTCCTGCTTTGCATTGGTTTTCAAGAAAAAGATGAAAAAACACAGGAACCCAAAGTTCTTACAGGGCAGAATTAGAGTCATATATGCAAATAGCCAGCACTAATAAAGCAATACACACTAATAACAGAAATAGACCTGGTTGTGGGGGGGGCACTTCCAAAGCATTTGAGAGCTCTTGGGGTAGAACCCCAGTACTGTAAAACAAAGAGGCCAACATTTAAAAAAAAAAAACAATTTGGGAGACAATATTATAAAAACAAAAGCATGAGTGCTTTGAAATACCTCAGAGAGGGAGTCAGGGTAGAAACTCAGCCTTCTGACCGTACCCTGGAATCTACAGGCTTTGGGAAGGATAAAATATTGAAAGCCCAAACTTGAACAGATTCCAGAAAAGGCTAAGACGTTTACCAGGGAGTGGAAATGAAGTGAACATAAACCCTTAGTCTCTGAAAGGCAGAGGTGAACTTGCCTTGTCCTGCCTGGGCTAGACTGGAGTAAGAGGAACGATGGGAGAGGGGCAGATTAACTTCACATCTGCTCTGTAAGGAAGGTCTTGGAGACACCATTTACTCATCAGGCACAGCCACAGAGCAGAAGTACAGCCAGGAGCACTGAGAGGGCAGAGTTCAAAGCCAGGGTCAGGCCCGTCAGTGAACCTACACTGCCGGGCTAAGAGCAATATCTAGTGCTGAGGCTCTGCTTTTCTGCAGTGACAGTGACGAGCAGACTCTTGGACAGCTTTGTCACGATAGTGGAACTCAAGAAGCCCTGGTTTTTATAGGACATTTGTGATTGGTTCTGCTTAAAACAAGAAGGGCGAGAAAGATGTCCCAACAGGACTTAACATACGTTCACAGTTTAGTTTACTTTATAGTCATGAGTGTTCAAAAAAATAAATAATGCGGTAACATGACATGGATCTCCGAAATACTTAACCTTCAGCTCTGCAAGAGTCATGAAGATTTCTTCATTTGCCTCTTCCTCTGCCTTTACATACAGCCAAACAGTTGCCGCATCCTTGGTTTGGAAACGGGAGATGAGAAATAAACAGTTGGTTCATGCATGTGTTCAGAAACGTCTGGGTCCCATTTGCAGCATAGCTGATGTTTTGCCAGATACTCCACCAGGAGCTTTATGGATTCTCCTTTTACCAGGGTAGATATTTGTATTTGTCCTGTCTTGACAAAGACTCCAACCAAGGCCCAAAGAGGTTTGGTGGGTTTAGAAGTGTAAGGCGACTGCCTGCGCGCTGTGCCAGGCCGAACACTGTGCAGGGCCGCGGAGGCACGGCGGAGATGCGGGCCGCAAAGAGGGACCTCACCAGACCAAACAGTTCCACTGGGGCTTTATTTGTGATGGGACAAAAGGGGGCAGCGGGCAGAAAGAAGGAAGAAAAGGAAAGAGGAGAGAGAGAGATGCTACCCAAATATGGACGGGTGATAATGTAATCACAGGTAAAGGTAGGTCCATTGAGCTCTGGGTATATGGTCGCTGCTGCCTTGACAACAGACCTATATAGGTCTCGCACTCTCTGTCGCCTATGTGATGTCACAGGTCTCAGTACTATCAAGAAGGCCACTTACCTTACCCCTGCATAGACCTAAGTGACGAGGCTGTACCTGTCTCTGCTCAGAACTCAGTCTTTGTCCGCTGCATAAACTCAGTCTGATGTGCCTCTGCCAGGAGTGCCGGACAGCCTTTGAGAAAGAGAAAATAATTGAGTTAGATATTTTAAAAGTCTATTTGGTTTCCTTTTCACTTGTCCGGTGAACCTGAGATTCTTTCTGAAAGGCATTGTCGGAAGCACTAGTCCATTTAGGACTTAAGTTTGTTTGTGAGTTGTGTTGAATTTGTTTGTTTACATTGTGTTGAGGAAATAATTTTTTCCCAGTGTTTGAATGGGCATTTTAACCTGTTTAGTAAAAGAGGTTGGGTGAGATTGATAGGGTAAGAGAGTGGCCCCCATTTAGTGATGTCAAATGGAAAGAACTGGTGTTTGCCCAATGCCTCATGTGCTAGAATTGGGGAGAATTAGCAATGCCCACTCACCCTCAGTCAGGGTACTCCGAGACTCGATTAAGAAGTCTCTCATTCTCTGGTACATGATACTCACAGTAACCGTGTGAAAGTGTTATGCCAACTGTGGAAAAACAAAAAACAACAAGACATAATTATAGTCATTCATCACCAGGTTTATTTTTGAATATTTATTTGCATATTGAACCCATAGGAGATTCTCGCGTGGTTTTCAAAAGATTTTGGTAGTAGCTAGCATTTCAGAATGTAATTAGAAATAGCCCAAAGTATTTTTTAAGCGTTAGTAAGGTTACTAGTATCAGTTCCGAATGGGAGCCTTCCTGGCCCTGTTTACAATATCGTGAACACTACAGCAGTCCTTCTGCCCAGAGCTGCTGTATTATGTAGGTTAAAGTGCTCATCAGTACAGTGGGGAGATGACTAATTTGTATTTTATATGTAAACAGAGGAATAGTATCTTTTATAAAACAGGTATTCCGAATTGCTTCAGAACTTTGAAGTTTTGTAAATTTATAAGAGTAAAAGATAATTTTGTGGGTCTATAGTGTTTGCAGGTACTATGCAGTTCCACATGGGGAGTGGCCATTGTCAACTTAAATCCATGAATTAAATATTCAATGGTGAGAGCATGCTCGGTAGATGAGGACAGAGACCAACGTGGAAAAATCAGTTCAGGGTCTAGGTCTACCTCAAGGATAATGTTTCTACCTACAGTATTAACTACTAAAGTGGACTTTTTCAGCTATTTCTTTTTTAAGGGTGTGTTTATCTTGGTTTTATTTTTTATTTTTTTTTTTACATTTTGCTAAATGTATCCATTGTACAGAGAGGCAGGGAGCCCACTGTGTTTCAACATGGCCTTCTTCATAAGCTTCCAGAGACAGCCTGAGATGCATGACTGTCACCTTGCTCCGGGCATATGCTGAGACTGCACACACTTATTCAGAGTGACTGCCACGCCTGCTGACACCGGGCTCAGTAAATACCTGATGAGGAAGAACAGATTTTTGTCACTGAGAGATGACATATAGTGTTTGTTACTCTACTACAACCCACAGACGGAAGCTGTCAAGCCCCTGCTGTGGCTGGGCAGTAGCCCCAGGGATGAGAGTGGGGTTTGCATTTTTAACATACAGCATTAGTGCTTCTGCCCAATTCCTTGTAACTGGTTTCTAATGCTTGTTTCTCATAAATTTTCACTCTAACAGGGAAGGAAAAAGAAAGGTCTGTCTATAAACAAAATGAGTAAAAGATTAACATAACTAAACATAAAACCTCCAAGTGACAATGTGAGGTGGCCGTTATATCACAGTGTGCCTCCAGGTAAATAAATGTGTAAATATTTATAAGGGGTTTTCTCAGTCAAGATAAATTTGGAAGTAGTGTCATATTTGGATATAATGTAGCAATCATCATACCTGTAGATACAATTTAATCAATGCACAGTATGCTATCTTCAATGTAAAAATCAGGAACTGGTCCTTGCTGCAGAAGGATTGTTTAAGGAACTAAAGTGTCAGATAAAACCAAGCAATCCAATTACTCTTTGTGGATTGGGAAAGAATGCGGAGGGTGAGTTTTGCTGTGAGTTTTACTGTGAGTCTGTTTGTGCTTGCTCCATAGAGAGCTTAGTACATGGAGACTCTGCCCTAAGAACAGTTTCTCACTCAACCTTCCCACTGGCTTGGTGAGAAAAGCTGTGCAGAGGAGAGCTCCAGGATGGCGAGGGTATACTCAGCAACACCACACAGCTCAAACACAGCAAGGCTAGAATTCGAATTTTTATGAGATGTTTTGGATAAAGCTAGACAATATGAAGGCAATGAACTGAAGGTAAAACCAGACCAAAAACAGAGATATGTCCTCCCGACACTTGTAACACTAGACTCACTCTAAGATGCAGTGTCTGGCCTCCCCCGGGCCCATCAGAACTGCGTTAGCCTCTTCCTAAGGATAAGGTACCCAAGCCAAGAGCTTAGGGCTGGGGCTGGCACCAAGTCTCTAATGAAGGTTTTCTGACTCTACATCACATTTAAAAATCAAATTTCAAAGTGATAATCTAAGTGGGGAAAGACAGGGGAAACTCAAGAACCTGGAAGGTGGTTCCCAGGCTCCCTGCAGTGCCCTGAGAAGCAGCAGGCAGAAAGGCCTGATGAGTTGAGCCAAGCCAACCAAAGCAAGGAGGTTTGGTGTTTACACTATGGGCAGGGAGCACTGTGAACAGTTTTAATTAGAACAGGAGCCTCATCAGGTGATAACAGAAGCAGAGAGGAATGTGGCCATGTAAAGGTAGCCGTTCGTGGCCCTGTCAGAGGAAGGTGTATTGACATTGCGAGGGCAGGGGAGATTAGCGCACAGCTAATGGGAACAGGGAACCCATGTCTAAGAACACAGTCCTTGAGAGCATTTTAGGAAATAGAATATTTTTAAGGATTTGGGGGAAATTGTATAGCATGAAAAGGTAAGTCCCGAGAGAAGCATACTCCAAGTTAACTGTTGGGGGATACCAGACATCTCCTGAGGGCAAGGCAGTGGAGTTTGGTGGTTTGCTTTATGAAATTGGTGTCTATGGCCTTAGCTTTTCTAAGTCTTTTCTCCTTCTCCTTCTCCTTCTCCTTCTCCTTCCCCTTCCCCTTCTCCTTCTCCTTCCCCTTCCCCTTCCCCTTCCCCTTCCCCTTCCCCTTCCCCTTCCTCTTCCCCTTCCCCTTCCCCTTCCTCTTCCTCTTCCTCTTCCTCCTCCTCTTCCTCCTCCTCTTCTTCCTTCTGCTCCTCCTTCTCTTCCTCTTCCTCCTCCTTCTCTTCTTCTTTGTTCGTTTTTACACAGTTGGGATAGAAGTCTCCTGGCAGCCATACTGTAGGAGGGATATAAGACTGGTGTTCTAGAATTTAAACTTGGTTTAATGAGACACATTTAAGAAGCTGGACCATTTTATACAGAGTCAAATTCATTGACTTCTGAGTAGAAATTAAGAATGTTATAAATTAGCCTGTGTCAATGTTTGAAAGATGTTTTTTCCTGGGAGATTCACTGAGCTACACTCTGCCATCACCGCGTTACAGAATGACAACAGCCTATATTTTATTTCCCCCGGCTGCTAAACATGAAACTGGGGCCTTCATTTCTCTCTTCTGTAGCTAGAAACATTTGGATTTTTTAGAACCGGGTTTGTTCTAAATATATGAAACCGTGTTTGCCCCCATTTCTAAAAAGAAACCTCAGAGATTTTTAAGGTAAATCTCCTCCCTCCAGCTCCCAAGAAGAGCACATTCATCCTTAGAATTGTCATGTGGCTGCCTGGTTTTAGTCTTCCTTGTTTCTCTGAGTTCTGCCCCCAGCTCCCCAGCACTTCCCACAGTTGCTCCTGGTCTCTCTCTGCATTCAGTTCCCATAGTTGAGCATGGTCTCAGGTCACGACTGCCAGCTTCCATCACATTATATAACCACCTACATAGCTAATGCGACCACTGCCTTTTACTATGATATATTAAGGCTAAAATTTAAAGCAAGGCTCTCTCTGTCTTTTCTGTCTCTGTCTCTGTCTATCTGTCTGTCTGTCTCTGTCTCTGTCTGTCTGTGTCTGTCTGTTTCTCTCTCTCTCTCTCTCTCTCTCTCTCTCTCTGTGTGTGTGTGTGTGTGTGTGTGTGTGTGTGTGAGAGAGAGAGAGAGAGAGAGAGAGAGAGAGAAAGAGAGAGAGAGTGTGTGTGTGTTCTGCTATGTAGACTTGAAGAAAATTAGCTTTGTAGTTTTTCTTCCAGAAAGGGAATTATACAGGTTATTAACCCATTCCCCCATGTTTTGCTGTTAACCGTTTATAACAGCTTTTGCCTCTGGTGAGCTAAAAAAGAAGCTGCAGCTTGTTCTTTGACAATTAGTTCGTTACCTTTATTATTGTTGTTGTTGTTGTTGTTGTTGTTGTTACATCACCCAGGCCTTCACCTTCAGCCACCCACATCCCAAAATTATCTTCCAGAATAAGCTAAGAAGTCTACCATAGTGCCCGAGTTACAAAGCCACCATGCACACTGAGAAGCCAGCCTGTGCTGGGCTAGACGCCGCTGTGCAAGTGGAAGCTGTGAGCAGGCCTTACCCCTGCGCCTTTACAGTTGGAAACAGGTTGGGGAAAGCATCCTGCACAGAGGCCTGTCAGAGCAAAGCAAAGGACTGCTTTCCGAAGATGCTGTGCCAATAGGAAGGAACCGTCATTCTTCCTTTCATTCAGCAACTCTTTCACAGAGCATGGTCCTTTATAAATTGCTTGTTAGTTAATTTTCTTTTAAACATATGCAATTTCTTAGGCTGGTGAGATGGCACAGTGGGCAAAAATGCTCATTAAGCAAACTTGACAGCCTGCGTTCAATTGCAGATCCCATGCAGAAGGAGAAAACTAAGAGTTGTACTTTAATCCCCCACATCCCTTTATATGCGCACATGCACAATAATAATAATAATAACAATTAATAATGATAATAATAATAACATTATTAAATAAAGAAAAAGGAAACTAAAATTTATTAGTGTTAGACCACAACTGTAGATTTTGCCCTTGAGATCAACACTGGAATAGATACTTATGTGACATTGTACTATAAGAATTTGTGAGGACACAGTGAAAGCACCACTGGACCACTTCCTGGATAGTAAGGTTTACGTGGCGAGATTCAGACTGCCAAGGCTAACTCTTGGGGTATATGGTGGCAGGAGGGAACCTATGAGCTAGAACAGTTGGAGCAGTGGGAGGAGTTGGCTGTCCAGGGCAGCCTAGAAACTGCATGGAGACTTTGATAGGTTGTTGCAGGTTTGTTTGCATTCATAGGGAACTAGATGCCTTCTGCCAGGGGTGCCTGACATAGTAGGGGACAGCTAAGGGAAGTAATGATTATTCCCAGCAAACAGAAACCCACTTCACAGGGCTTCTGAGGAATGTGACGTATAAGCTCTTGTGTATCTGTTAGCAATCCTGCTCCCGCAGTCCTGCTTGAGCTGAGCACAGACAGTCATCTATGACGCTGTCCACAGCATTACCATCTTAGGGACTGTTTTGGACCTAACAGTATCCTGATGCTACATTGTAAGGAGTGGGGACTTTAAATTATGCATTTGTCTTAGATGATGCATGAGTCCTTTGAGGTCATGAACTTTTGGTATACGACACGTGAAGTTTAGAAATTAGAGTTTCCTCCTGCTCACTGTTTTTGAGGGGCAAGCAGGTTCAATATCTGCCTTTCACACATGAAAATCAGCCTGTGCTTGGCAAACTCCTACAAGCATTGATTGTATGTTTCAATGATAGATTTTTTTTATGTGAAGCATATCTTTAATGAAGGGGTCCTTCTTATACTCTCAAAACGGCTGTATTCTTCTCTCAGAACACAGTCTATAGTTCAATTAAGTTAAGGTCATTGAATTAGTGACACTTGTTAAAGCCACAGTTATGAAATATGTTCTCGGCAAAAGTTCACTCTGCTGATCTCCATGGTATGTCACATTTACTGTTACTTCAGAAGTGGGTGTAGCATGTGGTGATATTTAGAATGATGTTTTTCCCCCATAAAATAGCGTATGTGGCTGGAAAGCAAACAAATCCAGGTCAAGGATGACAAAGTGACTTTGTTTCGCGTCCAGAGGCTTGAAAGTTCCACATCAAGGTGGGGACTGGCGATATCAAGTCCACACAGCAGCCTGATCCTGAGGTGGAGAGGAAACCTGTGCTTTGGCTTCCATATCTGCCTTCCTTCCATTGAGAAAACCCGGGGGTCCACAGGAAGTATCAGGAAGTAAGCTTCCACATTATGGTTTTTTTTTTAAATACAGGAAGCAAGTGAGCCTGCTCATAAACTATAGGCTGTGTTCTGAGAGATGAATACAGCCATTTTGATAGTGTAAGTCATGGTGATGGCCAGCGGGTAAGAAATGCAAGGCTCTAGTCTTCAGATACAGGGAGCTCCTTGTTTTCAGAGCCTGGAGGAAAAGAAGAACTAAGGACAGGTCTGGCTTTACCCCTGTCAGAGCTTAAGGCTGATGAAGATCACACTTAATGTCTTTGGTTCTCCCTGTGAAGTAAGATGTCTTGGAGCAAAGGCAGTATCCATCTCTTACCGGTCTCAAAGGTAAACACCACCATCGAAAACCAGACCTTCAATCAGTTCTTACACATCTCCCCTGTGTCCTGTGTCCTGTGTCTGAGACATTCAAAAAGTCTCATTCAGAGGGGGAAATTGACAGCAGAAAGCTAACATGGAAATGAGTCTAAACTTTAAACCATGCAGGTATGTCAATGGTTAGTTGAATGAGGCCTGGGGCCATTTCAGCTTGGAAGGTTAGGAAATGCCTTCCTCCCATCTTGAGTCTGGGCATCCCTCTGACATTTTTCTCTGATGTCCTGTTTCTCCTCTGACACTCCATAGGACAATTACTAGGTCAGAGTGAAAACGATCAATTTTGTACTGATTGGTACTTTTAAGAACTAAATAACCCATTCCCTGTAAGGCTCTTTTCCTGTGTCTGGGTAAATGTCTCTTCTGACTTAGTTTAAACATTACCCCTGAACTTATTTCCAGCTCTTGAATCCTCTTCCATCTTTTGGGTAGGAAGTCAGCCCTTTCCTTTGTTAGGACTACTATACATCTGTTTCTCATCCTCACCTTCTGTCTGCCACAAATCGATAGTTTTTACTCACTTATCTGTAATATGGCCAGTGCTGCATGTACCTGAAGGATGCGTGAAGGGCTGTAGAACTACACATTACAGGGTGGGGTGACCACCAGAAAATTCATTCCACACCGATGCTGCTAGGCTTAGACTGGGAGACTCTGCCCATTTCAGACGTATCTGCTGTCCAATAATACCGTTAAATGAGTAGTGATTAATCGAATGTTTCTCTGTGATCCGGCTGTAGGTGTAATTAGCACAGACCAGCGTTTCTTCCTACACGCATTAGTTTTCAGCTAAGATTAGTGTACAGTTGGAACTCAGTATGCATGTTAAAGGTCTACCAAGAATTTAGCAATGGCTGGATTTGAAGTATTTACATTTTTGTTAAAGTTTTATATCAAACATTCTCTTTAATTGTTTGAGATATATAGTATAAAATATAGTATACAATACATATACATGTATGTGGGAGAGAACATTTCCAGTTTTTAATAGAGATGTAGGATAAAGGAGAAGAGGAAAAAGACACTTATAAGAAATAAATGCCAGAAGTAGTTCAGGCTGGACCCAGACAGGCCAGTCTGTAATGAATATCAGTGATTTAGGAAGGCAATGATTTTTTTTTGTTTTTTTGTTTTTTTTCTTTTACTGCCTGTCTACTGGGCTTGCTCTTTGCTCCCCACCACCACCACCACACAGTAGCTTACAAAGTTGCTTTCGTCTGCATGGAGAGATGAAAGTGACCATCCAGCTGTCACCTGGATCTGCTCATTTCACTTGTCTTGGCCAAAGCTAATAACATAGTGTGAGCTGTGGGGCAGCTGCTAAAACTGGTAGGTGGCAATTGCCAGGTGCCCAGGCCAACCTGACTTTAGCTCTTCTCCTGTTTCAGTTACTGTAACGAGTGTATGCTTGATCCAGACTGCGGCTTCTGCTACAAGATCAACAGCTCAGCTGTCATCGATTCCTCCTGTGTTCCAGTTAACAAAGCATCTACAAGTGAAGCAGCCTGGGGCAGGTATGTCACACGAGGCTTGCCAGGAGAAGGTCATTCAGTTTCAAAATGAGGCCGGCTATTTTATTGGCCTAATACTTATTGGATAAGAAATTAGAAGCATGTTCTAATATTTCGAACCTGAGTTCCTATGTAAGGGATAACATCCTCCAAATCATATTCTATCAAAAACTCTTATCAATTCTATCCTGAGTAATCAGTGCTAAAGAAATTTTTTTTTGTCAAGGAATTAACATGGTAGCAGTGTGTACCTGTTGGACTAGGAAGGCAGCAGAAGCTACAGCTGACCCTAAGATAATAATTAAGGTTGTAATGTCTACAATTACTTCAGCTCTTAGATCATGAACGAGAATTAACAGTCTCTACCAAGGCAAACAAAGCAAAAGCATTTACATCAAGGCTGTGAGAAAGTAATTGGTGATAAAGCATAAAGTAGCTAGTATACAATGAGAAAAAACAGTATGACACAAGTTGAAGTTACACAATTGGTCAAATAGCATACTGGTAGGAAATGATACATAATGTATTTATATTTCACAGTTTTATATCACCTATATCCTCCGGGTATGGAATTAAAAGTTCAATCAGATGCAATCAGAAACCATGTCTTCAGTGTCTTCTTTTGCTGGGGTCTCTGGCACGGTGGAGAGACTGCAGATGGTGATGGCTCTGAAGTAGACTTGAAGGAAGTGACAGGTGTGGAAGTCTCTGTCTGTGGAAAAGGCTTGGCCCAGTCAGCTGGTCTGGCATCTACAGGGTCCTGTAAATATATAAACAGAGCTTCTCCCGGAAAAACATCCAGTCTTTTTTATTATCCAGTTAGTAGGACTTTATTTTAGTAGAGGCTTGAAATGTTTAAAATTGGACTTATTTTCTTATAAAGTTTTATAAAGAGATGAGTAATTATGATTTTATTTTGTAATTTCGATGCCTATATCTTTTAAGGTCTGATGAGCTCACTCTACAATAGCATGTCCCTGTGAACTAGAGGGGATGTCAGCGGAATATGAGAAACTAAGAGTCAAACACCAATTTTGAGGCCTTTTAAGTTTAAAGAAAGGCAGTGTCTGATTTTGAACCCTTGGCATATCCAAGATTATAAAATAATGAAACAAATACTGTATCATAGTTTTTCCAAGCTAGGAAAAGGCATAAATAGTAATGAGAATTAAGTGTACATACATACAGGAATAAATGCTAACTCTCCAAAAGACAGGACATATGTAAGTCATCTTTGTCTGTTTTAAATCACAAGGACCCAGGCTCTCCGGGAGTTAGTTCCCAAGCTGAGCTAACTGCTTTGCAAGAATGCAGGACCAGTTTCTCTGAGTGCAATGGTGATTTATTTTTGTTTTTGTTTTCTTTTTTTCTTATATATTTTCTTTATTTACATTTCAAATGTTATCCCCTTTCCTGGTTTCCCCTCCAAAAACACCCAATCCCATCCCCCACTCTTCTGACTCGCCAACCCACCCACTTCCTCTACCCTGTCCTGGCATTCCCCTATACTGGGGCATCCAGCCTTCTCAGGACCAAGAGTCTCTCCTCCCTTGAATGACCAACAAGGCCATCCTCTGCGTGAGCTTCATTTGGTCTGTGAATTGTATCTTGGGTATTCCAAGCTTCTGAACTAATATCCACTTATCAGTGAGTGCATACCATGTGTGTTCGTGAAGTCATTGTTTTTAATAGCTGAGTAGTATTCCATTGTGTAAATGTGCCACATTTTCAGTATCCATTCCTCTGTTGAGGGACATCTGGGTTCTTTCCACCTTCTGGCTATTATAAATAAGGCTGCTATGAATATAGTGGAACATGTGTCTTTATTACATGTTAGAGAATCTTCTGGATATATGCCCAGGAGTGGTAATAGCTGGGTCCTCCGGTAAATACAATGTCCAATTTTCTGAGGGACCTCCACACTGATTTCCAGAGTGGTTGTACCAGCTTGCAACCCCACCAGCAGTGGAGGAGTATTCCTCTTTCTCCACATCTTCACCAGCACCTGCTATCTTAGAGTTTTTGATCTTAGCCATTCTGACTAGTGTGAGGTGGAATTTCAGGGTTGTTTTGATTTGCATTTCCCTGATGACTAAGGATGTCGAACATTTCTTTAGATGCTTTTCAGCCATTCAGTATTCTTCAGTTGAGAATTCTTTATTTAGCTCTGTACCCCATTTTTTATAGGGATATTTGGTTCTCTGGAGTCTAACTTCTTGAGTTCTTTGTATATTTTGTATATTAGCCCTGTGGGATGTAGGGTTGATAAAAATCTTTTCCCAATTTATTGGTTGTTGTTTTGTCCTATTGCCTTACAGAAACTGTAATTTTATGAGGTCTCATTTGTCAATTCTTGATCTTAGAGCATAAGCTATTGGTGTTCTGTTCAGAAAAATTTCCCCTGTGCCCATGTGCTTGCTTACTAAGATTCCTTTATAGGAAAGGCAACAAGCTTTTGTTAAGAAATTAAATTAATCCTTCCCTTATATGTATATGTGTATGTATATTATATGTATATGTATAGGACCAGGATGCATAGAATGAACTTGAACATGTACAATAGAGAAAAGGCAGTTTCTAAATTGAAGCAAGACTTGTAATTCTGAAAGTTGGGGCTAAAATTGTAAAATAAGTGTAAAACAGTTACAGCTTTTAGAAAGGGGCTTGTCCTTGGTATTTAAAAGACAATGACTATTGTCTTTAGCTCTGTTTGTTATGCAAAGGTTTCTTATCTGAGGAAAATTTCTTTTAGGATCTTAAAAGTTAAGGTAGCCTGGTTGAGGAGACATCATGAGTAAATACTTTTGTGGGTTTCAGTCCTGTGCTACCTGAGGCTGCCCAATGCAGCTGGTGGACAGTCCTTTGACAAATGGATTGGTGACCAGAAGCTGCTTTTGTTACTGTTGAGGGGCCTGAGGTAGGTCCCTCACACAGTTTCCCTGGTTTGATAAGATTCCTGTATTATTAGGGATCACAGAAGCACCAGATAAAGCAGTACCGTTTTTTATGAAAGTAAGTTTGGCACTCTTTACGCCAGTGGCACCCTTTCAGACAAGGAGGACACCCAGTTGGATTTCTGCTCTGAGTGGAGCCAGGGGCATTAAAATTTATGGCACCTCCTGCCTTGACCAGGACATTGTTTGCTGATAAGTCCAGGCTTCTTACCTGAATAACTTTTGCGAGCCCAACCTGATTTATTAAATGTTTTCTGTCCTTGATTAGTAAGATTTTGGATTAGTGTTCTGGCCTTGTGAGGTTATAATGGGTACACCTTGAAAATATGAAGTAACAACCTCAACACATGCTTTAAATAAATTTCCAGATATTTTAGTTGTCTTTAGAAGAGATTGAAAAGTGGGTGCAGCATTCCCAAAGGCCAGTTGTCTTAAAACAATACCTTTTGCCTCAGAACTGAGAAATATTTTTTCCACAGCCTCTATCTGCTTAGCAACAGATTCCTCGAAATGTTTCCTGGTCCCTGTATTATGTTAGCATGCCTTTTAGTATGTGTATCTAATTTAGTATGTGTATTAAGCAAACGTCTCCATGCTTCTAGGGCTACAGCTGACGTATTTACTAGAGCTTCCTGTGTCATTTTTCTGTTGAATTATTTCTTCAAGTCATTCCCCAGTACCCACAAACATTTCATATGTTAACTCTTTCATTCCCCTCTTATTTTCAGACATCTTAGACAAGTCTTTTTGAGCCAAGTTCTTATATATCCATCACAGTAAAAATTCATCTTTAGTTAGATAGGCTCTGGCTATTTTAAATTAATCATGAGGAGTCATAAGCAATTTAAATGCCAAAGGTTTCCATAAGGGATCCTTCTCCTCTTTTTTATTCTCCACACACACTGGGAAGCAGCCTACCAACTTACCCTGGTGCTGAGTTTGAGGCACACCAGCAGCAGATCTGATGGGGCCCCTTTGGTTTCTTTTTAAGTTTTTCAGGGGTCTTGTAGAATGACTTATATTTAAATGCTGCATGGTAGGCCACTTAGGTTGATGATATTTTGTCAATTTCTTTTCAGAGTCAGATTCCTCCTCTGAGCTTGATTTTTCCTCTTCTTATTCACCAATAAACTCTCCTGAGCTACTTTTCTCAGACTTTTCTGTTGAGGAATAAACATTTTTCTTAGATCCTGAGTGAGACTCTAGTAACGGGGTCCCCTCACAAGGAGGTGAATCTACTGTCTCCTGAGCACATGTGGCTTTTTTGTCATCTGCTAATGCCTTCCTTACCACATTCCAAATGGCAAACGCTGTAAGGGGCATTCCTAATCCTCTATTCTCCGTAAATCAGTTTTTAATATCTAACCCTTCTTTCTCCCATGTGTCCACATCTAAACTTCCCCTTTCTGGGAACCAGGAACTGACTGTACAAACTGATGAAAGTCAGTCAGCTGGCTAGTGCTAACCTCAATGCCTTTTTCTTTAAGAGCATGCTTAGTAACATCTGTAAAGAACTCTCTGCCTGTGATTCACTGTGTCCCATCCAGAGAGATACCCACGAACTGTGCACAACCCAGAGCTGATGTCTCCTGACCTAAGATGGGTGCTGATAGCTTCCAACAGAACACTGACGGCATCTAGTATCAGCCTCTGCTGATGGCAGCAGGCGATAAAAGCCAGAGCTGATGGCTCCTGGCTTAACCTGGGTGTTGATGGTACCCAACAAAAGCAACCAGATGCTGATGGCTCCTACTACCTGCCTCTGCTGATGGAAGCAGGCAACTAACTTAAAGCCAATGCTGATAGCTCCTGGTGTAATCCGGGTACTGATGGCACCCGATATCAACTGTTACTCACCTTCCATAACCACACACTCCTTTTCCAAAAGGTTTGCAAAACCCAGTTGAGAGTCCTATCTGTGTCCACTTACCTTCTTCAAAGTCCCTGTTCCAAAGAGCCAATTTAGAATGCCGGGAGCCTCCTGGCCCGGAGAGGGTAGTGGCAGGGAAGCAGAATAGGATTCTGGTGATGACTTTAAAGTCTGAGGGTCTCAGTTTCTAGTTCTCTAACTATACTGAAATGCTGGTGACAACTTCTAAAACTCCTAAAAACTTCCTTGCTCTTTCTGAGGGTGAAAGGCTGCTGGTTTAGGTGATTAACACCTGTAGCCTAACAGCTGAGGATTAAGCAATGTGGCCTTTGTTGTGTCTCAGCAGGAACTGCAGGGCTCTAACCTTCAGCCTGCTAGTTGGAAGTTGCAGGAAGAAAATGGGACACTTAGAGAAGTGGTTATAGTTTATTACTACGTTGTAAAAAGTTTCCTGTGAAAGCTCCTTAAGGAAAAAAACAGAAAGATCCTAAGTGGGGAAAAGAAAAAAATCCTTCTAAGTAGGGAAAGGGGAAAAAAATTCTACTCTAAGTGGAGAAAGGCAAAAAAGTCTTCTCTCTCCCTCATCTCTTTGTCCTCTGTACCTATACATCTTTCAGAATACATGATAACATGTTACAAAGTTCATCACAAGTTCACACACAAAAACAAATCAAATGATAAATTGAGTTAGAAGTTTACAACAGAGAATGTTTACATGCATATCCAGTAGGACTAATTGTCTGGTTAGACATCCATCACCAGTCTCAGCTCCACAGGTTCACTGAAGGTTTAAAACCATAACTAAGTCATTAGTGATGTTTTGTATAGATAAACCCAGTCAATATTTTATCCTCTGCCCAAGCACCTATAATAAATTGCTAGTTCCCTTTTTATGACCTTTGGTTAATTGTTTTACAACCTCTTGCAATGTGCTCTGAGTAGGAGAAAGTCTGGTTACTATCTAAGAACAACTAACTGGTGACACTTGGAAGACTGGCAGAGTTCTCATTGCAGTTTTGACTATCAGAAAAGCACCTAATAGCAGCCCCACTATAAAAGAGCTTAATAATCACAGATACAATTTTAGGAGTACTTATAGGATCATCATTAAGACTTAAGTCATCTACTTGTCTACATAGCATTGCTATAAGACAGTACATCTTCGTAGATCTGCAGAGATCTGCTCCAAAGGGGTGTGCTACTACTTATTATTATATTTTAATATTAACAGTATATTAATAGCAGGAATCTTTCCTACAATAAATCCCTATATAATAATCTGAAGCAGGCCATTTCAGGATGATCACCGGCTACCTTTTAGCTTGTCCCATTATGCCTCCTGACACACATGCATGGCAAATACTCAGCTACCCCAGCCAGTAGGCTTTGGACCTTTGGTTGAAGCAGGTATTTTCCAGTATTACCAGGGCAGTTTCTCCCACTCCAGATTGTAATTTTCAAACTATCATTTTCTGAGCCCAAGTGAAGGACATCTGTAAAGTTCAAATAAGTTAGCATCACTTTAAATTATGTCATGGAAGTATTGGTCCCATGGAGTTGTTGTGACTTAGAGAAATGGTCTATGGTCAGAATAAAGGTTGCCAACCACCAGTGTTTGGCCTGTCTGAAAGCTATCAGCAATTTTGTTCAGGACAGAACATGTTGTTTTATCATGAACACATAAATAAGATATTATATACAATAAGTATTCCTCACACTTTGGAACTAATCTGTCCAAATGTACGACAAAGTCACAAAAAACATCGGGGAGCTATTTACCACCCTTTCTAATCTAGTTGAGAAACTGAAAGCAAAAGTTCAAATTAAGAACAGATCGTAAAGGCTGCAGAGACGGCTCAGGGGTTAAAAGTGATTGCTGCTGCTTTTGCAGGGGACCAAAGATAGGATCCAATCCTGGCAGCTCACAAATACCTATAGCTCCAGCCCCAGGGATCTGACAACATCTTCTGGCCTCTGCCTGCACACATGTCACACACACACACACACATTCATGCATGTAAATAAAAACAATATGAGAAGACAAAAACTCAGAGGCTGACTTCAGGAGAGTGTAAGCTCCCATTTCACATCGCTTCTGTGAACCTACCTGAGAAACAGGAATATTAAACGATGCCTGAAATCTCAGGACTCTGAAGGCCAATGCAAAGGACTTGCAAGTTTAGGGCTGCCCTGGCTGCAAAGCAATTTCCTATCTCAAAAATTAAAAAGCAAACAAATAGAGCCCAGGATACTAGAACTTGTGCAAGTTCCAGCTACTTTGGAGCCTAGGGAAGGAAGATCTCCTGAGTCTAAAAGTTCAAGATCAACCCAGGCCACTCGACAATCCCCCCCCCCGCCCCCCGTGTGTGTCTCCAAAGAATGATTAAGTCAATGATGAGTCCTAAATCGGAGACATCTGTAGTATCACATCAAAAATAAAAATAAGAGGCCCAGTAAAGATGCTTGCCTCACAAGCGTGATGTCTTGGCTCTGATTCGTGGTACCCATGTAAAGGTAGATGGAGAAACAGACTCCACAGGCTTATGCTCTGACTTCTGGAGACGTGCATCTTCACCCTACCCTGCCACACAGACACACAAATAATAATAATAATACTGATAATAAATATATAATTAGAAAATTGAGTACAGGGCTGGAGAGATGGTTCAGCTGTTAAGGACATGTACTGCCCAGGCAGAGGACCTGAGCTCTCAGTTCCCAGAACCCACGTCTTAGACGCTCACTGCCTATAATTCCAGCTCCAGGGCATCTGTTGCCTTCTTCTGGCCTCTGTGTGCACTGCATCCATCTGTACAAACCTCAAACATACGCATTCATGTAAATAAAAATGAAATCTTACCTAAGGAGTAAAAACCAAATTGTCAGAACCCAAAACACATGACATCTCTACGGAGAGTAGCTCCTCTCCGGTTTGTGACAATATCAGTGTGTATACTTTTTCTGGCTGGCTGCCCAAATGCTCCTGCCTCAGATTTCAAGGTGCTGGCATCATAGGTGCAAGCCACTCCATTCAGAGGACAGCAACTCCTGATTTGTGTGGAGGATAGACCACACAGATGAACTACGACAGTTGACAAAAGTGAGAAAGCAAGCAGGTATGGACAACAGGTAAATAAAACCTAAATAACCAGCACAGCAAAAACCAAAGCGAGTTTAACATCATAAGCTTCAGAGAAATAAAGGATATAGCTCAGACTATACTCAAAGTTGTACACTTAAGCTATTTGGCATATATGTGAATGTCTATATGTTGTATTGTCATAATTCAGCAAATTTTGCATATATAAAAAACTTAAACTAAAATACTAGATAAGCAAATATATAAAACATTATATAGAACCTTAATGTATGCAATCTCTTTGAAAGATAAGCTACTTTTAGCTATAAAATCAAGCTCAGAAAAACAGAAGGGAAATTTGAAAAACTCTGGTTTTGAGAAATCAGAAAATTCTGATTTTCTCGGAAATCTGAGGAAAATTAAACATCTATTTAAATCGATTCACAATAAATCAATTAGACAGTATCTAAAGATAAATGTATTTAGATTGAATTTTGGGGAGGGGGAGTCAAGACAGTGTTTCTCTGTGTAGCCCTGGCTGTCCTGGAACTTACTCTGTAGACCAGGCTGGCCTCGAACTCAGAAATCCACCTGCCTCTGCCTCCCAAGTGCTGGGAGGCACTGTCCAGCTTAGAATGAAAATTTTAAAGACGTATTTTCTACTTCATTTTCAAACAACAACCACAAACGTTGGAAACTTGAGTGGAAAAATGTAAGTGCTAAGTCAAGAAGGCAGAGCTAACAGAAATCAGAGAAGGTGGGAGTCTTGCCAAGTTTAATACAAGAGTTCGTTAGCTTAACTGAGAAGTTCATTCATTCCGAGCCAACACGGAACACATGTGAAAATGTGTTATGTTTAATAAAAAGAATAAATTAAACAAGTATATTAATATATACTCAAATAAATTTAAGTGAATCCAGAAACTAGCATGAAGACATGTCTTCTGACCAAAGTACAACAAAAACACCAGGGAGCTATTTATCACTGTTTCTAAATTTAGTCGAGGAACTAAAAACAAAAGTTCAAATTAAGAACAGATCCTAGAAGCTGGAAAGACAGCTCAGTGGTTAGGAGTGCTTGCTGCTTCTGCAGGGCATCAAGGTTCAGGGCCAAGCTTGGACTTATACCTATAACTCCAGCGCCAGAGATCTGACAACCTCTTCTGAACTGTATAGATACATGTACAGATGTGATACACACACACACACACACACACACACATACACACACGCACAAACATACACGTATGCATGCATATATGTACACATGTAAATGAAACAATTTATAAATTTGTTTTTAAAAGAATTGAAAGCAAGATGCTAAAGTTTACAGCTGCACACACTCACTAGTAGAACCAGTGTGGAGAGGGATCAATGGAAGTTCACTGACAGAAGCAGAAGAAGACATGTCAAAGACAAGAAGGTGCAAAACTCAAGAGCCGTCAGTCCTTAAAAAGGTCTGTACACACAGAGAACACTCTAGGAGTACAGTCTTATCCAAGACAAGAGAAAAAGCATAAGCGATATTTATAATGATAAGACATGCGACAGAAAACAGATGTTTTAACACTCAAAGGATTTCAATGAGTAATGCACTTGAAGCTCCCTAAATATGTTTTCTAGAAAAAGGAGTCTAGGACCAGCTTAGACCTCAGTGAAGTGTCGTTTCTATTAGGCTAGCAAGATCTCTGATTCAGAAATAAGTCCAAGTCTTTCGGAACAGCTGTCGCTAAGTACTGGGAAGATACCTAGTTAGGAACATGATGGATGTCTTTTAGTGGCACTAGGCCATCTGGTCCTCCGTGAGTCCCGTCCTGTCCCTATCTGTAAACAGAGAGTAACCACCGTATTGGGCAAAGTGGTTCTGTAGAAGGTATCTAAGGAATGTAAGGGTCATAACTAACGACACCTATAATAATGCAGAGGTGTCCTGAGTAGGTGTGTGTGTATGTCTGCATTGTGTGTGTGTGCATGCATATGTGATATGTCAGGAACACTATGCAGATTAGAATATGCATCATTATCTAACTGATAAATGCATAGAATAGTTCTCATTTATTCCTGTGTGTCTCCACATCTTCCTCCATAACTCCCAGTTCTCTATCTACACAGAACCATAAATGATCCATTCTGGAATTTCAATGCTAACTAAAAATACTATTAATGAGGGACACTTTCCTAGCACTCTGGTTCGGTATTTGTTTCCTATAACACAGCACTTTAGCTCTGTAATTAGCAACACCAGAATAGCTGGATAGAGTCCCTCTTTGGCAGTTCATTGTTTCACAGTGTTCGTTCAGCTGAGATATTTTTCTCACAGCCAAGCTTTGATACAGCATGCAGCCTGTTGGCTCGGTGTTCCACCACTCGCCCGAACAAAATGTACTACGAAGCCTGCACCTCGCACCAGTGCACTGATGTCCTTAGTGACTTTCCGTTCCTTGGCCTTCTGCCTGGGGTTGACATGGGGGTTGACATTTTCTTGTCTTAGTGCTGCCTAAATTTTAGTAATCATTCTTGTCCCAGTTAAAATGTCAGTTTTTGCTTGCATTCTGTCAGAATAGCCTACTAAACAAAGCACATGGATACCACTAACCTTGTGATAGCATATCTCAGAGAGAACTGTTATGGCCACAATTCAATGACAGTTGTGAGGCATGACTTGACATAACTTCACACTTGATAATCTCATGCATCCTGGTCCAGGGGCTTTCAGGACAAAACAAACAAAACAACATGAAGAAGAAAAGGAGGAGGAGGAAGAGGACTTTCTCCAGAGATGAAGCCCTCATAGCCCTTAGAGCAAAGCTCACCTCCCAATAACATTGCGGCGTGTCTCTATGAATAAAAGCACAGCCTCCCTCTGACAGTTGGTCCAAAGTGAATGCAAGACTAGAGGAGAGCATCCCTCGAACTCAAATCCCAATGTCCAGATAGACACGCCCCCAGCAGGTATCATCTGAACTCTGGGATAACATGGCTGATGACTGCACGGTCCCATGGGTGTTGCCTGAACTTGGATGTCTGTGCTTGGTCTCCACATTCCGTGGCTGTGACCTATCCTATTCAAAATGCTTAATGCTTTGGACAATGGTGGAAAACCTCAGGGGATTTGCAAT